>NC_061099.1:9840233-9897733 GCF_015104395.2 Macrobrachium nipponense
ATAATGGTAGTCGGGGATCTTGAAGATTTCCCTCCAGAGAATTAAAAATTTTTGCTTACTCGGGGGGTAAGCCTACAAACTCCTTTGTTGTTGTTGTTGTTGTTGTTGCTGCTGTTGTTGTTGTTGCTGTTCTTATTTGGGAGCGGAGGTAGGAAAGGTTTGTGGAGGAGCCTAAAAATACCTGAGAAAGGTGTTTTGCGTTGAGTTAAAGATACAGGAATTTTAAGATAGGATATTTATGAATTATTTATTAGAACGAGATTGTAAAAATTAACGTGTATGTTTAAACAGTACAGAACAATCGTTTCTCATAAAATATTGCGTATTTATTTTAACTTTCGTTGGTGAAACAACGCTCTATTTGACCGTAGATTTTAGCAAGTTTTAATTTCTGTTAAAAGCTAAGAATATAATGTTCACAACTTATGTGTGAGGGGCAAATCTTGCACGTGTCCCGAGTAAGCTGGAGGTCGTGTTACGCCTTGTTTTCTTGCATGAAGAAAGTTATATTGTCTTACACTTCCTGTTCAGCCTTTTGCTTAATTTTCTGTAATTATTTTTTCAAATCCAGTTTTCTGAGACAACTTTAGGAAGTATATTGATAAAAGTATAGGTTGCCGTTTCTTAAAAAAAAAATAAAACCTCCCTTTCGGGTAATTCCTAATCTTTATTTTTAATCCAGTTTTCTTGATCATTTCAAAAAGTATTTCGGGAAAAGTAAAAACATCAGTTTCTACATTCTCAAAAAGTGATCACCGAAAAGGGGATGTTTTGATAAATGTCCATTGCATAGAATGTTCTCAAAAATGTATCTTCCGAGTTCATGTGGAAGATAGTTTTGTTTGATAAACCTTCAAGAAGTGAAAAAATGGCAGGCATATCTTTTCCTTGTTTTGAAATATGACAATATTTTTCTTTTCTGTATTTTTATCTCGCAACGAGCCTTAGGCATCTCAAGACCTTGGAGTTTTTAAAGAATTTCTTGTCCTGAGAGGAAATAAAAGGAACTATTCTTATTACGGACAGTCTACATAAATGACGTCTTTTGGAAATTGACACTTAATCTCGTTGTATTTAAGTACGAACGGAAACTGGTTATTTTGATAATTGCACAGACTATACATGAATGATATCCGTTTAATCTAATTCATCGTGATAGAAGTTTTAAAATGCCTTTACAAAAAAGTTTTAGTTTTCTGTAAAAGAAAACTATTGACATGGTTGTTTGTCTGTCTGAACGCATATTTTCTGTCCGAACTCGGATATCAAAACCTACTGAGGCTAGAGGGCTGCAAATTGATATGTTCATCATCCACCCTCCAATCATCAAACATAATAAATTACAGCCCTCTACCCTCAGTAGTTTTTATTTGATTTAAGGTTAAAGTTACGTGTGGTCGTGTGTCTGGCAACGATATAGGTGCCAACAGAAAAGATGCCACCGGGCGTTGTTTGGAGAATTTCATACAGTATTCTATGCTGTACAGCACTTTTTACTTGTTATACTGTATCCCAGACAGTTTTTTTGCATAGTGATGTTGTTCATTGTTCTCTCGAGTTCTTAAAAGGGAGGCTGGAACTGTTCTCTTTCCACGTCTGAAATAATTCCTGATCTCATATCTTCCGGGAAAGAAATGTGACGTCAGAAACCTAATCCTCGGAACTGTGACGCTGATGATGATCGACTATTAACTCCTACGTCGATTCCCTTCAGAGCGACGGTTCTTCCTTCGACACCCCCACCCACCATATTTTTTTTTTCTCTCTCTCTCTCTCTCGACTGATGTGTGATGAGGAAAAAGTCAATCGCTCCGAGTGACAGCGTTTAAACATTTAACATTTCTCATGTAACCTGCTTGATTGCTCTCTCTCTCTCTCTCTCTCTCTCTCTCTCTCTCTCTCTCTCTCTCTCTCTCTCTCCTACATCTGACCTTTTGTTAATCTTGAACCAAGAAATGCTGTTGTAATAATTCTTGATGTTGCTTTTTCTCACGTCAATACTTCTACTATTACTACTACTACTAACACTACTGATACTGTGTTTATTGTTATTATCACTCTAAAGAATTTCTTTTTGCAAAGAGAAACAAATCTATTTATGTAATCCGTCGCGATCACTGCAGAAATATATTTCCTAAAGAATTTGTTTCCCTAATATATATAATTCAGTTCTCTTCATTTCACCTAATATACAAATTTTTAACGTCTTCGTTTGCAGTCATTAATTTGTATACGACGTTGTCGCAAACATTATGTTGCATATCAAATTGTTGCAAACATTATATTAAATATCGGATTGCTGGCAAATTCGAGCGTTCTGTATAATCTTAGAAGTTCAATGCTACCCTCCTGCAAACGTGTTTATCCGCCCTGGTGAGCTGGGTAGGTAGGGGATTTAAGGTAGACGTGACACAGCCACCCTCCTGCAAACCTATTTGTCGACCCCCGGTGGAGCAGGATAGGTAAGAGATCGGGAAAGTAGGGGGAGGGGATGACACATCCACTCCTGCAAACCTATTTGTCGACCCCCGGTGGAGCAGGATAGGTAAGAGATCGGGAAAGTAGGGGGAGGGGATGACACATCCACTCACCAGCAAACCTGTTTACCCGTCCCGGCTGCAGCGGGATAGGTAGGGATGACATGATGGGCAGCGCCGGGTTCCAGCGCAGCATAGCGCGCGCGCCGTCAAGCTTGTAGCTCATTCCCCGTTAACGCTAATTTTGGGTTCATATTCCGTGAAGCTCATTACCTTTGAACCCAAAGCTTTGCCATTCTGTAATGCTTGCTGTCTGTTAAACTAGAAGCCCCCACAACCTTTTTACACTCCTCCTCCTCCTCCTCTCCCTACTCCTCCTCCTCCTCCTCCTCCTCCCTCTCCTCCTCCTCCTCTACTCCTCCTCCTCCTCCTCAGTCTCCCAATCATGCATGAATTTTGATAACGCAATTCTCCTCGTTAAGGTGAACGCCATGTCGACGGGACAATCTGCTCTTCGGGGAATTCTATGATTTTAAAATTTACATTTTTCGGGGAACTTCTTCCGGCACTTGAAGTTACCACAAACTTCCCAGAAACTCAGCGAGGCCATTGTTTTACACCTCCTGGAAGTTTTAAATCAATTTCGACTTCAAAATCATTTTTTCAGTCCTTCATCATCCCTTAACAATCAACTTGAAGTTGAGCCATAAGCCATCATTGCTGGCAGATATTAAAGTCTTTAATGGCTGCTATGTCTTTAAGTGATCAAGATGTCTTTCCCCCTTTTTTGTTGGGTGTAAATTGAGCTGCATGGAAAATTAAGTTTTGGTTATCGAAGCTCTGTATGAATTTGTACGTGTGTATGAGTTATGCGTAAATAAAAACAGAGATTCTTCATGTATGTGTATGTATGTATAACTGAATCACGAAAATTTGCAACGTGATGTACGTATATATAGATGATAGATGTATGTGTGTATGTGTGTGTTTGTGTAGCTTTTACATACTTACAGGTGTATACTTTAAGACTTTCGTAGGAAAATACGCATGCTAAAAATATACACTGGATGTATATGTACGTATTTTACATATGTTTGTATACAGATGATAGATGTATGTGTGTTTGTGTAACTTTTACTTACCTCCAGGTGTGTACGTCAGACCTTCGAAGGATACGCGTGCTAAAAATAAACACGCCTGAAAGATACCGCGAAATTATCGTAATACGTCGGCGAACGATTTCATCGAATAGCTTTGCCGGGGATGCACAGAGACGCATTTCGTATGAGGGAGTAAATATTCCAGAAGCATACGGCTTTTTCATATCGAATTTAGATTGCTCAATGTATTCCATGTGAATGCTCGCTATCTACGCGGCGTTATCCTCCAGCTGACATTTTCTGTATACACGAAGGACTTTATATATATATATATATATATATATATATATATATATATATATATATATATTAATATGTATTGTATATCTATATATATATATATATATATATAATATATATAAATATATTAAATAATATATATATATATATATAGAACAAAGAATGATGCGTTGCTTCTACCAAGATATTTCATCAACACGATCGTCGATGCGCTGTTCATTTTGTCCGAATTTAGATGATTAGGGAACAGGAAACAATTAGTGCAACAGTTGCGTGGTCGGTATGGTCCAGGCCTGCCACCTCGGTGGCCGCGAGTTCGATTCTCGGGCATTCCATTGAGGGGTCAGATATGTGTATATCTGGTGATAGAAGTTCACTCTCGACGTGGTTCAGAAGTCACGTAAAGCCGTTGGTCCCGTTGCTGAAAAACCACAGGTTCCATGCAACGTAAAAGCACCATACAAACAAACAAAGAAGCAGACAGGAAACAATTACTGGGTTTAACTTTAAAGCGATTAATTGTTGTGGTGTGTTGATTGTGCCTTGTTACATAGTTCTCTTCTTAATTAATTTGATTTGCCATGATACTTTTCGAGCGCAGTTTAAATTGTATACAATTTGCAGATGGTAGTGACTTTATTTTCTATTATTAAATGCCCTCGAATGAATGCCAATTCTGTAGCAAAGTAATAAATCTTTTTCTATAGAAATATATTTTTCAGATGACTAGCGGGAAAAAAATGACTCGAGTAATCAAGTGATACTATTTAATTAAAAGTGTTTTTCATGAGAAGGCCTATTACAAGTAAAAGTCAGGTTTCCGATCGACTCAAATGAAGTTAATTATATGATGGTATTTTATCAATTTGTATCAGTATTTTTTTAATCATATTTATGTGATCCGCTCATTACATTCATTAGTCCTCTGGTCATGTATGTAATTGATACTCTTTTAATTGATATATTTTTTCTCTCTCTTTCACAGGTACGTGACAGTCCTGTACTATGGTATAGCAAGGGTAGATGCATATTCCACTGGGAAGGTAAGATGTGTTATGCCTGTGCTGTTTTTAATTTATATATTTTTCGATAAAATGCAGTGTCTGTATCACGCAGATGTACTGATATACATATTTCAGAGCCGTGAGTGGAAAGACCTCGGTCTCAGTACCGTAGCTAGGAGGATATAGTAATATAGTTGCGCAGTTAGTTATTGGTAAACGAAAGAGAAGTCTTCTTCTTTATAAGAATGAATACTGCGCACCTTTTCAATTGACTAGGATATTAGAAAGTTAATTTTGCCCTGCTGTGCTGTGCTGTTTTCACCTTCTGAGTTTATGAAATCATATATATATATATATATATATATATATATATATATATATATTATATATGTATATATGTATATATATTTATATATATATAAGTTCTGTAAGACATGGGAATTGTTCGAAAGCTGATGTATGGTCTCCGTAGTAGAAATCCTTTTCCCGTATTGATTACCTGTCATCAATGCAGCATTAGTAAACATACCCTCCGCTTTAATCTCCATAGGGTTGTTTGAAAGTCAAATCAATGACTGAGAAGGTAAATTCCCTTCATATCGGTAGTAAGTCATACGAGAAAGAGGAAAACAGCTAATAAATACATCACGAAATTCATTACCAATGCCAAAGGTATACGTCTCTCTCTCTCTCTCTCTCTCTCTCTCTCTCTCTCTCTCTCTCTCTCTCAATAAGGCATTCTGATAAAGTGAGTCTCCCTCGTCGGGATAATTACGTGTTTTCAAGGGATAAAGTAATTATCTAGCTCGAGTTTTTGTGGGAAAAAATGTGAGCGAATGATTCCGCTCAGCATGTTACGTCCAATTCTATTCCACTGAATAAACGTAGGTCTCTGTATACAACATACAAACTCACGTACGCTAATTCCCGTTTGTGAAGTAGTACGCGTAAATACACCTTTTGGGGGAAAGAGTGAATATTTGAGAGCCCTACGCATCCGACATCACATTTGTCTTCTCGAATTTGAACGGTAAAGTGTTTTGCATATGAATGGTGCAATTTGCATACAAATAGTGCGCGCTTGGCGAATTCCTACGTATGCCAAAGGCTTACTACGTATCCTTGGGGAGGGAGGGAGAGAGGGAGAGGGAGAGGGAGAGGGAGGTCCTTACTTCTTTCACGGCTCCTTTCAGCTTCCCCACACTTGTTGGTCGCAGTTGGGAGTGGCAGACTTGCAAGTGTAGTTTTCAACGGCGAGGTAGAATTCGTTCGTGCCTTCAGCCGAGGAAAGCGATCATTCGTTCCATGTTGACTGCTTGTTACATTGTGTTGCAGGGTCACACACACACACACACACACACACCAACCATCCATCTCAGCTCGGGGAAAGTCATTCGTTCATTATCTCCTCTCAGTTCTTGCCGTTGGCCGACAAACGGGATGCCAGTTTTCTCCTGGTGTTGGAAGCGAGGAGGATAGAATACATACACGCACATGTATATATGTATGTATATATACACAGGCTTGCATACATCCATAAATACTTGTGTATGCATATAAATACTTACATACATGTATATATATATATATATATATATATATATATATATATATATACTATGTATATATTGATAAAGACATCTCTTCTTTTACTAAACAGTCTGATACGAATATTAAAATGAGTTGACAAAGACAGCTCGTATAAATGATAGAAAGGAAGGTTTGTCACATTACGTAACGGCACGTTCTGCCCTTGGAAAAAGTAGTCGTAACACAATAGATTTGTCTAACACGGAACGATAAATTTTATTATTATTTTTACGAATATGCAACGCAGACGTGTCACGTAACAGAAAATATTTAACGTAAATTTTGTTATTATTTTTACTAATATAAAATACAGACATATCACGTAACAGAAAATATTTAACGGTAAATTTTATTATTATTTTTACTAATATAAAATAGACATCACTTAACAGGAAATATTTAACGATTGATTTTGTTACTATTTTTACTATAATATAAAACAGAGACATATCACGTAACAGAAAATATTTAACGGTAAATTTTATGATTATTTTTACTAATATAAAACACAGACATTTCCCGTAACAGGAAATATTTAACGATAAAATTATGTTACTATTTTTACTCGTAACGGAAAATATTGTACGTAATTCTAAAACTGTTTTTATCCTTTATATGGATAGACATCCTGTACGCTTCGCAACAGGAGATGGGATGTAAGATCCGGTTTCTACTATTAAATACATCCGCGCTTCCACTCCTGATTATTAGACTTAATAAGTTGATATATCGGTCGCTGAATGGGTATGGAGCTTCTTTCAACATTCGTTTGAACCATTCCGAAGCTCAGACAGGGGGGGGGGGGGGGGGGGGGGGACTCAAAGCCTGTTGTGTGACCTATTTCCTCGGCGTAATGAGAACCGACTTCCTTCCATACCTTTACCATTTTGTCCTGATGCTTTCTCTCCGGTTCCACTGTCTTCCAGGCCCGTTCCAGATCATTATAACTGGAATTCTATACCTCCGTCCTCTTTTGAAGTGATGATGCCTTTCTCTCTCTCTCATTGACGTAGAATCTACGTCATTCAGAGGAGCTTCCGGCAGACGTCTCCCAAGAGTACAATTGTGGACGGGAAACGATTCAGTATTTGGAAACAAACCTTGTTAACCTCTGGGTTAGAAAGTACCTGTGGCATCATCGCGCCTTTTGGAAACTGCCTAAGGGCGGCTTGCCGTTTTTGGTATAATCTGATTCTTTCTCCTTTCATTGATGATGACTCTCCCCACTCCCTCCCAAGGGGGTGTAGTGCCGTCAAGTGCACCTCACGCGCGGTGTACTGTAGGCATCACTTGAGGTTCTTTGCAGCGTCCCTTCGGCCCTTTAGCTGTAAACCCTTTTCATTCCTTTTACTGTACCTCCGTTTATAGTCTCTCTTCCATCTGACTTTCCACCCTTTCCTAACAATTATTTCATAGTGCAACTGCTTTGAGGTTTTCCTCCTGTTAAGCCTTTCAAACCTCTTGACTGAATGACCTCATGGTTCCCAGCGCTTCGACTGTGGCCCAAGTTGTATATCCCATTATTTATTTTCTTTTATCTTCCCACCGTATTTATAACTTCGCTGAAGGTTTTTGCGTTAGTTTCTGGTCATATTCTTATTTGTCACGAATAAGGAATGCTTGAATCCTTCGCTCTTACTCACACTTGAATTACACCTGTATGCATGTGTGGTTGTACGTATGTTTAAAGGACGTCTTGAGTCCTAGTAAACTGTACTTAATGACAGAGTGAAATCCTCCTCCTCCTCCTCCTCCTCCTCCTCCAACACACACACAAAGTTTTGGGTCATCTCCATAAAAGGATTTTACAGCGTTTCCTTCGAATCTGAGCCTGCTTTTAAATATGTCTTCACTCTTTCTACCTAAGCCTGCTTACAAAGTATTTCCAAAGGTTATTCTCCTTCCTATCTCCTTATAGAAAATCCTTATGAAAAAAAAAAAATTGACACCATAAAAGAAATACAGACACCTTCCCTCTTTCCATAGTCTAGTCGACTAGCTCTTTTTTTTTTTAATCTCTTCAGTTATTAGTGTTTTTTCTCTCTCTTCAGCACCTTCATTTTTGTTCTGCCCGGCCATTTTCCCCGTCTTTTCGCAACATACAACTCGGTGTTACAAGTTAGGGCGAAGTTCATAGCCATAAGTCGGACTTTTATCTTCAACTTTCCACTCATTCGTTCATCACGCGCTAATCCGCTGACAGCTCGTTTCGAAAAATAAATAAATAAAAATGAAAAATAAAAAAAAAGAGCAAAGAAGAAAAGAAAGATAACACTGTCTTACCCATGTCATCTTTTGTTTGCCAAGCCTTACGATGCTACTGTTAACTATTCTGCTTCTTGTGCCTTTTTTTAAATCATGCTGCGATATTAAAAAAAAATAGATAGAACTGGTGGCGTTATCTTGAAATATTATATATATGATTAAATTTCCAGTAAGAATTCGTTCATATATCAGCATATTGCACATTAGGTGACAAGGTGAAATGATTGCAACTAGTCAGTTTAGAATTGAAAAAGGCACAAATGCAGGTTGTAATTTGAGTGTTATAACCTGCGGCATTACACAGGAGCGGATGTAATATTCCTGGTGCGAAATGACTTATAAAGCGGCATTTCGAATGTATATACATATTCGTATATGATTTAAGCCAATTTGTTTTTATATAATGGCAGTCTTTTTAATTTATCATGTCTTTCGAAATCATAATTAAACTCCAATGGAGACGCGTACCAACATTGCAACAAAGCCTTATCCAAGTTTAGCTTATCACAAAGAATAATCCCAGCCATATGCATTATGTATGCGTCTGTAGTCACCGTGAAATTGATTTAATAATTATATTTGTATTATTATTATTTTAAAAAATCCTCATGGTAGCACGAGTCTTCAAATGGAGAAACAAATCCATAGTTATGTAAATGTACATATATTCAAATTTGAAACTTCAAGGATAGCTTACGGGAATCTGTTCGGTTCCCCTTATCAAGGGAAACCGAACAGATTTCCGAAAGCTATCCTTAAAGTTTTAAATCTAAATATATGTACATTTACGTAACTGTGGATTTGTTCCTCCATTATTATTATCATTATTATTCCAGTAGATGAAAGCTATCCACGTGAAAGAAGCACACCAAAAGGGCCATCGACTTGAAATTCAGGCTCCCAAAGAATGTTGGTTTCAACCATTCACCACTTAAGACCCCACAATGCAGCAGTAACTGATCGTGATAAAGAGCCAGTGATTTTTCATCGCCCTGGGAGAGGCGCGAACCCACGACATCTGAGCCGCGTACCTGGACGCTAGCGACCATACCAGCGGTCCAGCTAATCCATTTGTTTGTAAAACCACAGCTTCCACTCAAGAGGCCGTATTATACCACTCCAAGCCACCATCTGAGAGTGAGTCGCTCAGCAATGGTAAAAAGGCCGAAAATTACTGCATTTACGGCGTGTGGGCAGAAGCATTGTGCCTTAGAACGAGCGGGCATAAAAAAAAAAAAACGCCTTTAAGAGGGTGTTTACTGGAATGGTAATTAGATTAGTTTCCCGTTTTTTCTCCTCTCTCTCTCTCTCTCTCGTCTTACCTTTTGGTCTCTCCTGATTTTATTTGTTTCTCTACAACCATCGTGTTTTCTATTCTGCCCTGATTTTCATTGAGGTCTCTCCTTGTTTTATCTGTTTAAATGTACAACTTCTTGTTTGTTTTATATTGTGGTCTTTCCTGATTGCATTTGTTTATACACAACCATCGCTTTCCTCTCTCTCTCTCTCTCTCTCTCTCTCTCTCTCTCTCTCTCTCACGTCAGTGATTTGTCGAACTCGTGCTCACTAAATGGCAGAGATAAACGTGATGGGTAGTTGGAGCGTGTTATATATTTCGTCAGGTGGAAAAGTTAATCCCTCTTCCGACGCTTGTTATAAACTTTCTTAACGAACGGCCAATTCTGTGATGGGAGGGTCATCGCATACATCGACTTTTATTGAGCGCTATTTCGCCTTTTTAATTCGCCCGTCCATTTTGGACTTGTCCGTAAAAGCGGATTGGCTTTTAAATGGCCTTTGCATAATTATTCAGTTCGCGCTCGAATTTTATTCATACATACACACACACACACACACATACACACACACACACACACACACACACATATATATATATATATATATATATATATATATACATCTATATATATATATCTATATATATATGTAAGTGTTTACATAATAAAAATATGGAATGTTAGTCCATATATATATAAAGTCTAAAACTAAAGAGGTCAACCAGATTGCTTGCAGGAATGTGATCAGACTAGAGACGCTAAAGATGACGTATACAATAAGTATGTAGGCTAAGATAACATGCCGTCACCTGTAGTCATTCAATTGTTTATAAACATTAGTCCAAGCTCCCTGCTTGAGACAACTACCCCGACCTATTATTCAAACGGCCTACGTGATCTGTAGCGTGTCTCATTCGATTGTGTGTTCGTATGAAACTATGTCATTGTATGTATGTTCATATGTTCGAACTACTGTCTGTTCCTTCATAACTTGTAACAGAGATGGTAGACAAGCAGAACAGAGTTAGCTATCGTCATTAGAAGACCTGTACCTCTTTACCTAAGCTTTATCATGTAGAGGAATAGGATTAGCCATTATCATTGGCAGAAGCGATCAAGCTATCGTTATTAGAAGACTTGTACAATCATATCTGATCTTCAGCATGTAAAACTTCAGAAGAAATTATATCTATTTTTATACTTAGTGTTTTCTACAAGAACCTCACCGAACCATGAGTTTAACACATCGTCGTAAAGATAATACCGACTTCGTAAGTGATCTACAAAACCCCAGACACTCCATTGAAGATGGAAGTGCAATACCAACCGACTTAGCGTATAGATTATCGCTAGTCTAACATTACCTCATAGGGCGCCTTATTATACAAGGCACAAAGCCCTAATATTGGTGGCCAGCGGACCAGAAGAACTCTACAACGTCCTACGAAGAAAAAACAGAATAATAAATCATGAAGTCAACGACGACGAAAGCAGCAGATTCTTCAAGCAACCTAGTATCATCATTAGTGAGCGACTTCAGAAAACAACAAGATTCGTCAAGCAACTTAGTATCATCGTTAGTGAATAACTTCAAGAAACAAAACCGACGTGTCCTTTTCCTACGGCAACGGAAGCTTCGTCTCTCATTAGAATCATTCAAGAAAACATCGTTAGTGAGCGTTTCCGGCACTGCAAGAAACAAACCGAACGCGTCTGCAGCATCGGATTTTCAAGGGCTCGAATCATTGAAACAACGCGCACGGGGGAAACTGAAGCCAAACCAGGTCGTCCGCTAAATAGAGAAGGAGGACCAAGGCCGTGTGTCGTTATCGGAACACCGTGACTTCCCACAAAAGCAAGCTAAGTACAATTTTTTATTCATTTGGAGTAACTTTGAGTGTTTCCTTTGCAGGTCGAATTTCGTTATTTGTTTCTGTGGCTGAAGTTACGAGACATTCTTATCTTACTTTTTTACAGAAATTATCTATATCATTGAGATTTCGCTACTGCGAGTTTTTATCTTTGAGTGTCTGTTTCCAGAAGTTCTACTGAAATATCATAATCATATACTATGTTAATTTTATCATTTTGGGTGATTATTAATCCCTTACGTAACAAATCATATTAAACAGTGAATATGCGTTTACGCAGTGGACGTCTGTATTTATACAGATGCATGGATAGGGTCGTTAAGCACCGTAGTGATTAGAAAACACACAAAAAACAAGTGGAACACCCGTATACAAATCTATATAAATTAGAGGTAACACTATTTCGGGTCATGACAATAAATGCTCCTTTGCAAAGTCCCGATCGCAGTTTTTAGCCTTGAGTTTTTTGAGTTATATAAAATATCGAACCTCAATGACTCAACTTAACTTTAAAAATACGGCTGGATTGCAAGGAATAACATGTCTGTAAAAAAACTTTCATCAGGCTAAATGCGCTGACCAGGATCCCTCACTATTTCAAATTTTAGCAAAGAATGAAGTACAAACAGTTAATATTGAATACAGTAGAGATAACTTGTCTTATTAGTAATCGCTCAGTTCCTATAGTTCGTCATCATTGCTTTATACGTAACCAGCAACATAATGCTAAAAACACACAATACGTTGCCGATGGTAATAAAGAGAAGGATCCAATCCTAATTATTACAAAAAGAAATAGAAACAGTAGCCCGTTCAGAATCAAACAAGCAAACTCGGTGACTGTGTCACCTAGTCAAGCGGTCAAGGTTAGTTAAATCTGCCGAGTTTTCAAAGCGAAGCAAATTCCACACAATAAGCGACTCTAACAGAGTGGGGAAAAGCGATGTTGGTTCATACCAATATCTTTTTGAATTAAAAAAGGATTTTTCCTATGAAACACACGACCGTATAAGTAATCAGAGCAGGTTTTCGTTTTAATTTTAATACATTAGTTATAATAATACTGGTGGATTAAGCCCGACTGTACGCGCCGTAAAAATTAGAATATCTTGTTTATTTCTTTAGTAGACGTAATATCTTGTATTTACGGACTCACCGTCTGTTGTTCGAACTTCCCTAATGAGAAGTCCGGATAAGCGAGCGCTTACAGATACCTCTATAGTTATAAAAAACATTGATCTGTATGTAGTGTAATTGTAAGATCAATCTAGGGGTATAGGGTACAAAATATTATCTTACATCCTGCAAAATAAGGCTGTTTATCAAAGGAAAATCCTATAAACCTTCAAACATATTAAAATCCGTTGAACAAAAATGAGACAGTTAATCAAATAATAACTTATATAAAAGAACAAATACATTGTCTCATAAATCGTAACATTGTTCAAATGACCCAACAGAATTCTCCCACAACCACAGTCGTACTTTGCACGCAAAATCTCGAGAAGCATGCACCCTCGAATGCCTTAGTGCGTGTAAAAAGACTTTGCTGGGAAATGAAATTTTAATCCTTCCCGACACTCTGAAATATAACGATTTCCGCGAACAAAGCCCTAAAAGTATACATATCGTGGATACAGAAGTTATAAATATCGCATTTTTTATTGTTGCTAATTTTTAATCACGCCCAACCAGTCGTGGATGAATCTCTCTGATAATCTATCTAAAGTAATATCCGTAAAGTCATTCAAGCAGAGGTGATTCAGCAGAAATTTTTGTTATCTTTTATCTGAATACCAGGAAGTTTCTCCAAGAGCGAGTGATCTCTGGGAGAAAAACGGATGTCATTGAAAACAAAACACGGTCTAAGGACAAACATAAAGCTATTTACGTACCTTCGTATAGATTCTCAATGAAATTTCAAAATAGAGATAAATGACGAAGTTGAAAAATGTTAGTAATAGGAGTCATTAGGAAATCAAATAGCCCATATAATTTTTCCCTCAGACGTCATGCCATAAAAGATCGGACTTGGCGTATCTTGGCCGTAGATTTCTGTCGCTTAAACAAGGAAACGACTTCCGATAGTTTCCAGTGCGATATACCGACGACATCTTATCTCTGTTAGGTTAGAATAAATTTTTTTCACCAACTTGGACTTACTTAAAAGCTTTTACCAGATACCATTACCTAAGTGATTGTACCTCATACTCCGTTTTCAGCACACTCAGGGGACATTATCAATTTTTTACGTATGCCTCCGGCTTACGTTGCGCCCCAATTACAATATAGTGTTTGGAGACTTTTAGGGGATAACCTACATGCCTATATGGATGATCTTGTAATCTTTTCTAATACCTTAGAAGTACATTCACATAAAGTAGAGCTAGTGCTACAGAGACAAAGACAAATAATCTCAGAGTAAAATATCTAAATGTGAGTTTTTTAAAACCGAACATGTTTATCTAGTTTTTATGTCTAGTCAAGGTCTTAAAGTAGTCCGTGGTAAGGTGTCGGCTATTCATAACTTCCGGTACCTATTAACGTAAAAGGGGGATACAGCACTTTTGCGCTGTAGTGGGTATTACAATCGTATGCAAATATGTAACTCTTCAATCATGACAGCTCCTTTAACAGATCTTACGAAGAAGAGCGTAGATTTATTATGGTCTGAAAAGCATCACAGGCGTTCGATATCTTAAAAGCGGAAAATGCAGCTTACCTAACTTAAAAATCCCTGATTTAAATAAGGAATTTTTTTTTATTGCAACAGACGCCTCAGACCAAGGGGTAAGAGGGTATTACTTCAGTAATATGATAAACAGTTCTTCCCTATAGCTTTTTATTCACGTAAACTAAAGCCCTCTGAAAGTAAATATGCAGTAATAGGCAAGGAAGGGCTAGGTATCTTTAACAATAGTACATTTTAAGTTCATAATCTATGGCTATCCTGATAAAAGTCCTTACTGAACATGAGTCCTTTACCGAGTTTTTCAAAGGCTTTAATCACAGTCCAAAGAACTCGGTGACAAATGATCATTCAGGTTATTGGAGCCAAGATAAGATATCTACCTGGGAAAGCAAATATCATAGCTGACGCATTATCCCGCAATCCCGCACCATACAGCAAAGAACCATTAATTGGACTAAATGATATAGAAACATCCGTGCCTATTGTTAAAACCGTATCTAAACAAGAAAATCCCTTAACCCAAGAGATCGCGAGCATTGAATATCTGGGTCGGAGCGCAGAACTGTTACAAACTGAACAAAGCAAGAGTCAACAGACATAACCAAAACAATAACATTTCGAACGGAAACAGAGTCAGCAGCAATAAACATCAAACAATAAAACATTTCGAAACGGAAACAGGGTCAGTGGCCTAAGCAAAAACAATAAACACTTTTGAGCAGAAACCCTAAAGCAAAAGTACATTTAAAGTATGTGTATCAGAATAATGTAATCAAATGTAATATTATATGTAGGTCTGTGACGAGGAAAACCCGAAGAACACAGCAGATGACTAACGACCAGGTAGTAATAATAATCTCTTTCATACCAATCGTCATAAACTGGTTGCATTCCGTCATCCAGGGTTTCTACTATGTTCACAGAAAGCCAAATCACTATTTTACTGGCCTACAATGCTTACAGATATAAAAAGCACATAACTAATTGTAACACGTGTCATGAAAACAAGGGATACACTAAGACACCTGTCAGTTTAAGGGCCTATCCTGTGCCAAATCAATCCTTGAAAGAATATACGTAGAATTATTAACAGAATTACGAGTCTGACAGAGGGAATAAACACTTCTTAGTGTTAATAGTTCCTTGACACGTTATATAGAATTAATAGCACTAAAAACAAACACCGCAATTGAGTGCGTTACGAATATTTATGAGTGCTAAATCAGTAAATATGGAATTCAACACATAATAATCTGTGACTCGGGTGGTGTAAATCAATAATAATCTCCTTAACACGTTGTGTGAATTCCTTTCCATTAAGAAAACCAATAATATATTTTATCACCCAGAGTCAATCGGTTTGGTAGAATAACGGATAATTAAATAGGAAGTGTCAATGTCTTACGAGTTACAACTCGTGATGTTGGATCCGAACTGGATTATAGCGGTTCTCGCGGTTTTAAATACCTTTATTATTTATATCTTGTATCTATAGAATTGATGCCGCAAGTAGCCTTGTACGGTACGCCGCTAGAACACTTTTCCACATATTCAAGCCAACCATTAATTTATCAAATATATATAAAAAAATATATAAATAAATAAAAATATAAAAAAAAAATAAGATAAATATGGATACAAGTGGAGTCAATATAATACACTCCGTAAGAAGTCGGAAGGGTTACAAATTATAATAAAAAAGGAATCACGATAAAATCAATAAGCAAAACGTAACCATAGATAATTAAATATCCAAATATATATGCGTAAAGATTTGAACTCTAACTTAACGCTTTAGTAATGACAAATAAGCTAAAAGTTCAAACACATATCCAAAATCTACTGACATATTGTCTGTCCCGGTGATTTATATTCGTAGTCAATGAAAAAAAAAAAATTAAATAAATAAATAAATAAATAAATAATAATAAATAAAATAAAATAAATAAAATAAAATAAAAGAGATTTTAAAGTCAGGAAGTCTAGAAGTGAAAATGTTATCTATGGAATAATCCTATATGAATCTTATACAGGGCTAATAAGTTATATATAAGAATTTGTAATGGAAACCTTTTTCAATAATAGTTTGAATAAGGAATATTTATTTAACATAATGCCAACATGAAACTAATATATTGTTCAACTTTTGGTACTGTTGTTTTTTTTTTTTTCAGACATTCTTCTCATGCGGGTGGAGAATTAAAACACTAAAATATCATTTGAAAAATACTAAAGTCGTATCTCTTACAGCAAGTAACGTAACTCTTAGCTGGCTGAGAGCAATCTCCTGCCAAGTGACGACGTCATCATTGCCGTATCAGCATTTGTTCCTTTTAACCTCAATAATCTGCTTACACAGGCTTCATCTGTGTGTCGTCTCTGCTTGCAAAAGCAGATTGACTGGAGAAATGGAATGCTTAGCCCGAACTTCTCATGGGCAAGTAAACGTTAGGTACAAGTGTCTATCGGTATGCGCAATGCAACTTGCAATCATTTTAAAATTAATAAACAAAATAAGCAAATAGAATTTCTATAACAACAAAATGAATTAATTTTTTTTTTCTGAACCTCATAGACATTTAGAAGTATCACGATATGGATATGGATTATTTACTTGCAACATTAGCTTATTACAATTCAAGTAAAACATTCATGGGAAAATGTCACATTTTCTTGAAAAACCCAAAGTTTATATAGAAATTAGTTACATAGTGGGTTTTTCGTTGCATCTCCTACCTATTAATAATGTTTTAAAAGTTAACCTCAGAGGATGCGCACGAGAAAATTGAATATGAAACTTTTGTTAGGGCACATAGAATCATGATTAATATTCTCTTTTGACCTCTTATGTTGCCTGGCAATCTTACAAATAGCTCCGTTTTCCACTTCTTTGTCTAGTAACTTACTACCAGTAATATCGAATTTCTTTGAGATTCGTAGTGATATCTATTTATTTTTTATAATTCTGGATATTTTTACAAGTCAATCATAGACCTGGATAGGTTCACTCATTGTTAATGCCATGGATAAAAAAAGTTTGTACAACGGACTCTTTTGAATTCCAAAATATCAGCGAATTCATGTGGGTTAAGTCTGGTCTAAATGGCTCTCTCCCCTCCCCTGTATTTGGATGTCGTCTGAATTTACTTTGCCCTTGTGACAAGTATAATTTCACTTGCAGGCTGATTAATGGAACCGGTTACAGTATCCTGCAGTACGAGAGTTTCACATAGCAACTTCAAAAAAATCGTTCGTCGCAGCGGACGACTACAGTCAAGTAACAACCGCCTACAATGTGAAAGGAATTTAATTTCATGGACTTCTTCGACCGACACCGTATCTCGTCGTTAATCTCGTTTTAATGCGGAACGCTCCAGCGGTTGTCGGAATTCGACTACAAAAGGGACATACTTCCGACAATTACGACCCGAAGGATATTCAACTCTACTTTGCTGGCGAAGGACTCGTGCTGGGGATGTTTTTTTTATTCATCGCGAACGTAATCGTGTAGCTTAGGATGCAGAGAATAAGTATGAGCGCAATAAGATAGAATGGTTGGACCCGCCACCAGGCAAATTTTCCCCCTTGTTTTAACCATTGAAAAAGGCCGTTTCATTGGCTATAGGTGGTTGTCTGGAACTGTGTAATGGACGAAAAGTTGTTCGAAAGCTAGTTAAAAGTGTAGTAGTATAACCTCGGTCATGTATCCTATATATATAAAGTATCATGTATCCTATATATAATTGATCATAAATAACAGAGTCGAAATATATCTTTGCGTGTACGCAATAGGAATCTCTTATATAAATGATCATAAATAACAGAATCCAAATATATCTTTGCGTGTACGCAATAGGAATCTCTTATATAAATGATCATACATAACAGAATCTAAATATATCTTTGCGTGTACGCAATAGGAATCTATTTGAAGTGCACATATATTAATCATAATTATATGAATCCATATACATATGTATAAACAAATCAGGTAGCCTATAATCAATCGGTGTTACCTTTTTTCTTACCAATATCTGGCAGTTTATAATATGAGTTAGTATATTGATTAATGAATCAGATATATAACATTTAGCATAAAAATCAACGAATCAATCAGCATAAACATTAATAATTTTATCAATTCATATATGAACCTTTTTATCAGTTAAAATATGATTTTTATCATGTTAATCTTCATTCTATGCAATTATCAGAGTACATTAGTATTTTCTGTAGCATATGTATCTTAATGAGATGAAGTGAAAAACTGTATCATTATATATATCATGTGATCACTATTATTTACCAATATCATTGTTTTATATTTTATTACTTGAATCAATTCATGTACACCATGAATTTTTATTTACTTATATATATATATTCACATAGTGTCTGTATCACACTCCTATAAGTCAAATGCAAGTCAAGTTTGAGTAATATTCAGTAGTTGGTTTTGGTAGCTGACCGAGCTGATGTAAGTGTTTACATAATAAAAATATGGAATGTTAGTCCATATATATATAAAGTCTAAAACTAAAGAGGTCAACCAGATTGCTTGCAGGAATGTGATCAGACTAGAGACGCTAAAGATGACGTATACAATAAGTATGTAGGCTAAGATAACATGCCGTCACCTGTAGTCATTCAACTTGGTTATAAAACATTAGTCCAAAGCTCCCGCTGCTTGAGACAACTAACCCCTTCGACCTATATTCAAACGGCCTACGTGATCTGTAGCGTGTCTCATTCGATTGTGTGTTCGTATGAAACTATGTCATTGTATGTATGTTCATATGTTCGAACTACTGTCTGTTCCTTCATAACTTGTAACAGAGATGGTAGACAAGCAGAACAGAGTTAGCTATCGTCATTAGAAGACCTGTACCTCTTTACCTAAGCTTTTATCATGTAGAGGAATAGGATTAGCCATTATCATTGGCAGAAGCGATCAAGCTATCGTTATTAGAAGACTTGTTACAATCATATCTGATTCTTCAGCAGGTAAAACTTCAGAAGAAATTATATCTATTTTTATACTTAGTGTTTTCTACAAGAACCTCACCGAACCATGAGTTTAAACACATCGTCGTAAAGATAATACCGACTTCCGTAAGTGGATTCTACAAAACCCCAGACACTCCATTGAAGATGGAAGTGCAATACCAACCGACTTAGCGTATAGATTATCGCTAGTCCTAACATTACCTCATAGGGCGCCTTATTATACAAGGCACAAAAGCCCTAATATATATATATATATATATTTACTACTTTCAATTATTAATTACGGTGGAGAGAGAGAGAGAGAGAGAGAGAGAGAGAGAGAGAGAGAGAGAGAGTTGTTACAAACTTTCTTAAATCTTGGCGATAACATACCACCCAGAGAGAGAGAGAGAGAGAGAGAGAGAGAGAGAGAGAGAGAGAGAGAGATTGTTACCAACTTTTTTATTTCAAGGTGATAACATGCCACCCAGAGAGAGAGAGAGAGAGAGAGAGAGACAAAACTAACTTGATCAAAAGAAAGGCCACATTAATCTTTAAAAGAGAGAGAGAGAGAGAGAGAGAGAGAGAGAGAGAGAGAGAGAGAGAGAGGAAGCCTCACTGGGTGCATACACGATACAACGTCATGAATTCTAACAGAAACGTCAAGAATACACGAGGAGAACGTCCTTTGCATTCATAAAATCACTTTCAGTTTGACAGATTTGCGATGATGAACCTTCTCGTATAATAATAGACTCTTCGGAGTAATTGACGGCCTGTGCAATCTGCCTCTTGTATACGGCCCCATTTGCAACTGTTCCAACACCATAAACTTGTCAATGGCCTGACTTAACTGTATTATCTTTCGTGAATGTGGCCCCTTTAGTCCCGTGTGTACTCTCTGCACAATTCAACTCACTTAAAACCCATTTCATTTTAGCTTATCCTCCTCCTCCTCCTCCTCCTCCTCCTCCTCCTCCTCCTCCTCCTCCTTCTTCTTCTTCTTCCTCCCCCTCCTCCTCCTCCCCAATGTATACCCGGGGAAGTAACGCATTTATCTAGGTACTGTAAATCTGTGTCAGGGTTCATTAATACATGGCTGTAATAGAGAAACACCAATCTCATAATATATTTTGTGACTTGACAGCTCTGCATACAATGCTGTATTACCAAGGTAGAGTGAAAAACAAGTTTACCTGTAAGCATAGATTTGAATTTCCTCGGGCATGGGAGCTTATAGCGAAGTTCCTTCCGGCTGTTCTTCAAGGGATATGTTTTATTTGTATTTCAAGTCCCTTTCCCCACTAGTCAGTGGTTTTCTTACTAAACACATAAAGTGCTTTTTGCAAAATCTGGATTGAAGCAAAATTTATAAGATCTTATAAATCTTGCTTCAATAATTTTTTTATTTAAAGGTATAACCAGGAGGCCATTGATGAAGGAGTAGTGAATGAGTTTGCCCTCTCTCTCTCTCGTCTCTCTCTCTCTCTCTCTCTCTCTCTCTCTCTCCTACTAAAATCACTAACAAGCAAACTGCTCTTACACTAGATTATCTTTTTTATTGTTTATTTTCAACCGGAAACCAACATAATCATCTGAGAATGAGCGTAATAATTCAAAGCTGCTTAAAACCTAATTTATTAATCCTGTGGTTAATAAGACGCAACAAAACTGTTGGAACTTCCCTAGTTTGGATTCCATAAAGTTTTGTAGCATCTTTCAGAGCACTGCGCTATTGGACGGGTAATATTACACTTGCATCTCTAGAAATTCTCTCAAAAAAGATGTTCACCAATCTTCGCAGTTCAGAGAATAAGTTGCCCTATCTGAGCAGTCCTATACAACAGTTTTTGAATGCCGTGCATTACAATGGTACCTTTTCAATTTGTCCTTTTTTATATATTTCTATATCATAATATTTTTAGATGACGTAGCTGTTATTCAGTACATCGGGAATATGAAAAGGTCTCTGCAGAATGTATAGCATTTCTGTAGATACTAGGAATATGAAATGTCTTGGTAGAACGTATACCACTGCCGTAGGTACTCAATGGTGATATGTTTGGAGAGCGTCCCGGAAAATCCTATCCAATACAGATCAGAATTCGGATTTAACAGAGTGCCAAGAATCCGATAGAATCTCCATTGCTAACAGCCCTTTTCAACGTATATCCACCTCACCTCTTCCACAAGACTACTCTTTTCATTTACGACGCTCATTTTTTTACGACTTAATAAAATCACGTCTATCGTTATTTCGAGTGTTATTGAACACCAGGAGTCCCAAGAAAACATAATTTCAATTTTATTCTAATATATATATATATATATATATATATATATATATATATATATATATATATATATATATATATACATATATATATATATATATATATATATATATATATATATATATATCACACATATCCACAGGTGAAAAATAATAGACAGGGTGTAGGTCCTGACCGGTTTCGGCTTTATTTTCAAGACATTGACAAAGGACTGATACATAGTATTAGAATCCACAAGTATATATACTACAGAAACAGTACTGACGAACATACTCACAACCGTTTGAGACTACAGATCCACCCACAGGCAGGTGTCAAGGTAGGAGTGGCTTTCAAAAATCATTTGGCTAAAATTTACAATAAAATCTCAAGGGATACTACAGATTAGGGTACCCACCAGACAACAAGTACACACCTGACAGGTGTCAGGGAGGCGCGGATGGACATCTCATTACCACTACTGCCCCCTTACTGTGTTTACAAATATAATAATCCTAGTTCCATGCATCTCTAATGCCTACCTTAAAATTTAAACAGTTTACAAATTTCTTTGATATTAAAGGATCAAGTTTATACATTCCTTGACTGATGTTATATTATTATTGTAACTTTCTTTTATAAAACTAGATTCAATGATATCCTTTCCATTGCATTATTGGAACACACAAGCTTTTAAGCCCCTTCCCAGTTAATAGCAATGATTGTTCTCACTAACATGTACAAAAATACCACTATTTTCCATGTGCATATCTCACACATTGTTTATGTTGTTCTATTCTTTTTTCCAGTGCTTTCCCCGTTTGACCAATATAAAAGTTGTCACAAGACTTACACGGAATTTTATATACACATCCTTTAACTTTGTCAGGGGAGTTCTTAATAAGTACATGTTTCATTGTTTTATTGTTTTTAAAAACTACATTAACACCAAAATTCTTTAAGAGATGTGGGATATCTTTCATATTATTATTATAAGGAAGTACAAGCAAAATTTTGTTGTTGTAAGGTTCTTTTGGATTTTGATACATGGTCTTTTTTTGCCGCTTCTAATGCATTGTTTAGTACGCTATCTGGATATTTCAGTTTCTTGCCTGTATTCCGACCGAATCTTATCTATCTCCTCATCTACATATTCTGGGCTACATACCCGTAGTGTTCTTAGAAACATAGATGCAAACACTGATCTTTTAACCTTATTGTTTTGTCCAGAATAGAAATGTACATAGGAAGAAATATTAGTAGGTTTTCTGTAAACACTATATTTAAACCCACTACTATTTCTCCATATGAGGACATCCCCGGGTTACGACGGGGGTTCCGTTCTTGAGACGCGTTGTAAGCCGAAAATCGTTGTAAGCCGGAACATCGCCAAAAATCCTAAGGAACCCTTACTTTTAATGCTTTGAGTGCATTAAATCTATGTAAACTGCATTCTTATTGTATTTTTCATCAAAAAAACCTTCAAATATTGATTATCTTGCATTTTTGGAATCATATTTCTTCTGCAAGATCAGCGTTGTAGGCGCTGTAACCCTGGAGCATGCGTCGTAAACCTGGAAATAGTTTCTCATAAATATAATTGAAAAGCGTTGTAACCTCGGAACGTCGTAATCCGAACCCGTCATAAGCCTGGGACTGCCTATATATATATATATATATATATATGTGTGTGTGTGTGTGTGTATGTGTGCGTGTGTGTGTGTGTGTGTGTGTGTTAATCAGCTCATCGGTTTGCTTAAACTAAGATATACTTAACCCAAATAAAAGTTCAAGACTGGAGCAGCTCACCATTTGAACATTTGCTCGAGTTCCAGGCCTCTAGATACCCCCGCCCTCCATCGCTTTGGACCTCTCCACCCACACCCCACCCCACCCACCCATCCCCGGCCCGGCCCCCCCCTCCCCGCCCCCCAAAACGCCCGGTTCCCTTCATTGCCCTTCCATTAGAGTTTATTGCCTTTTTGCCCAATACCTCGATGCCGTGAAAGCTGCCCTTATCGCTCTTTTATAGACTTCACTTCCGGTTTCCTCAGACGTTATTCTCATCCGTCTTTGATTCATTTCCTTCCCCCTCCTTTATTCTCTCTCTCTTTCTCTCTCTCTCTCTCTCTCTCTCTGTTATTCCCATTTCTCTGATCGGTTTGTATCTATCAGCCGATGGGAGTCGATCCGTTACAGTATACGTGGTGTACGTGTGTTCATAGCGAGACCAATTCAATTCTCCTCTCTCTCTCTCTCTCTCTCTCTCTCTCTCATCCTCCTTTATTCCGTCTCCCCTGGTCCCATTTCCTTCATCGTTCTGTATTCAACGACTCATCGACACTTGCCGCCAATATGCAGAGGAATTTGATATAATCTACAACGAAACCAAGACCCAGTGCATGTCGCTGCTCCCGAGATCGCTTAAGCATATTGCAGAACCACAAATTTTCCTCGGAAACCATCGGCTGGAATTTGTGCACGAATTTCCGTATTTGGGTCACATTATCACCGACGACCTCAAGATACGCAGACATTGAACAGAGGCGTCGTAAACTAGTTTGTGCAGCTGGCAACATGACTGCAAGGAGGTTGCCTTCTGTCACCGAGACGTGAAACTGCTGCTCTTCCGTTCGTACTGCTACAGCATCTATGGGTGTTCCCTCTGGACGAACTATACCCGAGAGACCATGAGACGCATCACTGTTGTGCACAATGACATTCTGAGACGCCTCACAAACACTCCCTGCTACCATTCCGCCACACAGATGTTCATAGAAAACCGCCTGGACAATTTAAAAATCATAGTTAGGCGAACAATGTCCACTCTGGTAACCCGAGTGAGAAACAGCAGCAACTCGCTCATACAAAGCATCCTAAGGAGTGAAGCAAGAAGATCTAAATTGTGGGAAAGATGGGAAAATGAGGTCTTTGTCCCCTGAAGGACTTAATCTCTGTATTGGCAAGATGTCATCTGCAGTTTTTTGTCATTATTACATTTATTGCTGTTATTTTAATTTTTTTCTTTATTACTGTGATTACTATCAAGTTAAAGTTTTTTTTTTACACTCAATTTTTGTATTTAGCCCTCTGGACCTGACTACTGTAACCACCTAAGGTCTCTAGTTGAAATTTAAGTTATATAATTTGTGCACTAACTGTTATTACTCTCAATGCATATTTTTTTTTTCTCACCAATATTATTACTGTTATTACCAGTATTATGATTACTAGCTTTTATGCTACCTCAGCTATTTTGTGGATAAGTGCCGATTATTCATTTTCTTTTTCTTTTTTATCATGTCTCATGTATCTAGATTGTGTATGTTACTGTCTGTATTTTGTATATTCAATGTATATGGCCCTGAGCTGAAATAAAGCATATTATTATCATTATTATTATTATTATTATTATTATTATTATTATTCACCAACCAATGGTGGTCTATCAAATACCACTATGCTTTGATGCACGTCTGTGTGTGTGGTGTGCGTGTAGCCAGTTCTCTCTCTCTCTCTCTCTTCTCTCTCTCTCTCTCTCTCTCTCTCTCGCAGATCATCATTATCATGATTCTCTCACAAACACACACTCACGTCATCATCATCATCATCATCTAATAAACTAACAAACAAAATAATGGAAACAAGATTAATGTCCGAAACATGAGTAGGGTTTTTGCCAGATACTTCCACGGTCGGTATGGCAATCAGATCATCATGAAATATGAATATTCTTTATTTGCAGGTCATGTAATATTTAAAAGCAAGCGACACGCTCTCCGAATATAATCCTCGTCGACCTTTTAAACCTGTAAATGTGATGAAATATTGAATATCGCAGGTGATTACGTTTGCTATTAACTTTTGCGTGGCTGCGTGAACGCGGCCGGTTTGTTAAAATACACACACACACACGCACACACACAAACAGACGCTCTTGCGCTCTCTCCCGCCCACCGGGAACTCAGGAATGGTTCTATAGCTCTTTTTTTATTTTATTTTTTTTAGGATGCTTTTTTTCCTTCGTTGAATTAAGAGAGAGATTAATTAAGAGATTTACTATTTTATTTTTATTGAAATCACCAAAAGCGTTGTTTATTTTTATGGTTTTCGTCGCAAAAAAAAGCAATAAAAAACTTTAATTGCTCCTCTCTAATTACCGTGGTTGCACGCATGTTTAAAGGACGTCTTGAGTCCTATTAAACTGTACTTAATGACAGAGTGAAAACAACATTTGGGTCGTCTCCTCCTCCTCCTCCTCCTCCTCCTCCTCCTCCTCCTTCTCCTCCTCCAACACACACACAAAGTTTTGGGTCATCTCCATAAAAGGATTTTACAGCGTTTCCTTCGAATCTGAGCTTCCTTTTAAATATGTCTCTGCTTACAAAGTATTTCCAAAGGTAATTCTCCTTCCTATCTCCTTATAGAAAATCCTTATGAAAAAAAAAAAATTGACCCATAAAAGAAATACAGACATCTTCCCTCTTTCCATAGTCTAGTCGACTAGCTCTCTTTTTTTTTATCTCTTCAGTTATTAGTGTTTTTTTTTTTCTCTCTTCAGCACCTTCATTTTTGTTCTGCCCGGCCATTTTCCCCGTCTTTTCGCAACATACAACTCGGTGTTACAAGTTAGGGCGAAGTTCATAGCCATAAGTCGGACTTTTATCTTCAACTTTCCACTCATTCGTTCATCACGCGCTAATCCGCTGACAACCCGTTTCGAAAAATAAATAAATAAAAATGAAAAATAAAAAAAAGAGCAGAGAAGAAGAAAAGAAAGATAACACTGTCTTACCCATGTCATCTTTTGTTTGCCAAGCCTTACGATGCTACTGTTAACTATTCTGCTTCTTGTGCCTTTTTTTAAATCATGCTGCGATATTATAGAACTGGTGGCGTTATCTTGAAATATTATATATATATGATTAAATTTCCAGTAAGAATTCGTTCATATATCAGCATATTGCACATCAGGTGACAAGGTGAAATGATTGCAACTAGTCAGTTTAGAATTGAAAAAGGCACAAATGCAGGTTGTAATTTGAGTGTTTTAACCTGCGGCATTACACAGGAGCGGATGTAATATTCCTGGTGCGAAATGACTTATAAAGCGGCATTTCGAATGTATATACATATTCGTATATGATTTCAGACAATTTGTTTTTATAATGGCAGTCTTTTTAATTTATCATGTCTTTCGAAATCGTAATTAAACTCCAATGGAGACGCGTACCAACATTGCAACAAAGCTTTATCCAAGTTTAGCATATCACAAAGAATAATCCCAGCCATATGCATTATGTATGCGTCTGTAGTCACAGTGAAATTGATTTAATAACTATATTTTTATTATCATTATTATTTTAAAAATCCTCATAGTAGCACGAGTCTTCAAATGGAGAAACAAATCCGCAGTTATGTAAATGTACATATATTCAAATTTAAAAACAGCAAGGATAGCTTTCGGGAATTTGTTCGGTTCCCCTTATCAAGGGGAACCGAACAGATTCCCGAAAGCTATCCTTAAAGTTTTAAATCTAAATATATTTACATTTACATAACTGTGGATTTGTTCCTCCATTATTATTACTAGCAAACTGACCCATCTACGATGGGTGATAAAATACGGGTGCAGAAGTGAAAAATTTATATGTACTATTTGTTCAGCAATATTAAAATAAGGGCGATTTTTATACATACCTACTACAGAACCTCTTTGTACACAATATCATCAGTTTGTCCACAACTTAATTTCAAGTTGGCAGAGTCAGTTGCTCTGCTCATCGCCACATACAGTTGGCCATGCGTGAACATGGGTGACGGCAGGAACACACCAACACGATCCAAAGTCTGGCCCTGCGACTTGTTTGCAGTGAATGAGAAGGCCAGGTTGATGGGAAACTGCCTGCGCCGTAACTGGAACGGAAACTGGTTGTCCGAAGGCATCAGAGGAATCCGGGGGATGAACAGACGTTTGCCGGTGTGAGGGCCCGTTGCTATCACTGCTTTGATGACGTGGGAGTTTAGCTCCATAACGGTGTACCTCGTTCCATTGCAATGTCCATTGGCAGGATCGAAATTCCGAAGCAACATTACCGGGCAGTACTTCTTCAACGTTATTTTGTGCACTGGCAGTCCCGATGGATTTAAGTTATTCAAAAAATCTTGCGGATATAGATGATAATTTTCATCTCCTATTGTGTCCGAGCTTATTCGCGACTTTCTCCGGGGAAGTTGTACAGAAATTCTGTATGAAAAATCGTAAACGTAACTAAGTCTACGGGAATAACCAGCCTCGTTTCACGGCCAGAAACAGCTCCGTTTCAGGGAATCCCTTCTCACCCCCACCTCCTACAAAGGAGTGGGGTACGTTGGATGAAACCCCATTACAAACCATCTTATGGGTCCCCACCATAACCCTGCCAAGTTTCATGCCCATCTGACCAGCCGTTTGGCCGTGATTGAATGACAGACAGACAGACAGACATTACGCCCATTATAGTATGAAGTATGATTATTATTATTATTTTTATTATTTCAGTAGATGAAAGCTATTCACGTGAAAGAAGCACATCAAAGGGGCCATCGACTTGAAATTCAAGCTCCCAAAGAATGTTGGTTTCAACCTTTCACCGCTTAAGACCCCACAATGCAGCAGTAACTGATCGTAATACAGAACCAGTGATTTTTCATCGCCCTGGGAGAGGCGCGAACCCACGACATCTGAGCCGCGTACCTGGACGCTAGCGACCATACCAGCGGTCCAGCTAATCCATTTGTTTGTAAAACCACAGCTTCCACTCAAGAGGCCGTATTATACCACTCCAAGCCACCATCTGAGAGTGAGTCGCTCAGCAATGGTAAAAAGGCCGAAAATTACTGCGTTTACGGCGTGTAGGCAGAAGCATTGTGCCTTAGAACGAGCGGGCATAAAAAAAACGCCTTTTAGAAGGTGTTTACTGGAATGGTAATTTGATTAGCTTCCCGTTTTTTCTCCTCTCTCTCTCTCTCTCGTCTTACCTTTTGGTCTCTCCTGATTTTATTTGTTTCTCTACAACCATCGTGTTTTCTATTCTGCCCTCATTTTCATTGAGGTCTCTCCTTATTTTATGTTTAAATATACAGCTTCTTTGTTTTATATTGTGGTCTTTCCTGATTGCATTTGTTCATACACATCCATCGCTTTCCTCTCTCTCTCTCTCTCTCTCCCTCTCTCTCTCTCTCTCTCCTCCTCTCTCTCTCGTCTGATTTGTTCACATTGTGGCCATCCCTGATTTTATTTACGTACTCTTAACTCACTCTCTCTCTCTCTCTCTCTCTCTCTCTCTCTCTCTCACGTCAGTGATTTGTCGAACTCGTGTTCACTAAATGGCAGAGATAAACGGGATGGGTAGTTGGAGCGTGTTATATATTTCGTCAGGTGGAAAAGTTAATCCCTCTTCCGACGCTTGTTATAAACTTTCTTAACGAACGGCCAATTCTGTGATGGGAGGGTCATCGCATACATCGACTTTTATTGAGCGCTATTTCGCCTTTTTAATTCGCCAGTCCATTTTGGACTTGTCCGTAAAAGCGGATTGGCTTTTAAATGGTGTTTGCATAATTATTCAGTTCGCGCTCGAATTTTATTCATTCATACACACACACACACACACACACACACACACACATATATATATATATATATATATATATATATATATATATATATCTATATATATATATATATATGTGTGTGTGTATATGTATATATATATACATATATATAATATATATATATATATATATATATATGTTTACTACTTTCAATTATTAATTACGGTGGAGAGAGAGAGAGAGAGAGAGAGAGGAGAGAGAGAGAGCAGCGAGAGTTTGAGTTGTTACAAACTTTCTTAAATCGGCGATAACATACCACCCAGAGAGAGAGAGAGAGGAGAGAGAGAGAGAGAGAGAATTGTTACCAACTTTTTTATTTCAAGGTGATAACATGCCACCCAGAGAGAGAGAGAGAGAGAGAGAGAGAGAGAGAGAGAGAGAGAGAGCCAAAATTACGCTTGATCAAAAGAAAGGCCACATTAATCTTTAAAAGAGAGAGAGAGAGAGAGAGAGGAGAGAGAGAGAGAGAGAGAGAGAGAGAGAGGAAGCCTCACTGGGTGCATACACGATACAACGTCATGAATTCTAACTGAAACGTCAAGAATACACGAGGAGAATGTTCTTTGCATTCATAAAATCACTTTCAGTTTGACAGATTTGCGATGATGAACCTTCTCGTATAATAATAGACTCTTCGGAGTAATTGACGGCCTGTGCAATCTGCCTCTTGTATACGGCCCCATTTGCAACTGTTCCAACACCATAAACTTGTCAATGGCCTGACTTAACTGTATTATCTTTCGTGAATGTGGCCCCTTTAGTCCCGTGTGTACTCTCTGCACAATTCAACTCACTTAAAACCCATTTCATTTTAGCTTATCCTCCTCCTCCTCCTCCTCCTCCTCCTCCTCCTCCCCAATGTATAACTCGGGGAAGTAACGCATCTATCTAGTACTGTAAATCTGTGTCTGGTTCATTAAACATGGCTGTGGAAGAGAAACACCATCTTATAATATATTTTGTGACTTGACAGCTCTGGTTATAATGCTGTATTAGCGAGGTAGTGAAAGCAATGTTTACCTGTAAGCATAGGTTTGAATTTCCTCGGACATGTGCGCCACTAGCGAAGTTCCTTCCGGCTGTTCTTCAAGGGATATGTTTTATTTGTATTTCAAGTCCCTTTCTCCACTAGTCAGTGGTTTTCTTACAATACACATAAAGTGATTTTTACAAAATCTGGATTGAAGCAAGATTTATAAGACCTTATAAATCTTGCTTCAATAATTTCTTTATTTAAAGGTATAACCAGGAGGCCATTAATGAAGGAGTCGTGAATGAGTTTGCTCTCTCTCTCTCTCTCTCTCTCTCTCTCTCTCTCTCTCTCTCTCTTATTGATTCAGTAAGTTCAGACGTTTGATAAATTGGGTGCAAACATAATAGTCAACCAATGCAGAAAAAAATGTGAATTAGTAAAAGAACATTCTTTCTCTCTCTCTCTCTCTCTCTCTCTCTCTCTCTCTCTCTCTCTCTCTCTCTCTCTCTCCTACTAAAATCACTAACAAGCAAACTGCTCTTACACTAGATTATCTTTTTTATTGTTTATTTTCAACCGGAAACCAACAAAATCCTCTGAGAATGAGCGTAATAATTCAAAGCTGCTTAAAACCTAATTTTATTAATCCTGTGGTTAATAAGACGCAATAAAACTGTTGGAACTTCCCTGGTTTGGATTTCATAAAGTTTTGTAGCATCTTTCAGAGCACTGTGCTATTGGACGGGTAATATTACACTTGCATCTCTAGAAATTCTCTCAAAAAAAGATGTTCACCAATCTTCGCAGTTCAGAGAATAAGTTGCCCTATCTGAGCAGTCCTATACAACAGTTTTTGAATGCCGTGCATTACAATGGTACCTTTTCAATTTGTCTTTTTTTATATATTTCTATATTATAATATTTTAGATGACGTAGCTGTTATTCAGTGCATCGGGAATATGAAAAGGTCTCTGCAGAATGTATAGCATTGCTGTAGATACTAGGAATATGAAATATCTTGGTAGAACGTATACCACTGCCGTAGGTACTCAATGGTGATATGTTTGGAGAGCGTCCCGGAAAATCCTATCCAATACAGATCAGAATTCGGATTTAACAGACTGCCAGGAATCCGATAGAATCTCCATTGCTAACAGCCCTTTTCAACGTATATCCACCTCACCTCTTCCACAGACTACTCTTTTCATTTACAACGCACATTTTTTTACGACTTAATAAAATTACGTCTATGGTTATTTCGAGTGTTATTGAACACCAGGAGTCCCAAGAAAACATAATTTCAATTTTACTCTAGTGTAGATATATATATATATATATATATATAATATATATATATTTAAAATATATAGATATATAGATAATATATATATTATATATAAATAATATATATCTATCTATATATAATTATTCCACAGGTGAAAAATAATAGACAGGGTGTAGGTCCTGACCGGTTTCGGCTTTATTTTCAAGCCATTGACAAAGGACTGATACATAGTATTAGAATCCACAAGTATATATACTAAAGAGACAGTACTGACGAACATACACACGTTTTGAGACTGCAGATCCACCCACAGGCAGGTGTCAAGGTAGGAGTGGCTTTCAAAAATCATTTGGCTAAAATTTACAATAAATTCTCAAGGGATACTACCGATTAGGGTACCCACCAGACAACAAGTACACACCTGACAGGTGTCAGGGAGGCGAGGATGGACATCTCATTACCACTACTGCCCCCTTACTGTGTTTACAAATATAATAATCCTAGTTCCATGCATCTCTAATGCCTACCTTAAAATTTAAACAGTTTACAAATTTCTTTTAATATTAAAGGATCAAGTTTATACATTCCTTGACTGATGTTCATATTATTATTGTAACTTTCTTTTATAAAACTAGATTCAATGATATCCTTTCCATTGCATTATTAGAACACACAAGCTTTTTGCCCCTTCCCAGCTAATAGCATAATTGTTCTCACTAACATGTACAAAAATACCACTATTCTATTCTTTTTTCCAGTGCTTTCCCCGTTTGACCAATATAAAAGTTATCACACATCCTTTAACTTTGTCAGGGGAGTTCTTAATAAGTACATGTTTCATTGTTTTATTGTTTTTAAAAACTGCATTAACACCAATATTCTTCAAGAGATGTGGGATATCTTTCATATTATTATTATAAGGTAGTACAAGCAAATTTTTGTTGTTGTAAGGTTCTTTCTTATTTTGATGCATGGTCTTTTTTGCCACTTCTAATGCATTGTTTAGTACACTATCTGGATATATCAGTTTCTTGCCTGTATTTCGAATCTTATCTATCTCCTCATCTATATATTATGGGATACATACCCGTAGTGTTCTTAGAAACATAGATGCAAACACTGATCTTTAAGCTTATTGTTTAGTCCAGAATAGAAATGTACATAGGAAGAAATATTAGTAGGTTTCTGTAAACACTTATATTTACCCACTACTATTTCTCCGTATGAGGACATCCCGGGTTACGGCGGGGGTTCCGTTCTTCAGACGCTTTGTAAGCCGAAAAATCGTTCTTCGCGTAAGCCGGAACATCGCCAAATATCCTAAGAAAACCTTACTTTTAATGCTTTGAGTACATTAAAAACTATGTAAACTGCATTCTTATTGCATTTTTCATCAAAAAATTCAAATATTGATTATCTTGCATTTTTGGAATCATATTTCTTCTGCTAGATCAGTGTTGTAGGCGCTGTAACCTGGAGCATGCGTCGTAAACCTAGAAATAGTTTCTCATAAATATAATTGAAAAGCGTTGTAACCTCGGAACGTCGTAATCCGAACCCGTCATAAGCCTGGGACTGCCTATAGCCTATATATTTTATATATCTTATATATATTATCTATATATATATATAGATATATATATAATATATATATATATATATATATACATATATATATATATATATATATATATATATATATATATACGTATATATATATGTATGTATATATATGTGTGTGTGTGTGTGTGTGTGTGTGTGTGCGTGTGTGTGTTAATCAACTCATCAGTTTGCTTAAACTAAGATATACTTAATCCAAATAAAATTTCAAGACTGGAGCAGCTCACCATTTGAACATTTGCTCGAGTTCCAGGCCTCTAGATACCCCCGCCCCCCTCCATCGCTTTGGACCTCTCCAACACCCCCAACCCCACCCATCCCCTGTCCCCCCCCAAACGCCCGGTTCCCTTCATTGCCCTTCCATTAGAGTTTATTGCCCTTTTGCCCAATACCTCGATGCCGTGAAAGCTGCCCTTATCGCTCTTTTATAGACTTCACTTCCGGTTTCCTCAGACGTTATTCTCATCCGTCTTTGATTCATTTCCTTCCCCCTCCTTTATTTCTCTCTCTCTTTCTCTCTCTCCATCTCTCTCTGTTATTCCCATTTCTCTGATCGGTTTGTATCTATCAGCCGATGGGAGTCGATCCGTTACAGTATATGTGGTGTACGTGTGTTCATAGCGAGACCAATTCAATTCTCCTCTCTCTCTCTCTCTCTCTCTCTCTCTCTCTCTCTCTCTCTCTCTCTCTCTCTCTCATCCTCCTTTATTCCGTCTCTCCTGGTCCATTTCCTTCATCGTTCTGTATTCAACGACTCATCGACACTTGCCGCCAATATGCAGAGGAATTTGATATAATCTACAACGAAACCAAGACCCAGTGCATGTCGCTGCTCCCGAGATCGCTTAAGCATATTGCAGAACCACAAATTTTCCTCGGAAACCATCGGCTGGAATTTGTGCACGAATTTCCGTATTTGGGTCACATTATCACCGACGACCTAAAGATACGGCAGACATTGAACAGAGGCGTCGTAAACTAGTATGTGCAGCTGGCAACATGACTGCAAGGAGGTTTGCCTTCTGTCACCGAGACGTGAAACTGCTGCTCTTCCGCTCGTACTGCTACAGTATCTATGGGTGTTCCCTCCGGACGGACTATGCCGACGAGGACCATGAGACGCATCACTGTTGTGCACAATGACATTCTGAGACGCCTCACAAACACTCCCCGCTACCACTCCGCCACACAGATGTTCATAGAAAACCGCCTGGACAATTTAAAAATCATAGTTAGGCGAACAATGTCCACTCTGGTAACCCGAGTGAGAAACAGCAGCAACTCGCTCATACAAAGCATCCTAGGAGTGAAGCAAGAAGAAGATCTAAATTGCGGGAAAGATGGGAAAATGAGGTCTTTGTCCCCTGAAGGACTTAATCTCTGTATTGGCAAGATGTCATCTGTAGTTTTTTGTCATAATTACATTTATTGCTGTTATTTTAATTTTTTTCTTTATTACTGTGATTACTATCAAGTTAATTTTTTTTTTTTTACACTCAATTTTTGTATTTAGCCCTCTGGACCTGACTACTGTAACCACCTAAGGTCTCTAGTTGAAATTTAAGTTATATAATTTGTGCACTAACTGTTATTACTCTCAATGCATATTTTTTTTTCTCACCAATATTATTACTGTTATTACCAGTATTATGATTACTAGCTTTTATGCTACCTCAGCTATTTTGTGGATAAGTGCCGATTATTCATTTTCTTTTTCTTTTTTATCATGTCTCATGTATCTAGATTGTGTATGTTACTGTCTGTATTTTGTATATTCAATGTATATGGCCCTGAGCTGAAATAAAGCATATTATTATTATTATTATTATTATTATTATTATTTTATTATTATTATTATTATTATTTTCTTGGGAGTAGACCCTCTCTCAAACATGTCTTGTTGAAAAGGATTGCTGCATAAGCCTCGAGAATTTCCGACGCCTGGCCGCCAGCCAATGAAAAGTCGTGCACCCTCCGGGTCCTGCAGGAGCATCCGTGAGCGCCCGCACGACCATGATATATAGCGAAGGACTCACCACTAAGATTCAGTCCTCCAGCAAAACCATGCGCTGTGACCATTGCCCTGGCAGATTGGGCGAAAACGTCAGAGAGAGAGAGAGATAGAGGAGAGAGAAGAGAGAGAGAGAGAGAAGAGAAACTTTGTAGCAGTTAATATTTGTATATAGCAGTAATAAAAGACAATTCAAAATATTACTACACTGGATTTGACGATCCCCTTTGGCACGTTGCTTGCCAGTTTCAGCAACATTGAGAAATCCTTAATAAGGAAAATAGAGAAGACTCTATACAAAATTAATGGAGCTGATGCAGCAATCCTTTTCAACAAGACATATTATTATTATTGATTCACCAACCAATGGTGGTCTATCAAATACCACTATGTTTTGATGCACGTCTCTGTGTGTGTGCGTGTAGCCAGTTCTCTCTCTCTCTCTCTCTCTCTCTCTCTCTCTCTCTCTCTCGCAGATCATCATTATCATCATTCTCTCACAAACACACACACACACGTCATCATCATCATCATCATCATCATCTAATAAACTAACAAACAAAATAATGGAAACAAGATTTAATGTCCCGAAACATGAGTAGGGTTTTGCCAGATACTTCCACCGGTCGGTATGGCAATCAGATCATCATGAAATATGAATATTCTTTATTTGCAGGTCATGTAATATTTAAAAGCAAGCGACACGCTCTCCGAATATAATCCTCGTCGACCTTTTAAACCTGTAAATGTGATGAAATATGAATATCGCAGGTGATTACGTTTGCTATTAACTTTTGCGTGGCTGCGTGAACGCGGCCGGTTTGTTAAAATACACACACACACACACACACAAACAGACGCTCTTGCGCTCTCTCCCGCCCACCGGGAACTCAGGAATGGTTCCATAGCTCTTTTTTTTATTTTATTTTTTATAGGATGCTTTTTTTCCTTCGTTGAATTAAGAGAGAGATTAATTAAGAGATTTACTATTTTATTTTTATTGAAATCACCAAAAGCGTTGTTTATTTTTATGTTTCGACGCAAAAAAAGCAATAAAAAACTTTAATTGCTCCTCTCTAATTACCGTGGGAATATTATTTTCTAAAATTTGGTGAAAAAGAACGACGGTTTACGTGAATAGCATCGCCATCCTGGAGCTTTATGTTCAATAGTTTAAATGGAATATATCTCAGCTCTAAAATTAATACTTAAAACCAGAAGGCAAACAGAGAGAGAGAGAGAGAGAGAGAGAGAGAGAGAGAGAAGAGTAGTACTTTCCATTTGACTTTTTTTTTTTTCAAGATGATTAGGAAGCCAGATCGAAAATGCATCGTATTTATATTGAGAGAGAGAGAGAGAGAGAGAGAGAGAGAGAGAGAGAGAGCACGTAACATTTAACTCACTTTTTCTGGAAGAAATCTGAAATTCTGCCGATGTGCATTTGCTTGTAATGCAAAGGATTGATACGTATTTTTTTTATTATTTTTTTAAATTGTTTGTCTCACCTGGAACCTGAGAGATACCCTTCTGCTGTCACTGATTTCCAGTTCGCCTGCTTTCCAGTTGCTGGAAAGCATCAACGTACCTCAGCCAACTGAATTGACTGAGAAACCCGACGGCTGAACAAATACCGTTAGGACTATTTTGCAAGAAATAAATGAATAAATAAATAATAAATAATTTTATAAAATTAATTTTTTGAGAGCCATTAATTAAGGTCATATATAATGAGTCTCAAGGATCGGCCCCTTCAGGAGTTGGAGAGCTCTCTTATAATTGAAGTGAGGCCGACAAGCGTTGGGTTTAAATGTAATTATTCCATGAATTGGTTTCAGACGTAAACAGGATTTGTTTCATGCTTCCACGTAACAAAGCTTTGTCACACGATACCGAAATAATTTGTCAGTTCCATGAGAGCGTCCCTTAAATTCACCCTGTAACCTGTGCGGTGTTTTCTCTGTTAATCCTCATCTTTCGTAACCATTTCTGGATCAAGACCTTGTGAGCGTTTCGTGCGTGTTTTGTCCGTGCCTCTGTACAAATTTGCTTTTTAGATTTTCCTGGATCTCTATGCGGATACTTTTAAAAGCAAAACTGAATGCTAAAGAATTTAACCTTTTTTTTTTAAAGTGCACTAACTATACGCATTTTTTGAGCACTGAGCGTTTTGTATATCTATCTATCTATATATATATATATATCATATATATAATATATATATATAGATAGTATATATATATATATATATATATATATATATAATATATAATATACAGACATACATATAGATATATGTGTAAATATATGTATATATATATATATATATATATATATATATATATATATATGTATGTATGTTATATGTCTGTATATATATAGATATATATATATATATATAATGTATGTATGCATACTTAAATCCACAGTAGAAAAGTATTTGTTCTAAGTCCCTGTTTCACGTACCATTCTACCGTGGATTTAAGGATATTTTCAACTACGTGTACCTTCGTGCTACATTGGATATATATATATATATATATATATATATATATATATATATATATATATATATATATATATATATATATAATTGCTTATACATTAATATACTATATACTAATTTCCTCTGCTGATTTACCGCTAAGCGAACGTGACTTTTACCTAATCGTTCTAATCAATGATTTGCCTTTGTATATCATTTGATACCACTCCATCTACGTCTCGTTACCGTGGAACGCATCTGTCTTCTTTTCCTTACCTTTATTCCCTTTCTCCAGAGCTCATGCAACGGCAGTCAATTTAGTCTCTAGATGTTGAACAGGTGGAGGAATGAAGCTGATCGCCAGAGAATACTTCATTTATTCAGGTCAGTTCCTTCAGTCAACACTTCAAATACATTGACTGGTTTTATCGGAGCTTTTAACGTTTTTTTTCTGAGCCCTCTGGGTTGAAATTGCTGTTCCATTTCCCTCTGTGATCGAAGATTAAACCCGTTTTGGGTTATAAACTTGTTCTGTTTCTTTCTGCTGGTTTTGGTTCTTGGTTTCTCTCTCGTTTGTTTTCGTCACTTGGCATATGGAGTTCTTTTGGTTTTGCTTTGTGTAAACTGCGTACATTTTCATATTTATTTAGTGAACAAAGTGGTTACTTTTTTGCATTCATTTACAACAGAATTATTACTGTTTGCATTCATCTACAACAAAATTTTCTCTTTTTTTTTTACATTAATTTACGACAAAATTATACTTTTTACATTCATTTATAACAATATTATTATTTTTTGCATTCATCTACAACAAAATTATTTTTTACGTTATTTTACAGCAAAATTATACTCTTTGCATTCATTTACAATAAAATAATTATATTTTATTTGCATTCACTTACAACAAAATTATATTTTGTGCACTCGTTCACAACACATTTATTATATTTGTTTACATTCATTTACGACAAAATTATTTCTGTTTTTGCATTAACTTACGACAAAATTGTTAATTTTTTTAATTCATTTACAACAAAATTATTACTTTTTTTTTCTTATACCTCTGATTCCCTCTTTTCATTATTGTCTGTTTTCTGTATAACCAAATTCCATGTTTACTTTTGCAGAAATTGCCATATTCATACAAAATACTTTGTTCCCATTCATTGGACTGTATAAATGTTGAGTATAAAAGTAATTTATAAAGAGATAATTTACCATGTAATGCAGATTTTTAGTGTATATATATTATATATATGTGTATGTATGTATGTATTTATGTATGTATGTATGTAAACCTGTGGTGTATATTTCGTGCTTTCAAGGAATTATTCTCCAGCCTAGGATAGGATGCATCTGTCCCAAATTGCAAACTGTATATATAAGCTGTTAATCTGTACAGCCTGAAAATTAAATTGAATTTACATAAACCTTTTGAATACATTATCTAAGTAATTATCAAAATATGAATCATTATTCCTCGTGATTTGCAAATTTATAAGAATTACAAAGAGAAAGAGAAAGTTTCGACGGTCGAGGAGAGAGAAAGTCGGACAGGAAAAGACGAGTAAAGTGAAAGTTCCCTAATGGGAAATTCTCCGAGAACATCATTGTCTCTTGTAGTTACCGAATATCTTTCCATTTTCCCCTCGGGGCGTTTCCCCTTTCGCTCTCCCCTCGTTTCAAATGAAGTTGAATTGGCTGCCATTATTGGAGCTTAACCCTCCTTCCTTCCGTCCTCTCTCTCTCTCTCTCTCTCTCTCTCTCTCTCTCTCTCTCTCTCATAGCCCTGATATAACGTAGCATTTATTCTCTCTCTCTCTCTCTCTCTCTCTCATAGCCCTGATATAACGCAGTATTTATTTTCTTTTTTTACGTCATCTCTCTCTCTCTCTCTCTCTCTCTCTCTCATAGCCCTGATATAACGTAGCATTTATTCTCTCTCTCTCTCTCTCTCTCTCTCTCTCTCTCTCTCTCTCTCTCCATAGCCCTGATATAACGTAGTATTTATTCTCTCTCTCTCTCTCTCTCTCTCTCTCTCTCTCTCTCTCTCTTCATAGCCCTGATATAACGCAGTATTTATTTTCTTTGCGACATCTCTCTCTTCTTTCTTCTTTACGTCATCTCTCTCTCTCTCTCTCTCTCTCCTCTCTCTCTCTCTCTTCTTCTTCTTCTTCTTCTTCTTCTTCTTCTTCTTCTTCTTCTTCTTCTTCTTTTATCAAGCTTTTCTCCCAGAGGGTTCTGAAATTTAGGTATTACTGTTTCAGCTCACCACAAGAATCGAGCGTTTATCAAATTCATTTATCAAAATGTTCACGATATTAGAGGAATTCTTTCCTTCCGATGATTTTTCAGCTATAGGAAGTAATCGCCTTATTTTGCGTTTTTTACGGCGCTTTCTTTTCTTCGTTGTCGTTACTTATAACTCTTGTGAATTATAACTATTTTCACTTATAAATTTTCCTCTTATTTGTCTACCTCCAGTTGCTGTATATCTCCCCGTCCTGAGCTGACTTTCCCTTATAAGGATGAATGTTTTATAAGTCGTCTTTTAGGTCTCTGTCAAGTGCTACATGTTATATTTGTCATCCTTTAGGTCTCTGTCAAGTGCTGCATGTTATATGTATCTTCCTTTAGGTCTCTGTCAAGTGCTGCATGTTATATGTATCTTCCTTTAGGTCTCTGTCAAGTGCTGCATGTTATATGCGTCTTCCTTTAGGTCTCTGTCAAGTGCTGCATGTTATATGTATCTTCCTTTAGGTCTCTGTCAAGTGCTGCATGTTATATGTCTTCCTTTAGGTCTCTGTCAAGTGCTGCATGTTATATGCGTCTTCCTTTAGGTCTCTGTCAAGTGCTGCATGTTGTATGTGTCGTCTTTTAGGGCTCTGTCAAGTACTGCATGTTATATGTATCTTCCTTTAGGTCTCTGTCAAGTGCTGCATGTTATATGTATCTTCATTTAGGTCTCTGTCAAGTACTGCATGTTATTTGTATCTTCATTTAGGTCTCTGTCAAGTGCTACATGTTATATTTGTCATCCTTTAGGTCTCTGGCAAGTGCTACATGTTATATGTATCTTCCTTTAGGTCTCTGTCAAATTCTACATGTTACACGTGTCTTCCTTTAGGTCTCTGTCAAGTGCTACATGTTATATGAGTCGTTCCTTGTAGGTCCCTCTGTCCAAGTGCTTAACGTGTTTCTATGTATCTTCCCTTTACGGTCTCTGTCAAGTGGCTGCATGTTATGACCGTGTCGTCCTTTAGGTCTTACGTTCACGTGCTTCCATTCGTGGTCCCCCTCAGCATTTCTGTTATGAATGGGCTCCGCGTTGCGTTGGCCTCCTAACGGGATAATATGCATTATCTCACCATTCCAGTTAAGTGCTTTGAGAGCCACTTCCCCTCCTGTTCTTTCCGTCCGGAAGCCGTAAGCATTATTGCTTTCGCCACTCATTTCCGTATGGCACTAACGAGGTGCCTGCTGCCTCCTCGTCTGAAAGTGGATTGGGTTCGTGTTAGCCCGTTCGTCTTTTGTCGTTTCATTTATATTGCGTCGTTTATTTTATAGGATTTATAGAAGGCGCTCATTTCGACGTATAGCTGGATGTAGTATGGATTGATTTACGAGTAGTTATTTCTCTTTGAACATGCACATTATTTATTCTTCACGTTTTCACTCTGATAAATAAATCATGAATATCCTATCCTAAGATTCCTGTATCTTTAACTCAACGCGAAACATCTCTTTCAGACCTTTTCTGGCTTTTCCATAAGACTTTCATCAACCACCCAACCCACCCCCGCCCAAAAACAGTAACAAAATAAGTTGAATGCTTACTCCCCGAGTAAGCGAAAAAAAGAAAATTGGACCTTGGTAACCATGATGAGTGAGAGAGTTTCCCCAATTAAAGGCAAATGCCGCTGTGTGCATCTGTACTCGGTTTTTTTCCATCTGTCCACCCACCTGTGGTGTTTGCGTATGGTAACACTGCGTCCCGGGCTTTAGATGGTTACAATCAGTTTACATCCAACAATAATAATAATATCCTATTTAGAATATTAACGGTGTAATTCGCATACAGTAAATTATTAAAACACTTCTCAGTTACAAATGTACACCTAGATATCCTTTACGTAAAACTTACACATAGCGTAACTATGTAAAGCCCGGGACGCAGTGTTACCATACGCAAACACCACAGGCAGGTGGACAGATGGAAAAAAAAAACAGAGTATAATTTGCCTCCTGTGCAAGTGTCGTCTCTGCAGTACCCATGTCCTTTGGCATAAACGTCGTCCTTTTATCAATTAATCTGCGGAAAAATTCTGGTGGAGCTTATGGCTAAAGTTCTTCGGGGTTTTGGCTTTTGAATGCCAATAGCCTTGTCGATTTTCCTCACTAACACCAGCTTTTGAATGCCATTAATACTGAAATGCTTTTTCAGCCTTTTTTTTCAGTTTTCCTCAGTTTCATTCAGGAATTTGCTCATGAGTGCTGAACCACATATGATGTTTATATACATTTGTATTTATATTTTCGTTTACTCGGGGAGTAAGCCTACAAACTGCTTTGTTGTTGTTATTGTTGGGGTTGTAGGAAAGGTCAATGAAGATCCTAACAAGGTCTGAAAAAGGTGTTTTGCGTTGAGTTAAAGATACAGGAATTTTAGGATAGGTTATTTATGATTTATTTATTAGAATGAAAATGTAAACAACAAATAATAGGCATGTTAAGCATAACAGAAAAATAATTTCTAATAAAATATGGCGTATTTATTTCAATTTTCGTTGGTGAAACAAGGCTCTATTTGACCGTAGATTTTAGCACATTTTATTTAACGTTATGTTAGGATTATAATGTTTACAACTTATGTGTGAAGGGAAAATCTTGTACGCATCCCAAATAAGCTGGAGGTCGGATCTCGCCTTGGTTTACATCGGTTCTTCCACCTTGTGTACGTAAGTTTAGTGGAAGTAAGAGACCAGAGTGAGTTTTGGCTCCCTCGATATTTCGTTCTTTCCATGAGCAGAATTTTCGTCTGTCCTTCCGAAAAGATCTGGGGTCATTTTGGATGGTTTCCTCTCCGATCCGAGTCTTCCCTCTCTGGTCCAAAGTTTAGACGTTAGGAAGGTCTCTGGTCTGTCATAAAAAAAGGAAAAAAAAAAAAGTCTTGTTCGCTCAACCGTCGTCGTGAACACTTACTAAGAGAAAGGAAAAATATCTTTTTTCACTTATGTAAATTTTATGTCGGTGTTGAAACAGCAGTTTAGTGATAAAATGTGTCGTAGTTGGTGCTTTGTAGATTTTTAATGTAAACATGTATAACGGGCTGTTTGGTTATTATAAAAGGTTCAGATGTGTGTGTGTGTATATATATATATATATATATATATATATATATATATATATATATATATATATATATATATACTACATACATATAATATATATTTATTATTCATTTATTTTTTTATTTATTTTTATTTTATTTATTTATATATATACATATATTAATATATATATATTTATATATATTATATATTATAATTATATATATAGATATATATATATATATATATATATATATATAATATATATACATACATATGATATATATATATTCATTTATGTTTTTATTTATTTATTTATTTATTTTATTTAAATTATACATATATATATTATATATATATTATATATATATTTATAGTATATCTATATATATATATATTATATATATATATATATATATATATATATTACTACTTACATTACATTTATATGTACTATATATATATAGCGCGTGTATATTTGATTTATTATATATATATATATATATATATATATATATATATATATATATATATATATATTGTGTGTGTGTGTGTTGGTGTGTGTGTGTGTTTTGTGTGTGTGTGTTTTAGAAATGCATATTTAATCATGATGAAATTCCGAAATTTAGAAAATATATTTATATATAAGGATACACCGACTCAAAGCTAATCTCTCAGAGGATGGAAGGAAACAAATTAATAGATGAATGACTGGATTAATCTTAGAATGTTTTATTTATAGCTAAAATATTATATGAACTCAAAAAAAAACAGGAAAGGAAGACGGGCCGATATGTACAACGTCCTGCTCAGTCTCTGTCGTAGGGAAATTGCCTGCTTGATCAAATCATTACGGGATGTTTCAGACGTAAACATTAAATATTAATATACTTAATAAGCTTATTATCTCTCTCTCTCTCTCTCTCTCTCTCTCTCTCTCTCTCTCTCTCTCTCTCTCTCTCTCTCTCTCTCTCTCTCTCTCTCTCTCTCTCTCTCTCTCTCGTGAAGTTGTTATGGGTGATGACAAATTGTTAAAATAAAATGAAATGCAACGTAAGAATACACTTGTTCTTGAGGAATTATTAATAAGGGATTCGACAAGATTTTCAGTGAATGTTCCCGTTGGGGGGGGGGGGGTTGTGGAAAGGGGTAGGAATGACATTGCACCTCACGCGGTACACTGTAGGCAACCCCTTTCATTCCTTTTACTGTACCTCCGTTCATATTCAATTTCTTCCATAGAATTCAGAGAAAGTGCTAATAGGAATTAATTTACGAGTTGTTACTTCTTTTTTTCGTTGATGGGATTTGGTTTCGAGGAGAAAAAGTCAAGGCGTGATCTAACCTCCAGCTTACTTGGGCCACGTACTAATATCTACTGTTAAATAGCGCGTTCTTTCACCAACGATAATGATTAAAGTAATTACGCTATATTTCATTAGAAATAATTGTTCTGTACTGTTTAATAACATGCACATTATTCTTTTACATTTTCATTATATTAAATAAATCATAAACGCTAATATTTCATTAGAAATAATTGTTCTGTGCTGTTTAATAACATGCACATTATTCTTTTACATTTTCATTCTATTAAATAAATCTTAAACATCTTATCCTAAAATTCCTGTCTTTAACTCAACACCTTTTTCAGACCTTTTTAGGCTTTTCCATAGGGCTTTCCTACCCCCCCCCCCCTTCCCCTTTACAAGAACAACAACAGCAAAGTAGTTTGTAGGCTCACTCCCTGAGTAAGCGAATAAGAATATTCCCTTTTTTCCAGCCTCTTGTTATAAACAGTTGAATAAAGGTCTCTCTCTCTCTCTCTCTCTCTCTCTCTCTCTCTCTCTCTCTCTCTCCGAGAGGATTAGGATGTTCATTGATGCAGCTCAGTTTGTCGTAGGAATTCCATCCAGATAGGCTACGTAATATCCTCAGGGATTCAAATAAGTACGCGTTCCTTTTTAAGTACATATATTTACCGAATTTGTTCTCGTCATACGTAACCAGGATTATATAGAGTTGGATGCTAAGTTTATTGTAGGTGTCCTCTTCCTGTCTCATTTCCATTATTTTGATCCTTTGAAATTTATCTTTGATTGAAAAGTTGCGAATTATTTCCTGTGTTAATGGAAAACGCATTGAGAAAAATGCTTTTTATTACGTATTATTTTTCTTATATATGAAAACAAAATTATATGTATTGCCACGCTTATCGCATGCTCGGGGAGTGAGCCTACAAACTATTTTGTTGTTGTTGTTGTTGTTGCTGGAGGGGGGTTAGGTAGAAAAGTCTAAAAATGTACTGAAAAGGTGGTTCTCATTGAGTTAAAGATACAGGAATTTTAGGATAGGATATTTATGATTTATTATTTTGAATGAAAATGTAAAAAATAAATCATGTGCATGATAAACAGTACAGAAAAATAATTTCTAATAAAATACAGCGTATTTATTTTAATATTCATCGGTGAAACAATGTTCTATTTGACCGTAGATTTTAGCACGCGCACCGATTAAGTTGGAGGTCGGATCACGCCTTGTTCCTTTCAAAATACAAATACTGAATTGAAAGCTGATATACTTGGTTGAAGATGGACTCATTCAACTTAACAAGGAAATATTCAAGTTAAGATTGTATTCACCTGGAAAAAAATAAAAAAGACATTTGGCTACCAGGAAAAAAATTAAAACGTACATCTAACTACCAGAAAAAATTTAAAAAGTACACCTGACTACCAGAAAAAAATTAGAACGTACATCTGACTACTAGAAAAAATTTAAAAACTACACCTGCCTACCAGAAAAAAATTAAAACGTACAACTGACTACCAGAAAAAAATTAAAACGTACAACTGACTAACAGAAAAAAAATTAAAACGTACATCTGACTACCAGAAAAAATTTAAAAAGTACACCTGACTACCAGAAAAAAAATTAAAACGTTCATCTGACTACCAGAAAAAAATTAAAACGTACAACTGACTAACAGAAAAAAATTAAAACGTACATCTGACTACCAGAAAAAAATTAAAACGTACATCTGACTACCAGAAAAAATTTAAAAAGTACACCTGACTACCAGAAAAAAATTAAAACATTCATCTGACTACCAGAAAAAAATTAAAACGTACAACTGACTAACAGAAAAAAATTAAAACGTACATCTGACTAACAGAAAAAAATTAAAACGTACATCTAACTACCAGAAAAAATTTAAAAAGTACACCTGACTACCAGAAAAAAATTAAAACGTACATCTGACTACCAAAAAAAATTTAAAAAGTACACCTGACTACCAGAAAAAAATAAAAACGTTCATCTGACTACCAGAAAAAAATTAAAACGTACAACTGACTAACAGAAAAAAATTAAAACGTACATCTGACTAACAGAAAAAAATTAAAACGTACATCTAACTACCAGAAAACATTTAAAAAGTACACCTGACTACCAGAAAAAAATTAAAACGTACATCTGACTACCAGAAAAAATTTAAAAAGTACACCTGACTACCAGAAAAACGTTAAAACAACGTTCAAAATCTTTGACTACATAAAAAAATAAAACGTACAACTGACTAACATAACACAAATTAAAACGTAAAAAAACATTCTGACTAACAGAAAAAAATAAAACGTACAGCTACTACAGAAAACATTTAAAAAGTACCCTGACTACCAGAAAAAAATTAAAACGTACATTCTGGCTACCAGAAAAAAATTTAAAAAGTACACCTGAAAAAACTTAAAAACCAGAAAAAAATTAAAACGTTCATATGGACTAAACAGAAAAAAATTAAAACCGTACAACTGAAAACTAACCAGAAAAAAATTTAAAAAACGGACATCTGACTAACCAAAAAATTAAATGTAACATCTAACCTACCAGAAAAAAACATTTTAAAAAGTACACCTGACTACCAAAAAAATTAAACGTACATCTGGACTACCGAGAAAAAATTTAAAAAAGTACAACCGTGACTACCAAAAAAAATTAAAACGTTCTCTGACTACCAGAAAAAACTTAAAACGTCAATGACTACAGAAAAAAATAAAACGTACTGACTAACAGAAAAAAATTAAAAGTATCTGACTAACAGAAAAAAATTAAAAGTACATCTAACTACCAGACATAAAAAGTACACCTGACTACAAAAAAAATTAAAATACGGCTACCATTTTAAAATGTACACAGATAGAAAAAAACACGACTACCAGAAAAAAAATTCACACGTTTCAAAACTTGGACTAACAGAAAAAAAAATTAAAACGTACATGCTACAGAAAAAAAATTAAAACGTACATCTGACTACCAGAAAAAAATTTTAAAAAGCACCATCTTAAAAACTTTCAGACCATTAAAAAGTACAACTGACTAACAGAAAAAAATTAAAACGTACATATGACTAACCAGATTAAAAAGTACACCTGCTACCAAAAAAAAATTAAAAAACGTTCATCTATACCAGACATTGCTACGTAAAATTAAAACGTACAACTGACCAACAGAAAAAAAAATTAAAAACGTTACAATCTGACTAACAGAAAAAAAATAAAAAATTTAAAAAGTACACCTGACTACCAGAAAAAAAATTAAAACGTTCATCTGACTACCAGAAAAAAATTAAAACGTACAACTGACTAACAGAAAAAAATTAAAACGTACATCTGACTAACAGAAAAAAAATTAAAACGTACATCTAACTACCAGAAAAAATTTAAAAAGTACACCTGACTACCAGAAAAAAATTAAAACGTACATCTGACTACCAGAAAAAATTTAAAAATTACACCTGCCTACCAGAAAAAAATTAAAACGTTCATCTGACTACCAGAAAAAAATTAAAACGTACAAGTGACTAACAGAAAAAATTTAAAAAGTACATCTGACTAACAGAAAAAAATTAAAACGTACATCTAACTACCAGAAAAAATTTAAAAAGTACACCTGACTACCTGAAAAAAAGTCAAAACGTAGGTACATCTGACCACCAGAAAATAAAATAAAAAAAGACATGTGGCTACCAGGCGACTACCAGGAAAAAAATTACATCTGACTACAGAAAAATTAAAACGTAGTTACATCTGACCACCAGAAAATAAAATAAAAAAAGGACATGTGGCTACCAGAAAAAAAAAATATAAGTACATCCGACTACCAGGAAAAAAAATTACATCTGACTACAGAAAAAAGAAAAAGATTAAAAAGTACACCTGACCGCCAGAAACAATGTAATCACTCGACTTAAACAAATTCCAGCAGTATCAAGTTACCCAAATTATTCATACACTCATACCGGCGTTTATATACGAGGATGACATGGCAAATTAAACATGAGCCGGCCCCTCATTTAAATTCATAGTAGAACGGAAAAAGGTGGTTATCCGGCCTTTCCGGACATTAACCGTGGAAATGGAAACGTTTTGGATGTCAGGTTCAGTGTATATACAATGACGCTGAATAATTCCGTTTTGCAGTGAATAATGTCAAACACAGAAGGCGGCCTCCATTTCTGTAGATGTGGAAGTTGCCGTTTCGTCTTCCGATTCTGGAAATCCGTGACAGTTACTTGGGTTTTAAAAACGTTGATGTTTGTAACCCTTTTAAAAACAAAACTTGCTGTTTTACCAGCATGCTTTACATTATTCATTGCCTCTCATTTGAAATTGTGTGTGTGTGAGAGAGAGAGAGAGAGAGAGAGAGAGAGAGACTCTCCCTGGCTGGGTGTTCACGGTAACATGCAAGGGAAGAGTAATTATTCCACACCCTCTTTGCTAGAAGTTGTAAATTCTCATTACGTATAAGTGAGAGAGAGAGAGAGAGAGAGAGAGAGAGAGAGAGAGAGAGGATAGCATCGACACCGCAGATCATTAAATATTGTTCGGAGACTTACCACATCAAATTATCGGGGTGCTTTGGCTTTTCAGTGCTGCGACTTTGATCCCTTCGTAATTTCTAAATCGATCTGAAACAACGCCTTTCCAAAGATAAGGTTAATATTGACAGGAAAAACGTCATCAAACCGCAGAGGAATTGTTGTTGTTCTTGTTGTTCTTAGATAAATTGGTTTTGTGATAGCGCGGTTCACCTCCCTGCTCCTGGAGCAGCAACCCGTGTGGGACGCTCCCAGAAAATGGAATACCGTCGGGAGCTGAAACCACCTCGTAGGGAATAGGTCCTCAGAAAGTTGTAAAATAAGTAACTGTCTTTTATCGCAGAAGTTGAGTTGCTTCTTGAACAGGCCTCCTGCTCTGGTGTATTTGACAGCATTATTCATGCGGGTAAAAGTTAAAGAGAGTCAGTTTTTTAATGGATATTTTTGCTTTTGTTACTTTACTTAATTTGCCCCTGTTTTACATGAGAGCATTCTGTACTGTGGACTTGTATTCTCGTTTGTTAATGGCCTTATTCTTGATGGATGCCCGTTCATTTTCAATAATGGCAAGACGTGTTACCTTGACCTCTCTCTCTCTCTCTCTCTCTCTCTCTCTCTCTCACTTATACGTAATGAGAATTTAGCAATAGGAAAGAGGGCGGGAAATAATTAATCTTACCTTGCATGTTACCTTGAACACCCAGCCAGCAAGTCTCTCTCTCTCTCTCTCTCTCTCTCTCTCTCTCTCATCATACACACACACACACACACACCAGGATATTTCTCTGTCTCAAGGGAATTATTCTGTGACATTGCTGTGTTTCGAGATAGATTGGGTATACTGCATTTTCAGCACTACACAATAGATGGCATTTTGATGCATCTATAAGATTAGAAGAGATGAATTCCCTGCTATTGACTCTTTTGTAGTTCATAGATGTAGTTCAAATATCGGATGTACATTACTCTTGCCATTGTAACTTGTATAAGACGATATATTTCATATCAGTTGCTGTTATCATATACTCCTTTAGTTGGAAATCATTGTGGTTCTGAGAGAGAGAGAGAGAGAGAGAGAGAGAGAGAGAGAGAGAGAGAGAGAGAGAGAGAACTTTACAAAGGATTTTTCCTCCCAGGTAAATGAGGAACATCGTCGATGTGTATTGACTTCACATTGCAAAATCCCGATCGAAAATAAGTCTCATTTTCTAACTTGCATTTCGTAACATTCCAACTGGAACCTGAAGAGAGAGAGAGAGAGAGAGAGAGAGAGAGAGAGAGAGAGACCCTTCTCCTCCTGCAGCCGAAGGAAATAGATTTCCAGTCCGCCGGATTTCCCTCGTTGCTGGAACTCTCAGGCCTAAACGAAGCCTGAACATCAAAGCGCTTCACCAACTGCACGCCTGAACGAGGCCAGTTAGAGTGAGTCTGTAAAACCGCCCACCTTTTTAAACTAGAAGCGCCTCCCACCGGGGCCGATTCTAATTAGGTGCGAGTGTTTGCTTTTCCGGAGATCGAGAGAGATCTCTCCTAAAGAAACTGAGGTGAGGGGCGGAGTGTAGGTTTCGTAAAATGTTTATTTTCTTTCTTACAACCCCCTCGCGCGGAGCAAAGTATGCATTACTTACGGTTCTTTGCAGCATTGCCTTCGGCCTCTAGCTGTAACCCCATTCGTTCCTTTTACTGTCCCTCCTTTTATATTCTCTCTCTTCCACCTAACTTTCCACCCTCTCCCGACAAATTTATGTATAATGCAACTGCTTCGAGGATTTCCTCCTGTTACACCTTTCAAACCTTTTACTGTCAATTCCCGTTTCAGCGCTGAATGGCCTCATAGGTCCCAGTCCTTGGCGTTTGGCCCAAATTCTGTAATCAATTCAATTCTCTACTTTCTTGTAAGATGAAGAATTTATCAGTTCTATGTGACAGCCCTTTTTTCCATACTTTCATATCCTTTCCTATTTCAGAGACTTTAACTTTTTCAAAAGTTCTTTAAGTCCTAATATGGATATAGATTTCTTAGAGGATGGCGAATTTATCAGTTCCATGAGTGCGCCCTATTTCCATATTGTTCTGTTCTTCCCTACATCAGGAGCTTTCATATTTCGAAAGTTTTCAGAGTGTGAATATGGATGGTTTTCAAATGAGACTTTGCGTGCAAAGAAGTCACTCCAGTTTTGTTCATTAGCAGCAAAAACATTTCACCTCGTCTTAGACGAGCTCCTTGTGAGGGGGGCTGACGGTGACCCCTCAGACGGGCAAACAAGAGATTTCTCATTCCTCGCTGATTTTGTTCCTCGTATTCCTGCCATCGCCTTTGAATGGAAAACGAACGCCCATATTATTTACATCAGTATGTCTATCCACTCTGTATCTCATTATCCGTATCGGTATTTTCGTAACTCTGTCATGATCCTTTTCGCCAGAGCTGAAGTAATGGCAGCCAGCCGGTTTAATCCTCGTGTTAACAGAGGGAATTAAAACGGTGGATAAAGAAAAGAATTCCTCACTTATTCAGGTCAGTTCCCTCAGTCAACACAGAAATAGATTAACCGACTATTCTCGGAGCGACCGATCTTTTTCGCCGGATGGTCAATGTTGTCTCTTCTCCTGTGAGTTTATTAGTCATGGGTAATTCGTATTATATATATATATATATATATATATATAATATCTATATATATATATATATATATATATATATATATATTCTATCTATTGTTTGTTACGGCTTCATTTTCGTACGTACTCGTATGAGTTATCTATATTTTCTATCTGTTGTCATTCATGATTTCTCTGCCATATGTATTTATTGTTAATTCTATACATACATACATACATATATATATATATATATATATATATATATATATATATGGTGTGTGTGTGTGTGTGTGTGTGTGTGTGTGTGTGTGTATGCTTTCACTAAATATCGTATATTTTTCCGTTCGTTTACAACTTTATGGAGTTAATATTCCTTGCTATATATATATATATATATATATATATATATATAGTATATATATATATATACTTACAACAATTTCATGTAGTTAATATTCTTTGTTCATTTTATTACCTCCTCTCAATCCTACCCTAGTTTAAATTTCACTCGTTCCTGCTGCTTTTTATTCTGCTTCCATTTTTCCGTCTCCTTTAGAAGTGATCTTTAATTCATGAACAAGGGTCTTTATTCATGGTGCTTAGCTCCCCTTTAATCCCTTATATATTACCCATTTGCGAAAGACCAGGTAGTGGTCGCTATAATGCTGGAGCGTAGGAAGGTGGGGATATAATGAAACAAGAGTTTGATTGTTTCAAGTGCAGTGGCGGAACACAAGGGGAGGTGATCATGCAGCTTTATAAGAAGAGAATGAATGTGGTGGCCAGAGAGAGCGTAGGAGTACATTTGAAACAAAAAATGCATCGAGGACAAAAACAAGCTTTGCTTAAGAAGGGTTATTTTTTTTTTTTTTTTTTTTTTTTTTTTTTTGAGAGAGAGAGAGAGAGGCTACCGAGAAAATGCGGGCATTCAGTTCCGTCATAAGTGGAAGGTTTCGTCCCTTCGATCCCTAGTTGTGAGCCCTTTCATTTCTTTTACTGTACCTCCATTCCTACGATCTTTCTTCTATCTTGCTATCCACCCTCTCCTAACAGTTAATTTCGTAGTGCAGTTGCTTTGAAGTTTTCCTCCTGTTACACCTTTCAAACCTACCTACTTTCAGTTTTCCATTCCATAAGTAGAGGGTTTATAGAAACTTGAAAGGCATTTGGCTATTTTCAACACAGCAGCTTCACTACAGTTCCATACCTGTGCCGCTCCTGTGTAAAAAGCCTTCCTAGAATTTGATTGTTAACGCAGCAATTACTTCTCATTTTTTTTACGGTCTGCTTATTCTGTTGGGGCGGGGGGTGTAAAGGCTGGTGCTTGGGTGATACAAACTTATAATCTGTGCTGCAAAAACCTGTAGCATCATTGCTTATTGTAAACTCCTTTAAAGGAAAGATGGGTTATGATTTCTCGCCTATTTTCACTGCATCTTCTCTCTTCTCTTTCCTTATCAAATACCTACATAACATCTTTTCTCATACCATTGGTAGTTTATAAGTAATGTTTAGTAGATCTCTTCAATCATTTTTCCCCCACATTTCGATTCGTATTACGGGTGAGGCTCACTTAAACATTTCACCGTACCCAACCTTAATTTTGACTTAACATACGTAGTTATATTCTTTTTCGTATATTTATCCTTTGCACCGATGCCGGAGAAAGGCTGCGTTGCCATCCATGACCGTGTATTTATATGTGTGTTCGCGTGTTTGTTTGTGAATGAACAGGACCTCTGAAGACTTGGTGAACATATTCGGACGACAGATAGTGAGAGCATCTATAAGATAATCCCCCCCACCCACCTCGGATGCCTACTGGACGTTGGACGTCGACGAAGATTCAAGGATTTCTCGCTACGGAAACCATCACATTACCTTCTCCGTTTGTAATTGATCCAATCAAGTCCTAGAAGGCCTCGCACGGCAGACTGGGAAACCAGCTTTCGTATCAGTGCTCCCTTCAACAAAATAAAAGATATCTATTCTTAATATGTCAGATTTCCAGCGGATATTTACCATATTGTTAGCCGTGCCCTTCTTTTTTTGAGTGGTATTATCGATGTTTGAAAACTAAAGGAAAATAGTGTCTCAAACGCAAGCTGGACACTTTGGGTAGAAGTCGTGATCAAATACTGCACAAGGAAGGGTCGGATGAAAGACCTCCGATGTCTCCAATTTCAGCTGAAGTTACCAAATGACTAAGAGGCTAATATCCGAAAAGGGAATTCGTAGTGCCAGTCTGTTCTCTTTCGTAAATTTGTCATAAGCAGACCGACCCCGAAGAGGGAGAATTTGGGATGGGAATGAACAACTTTCCCCTCAACCGCCTCCGCCCGAATTGAGAGAACTTGGAATTGGAATGGGCAACGTTCCCCTCAACCCCCTCCGCCCGAATTGGGAGAATTTGGAATGGGAATGGGTAACTTGCTCCTACTACGCTCCGCCCGAATTGAGAGAACTTGGAATGGGAATGGACAACATTCCCCTCAACCCCCTCCGCCCAAACTTGGAAAACTTGCGAGGGAATGGGCAACTTACCCCCTATCCCCCTCCGGCCGAAGAGGTATGATTTAAAATAGCCCCTTCGTTCCAGCCCAGCATAAGTCCAGATCCTGGAAAAGCACTAGAAATTGCCATTCAATCGCTCAGTAACAGTAAGTGCCCTATCCATGGTATCCCGATTAACATGCAAAGAGGGCGGGGGGGGAGAGGGGGCGGTTTGGAGTTGTGGGCTAAGATGAGGGGTATGTGGGGCGTCATCATGGTTGCTCCCCCAGCCTCAGTAGGATTCCTGGAGAAAGTGCTGGAAATAGACGCTCTTCCGTAAATCGTCCGCTTTACAAGAGGTTTTCCCTGGAAAACTCCTGTTGCCTGGAACACGTGGATATTGACAGTCCATGAAGAAAACAGTTTTGGAAAAATTATATATATTTTGTCGCCCATCCCCCAACACCCAAAAATATGTATTTAAAAAATAATTAAAAACTCTCTTGATATAGAGCATAAACTAAATCGAGGCCAGTTGTCACATTACTACTTCCTCCATCTTCATGATTCAAACTCCTCTTCTTCTATTCTCCCCAAATCTGGGGCTAAATCTATTTTGGGGATTCGTTTTTGTGGCCCAATCGGCTTTGCTGAAGACTTTCACTTGGTTTATTTTCTGCGACTGATTTTTATGACGTTCGCCCATTGTTTGTTGTCTTTTCTTCTCTCTCTCTCTCTCTCTCTCTCTCTCTCTCTCTCTCTCTCTCTCTCTGCTTCATTTTTGTCAATCTTTATTTGGGTTATTTCAAATTCTGTTTATTTTTTTTATATTCTTGTTTTTTTATCTGTGTGCATGTAGAATTTTTATCTAGGTTGCACTGAATTCTTATCTGCTTGTATTGATTTATGGCATTGGAGTATTAGTGAATTTTACAGTATTCATGCATTCTCTCTCATGCACAAAGGCAATGAGGCAATAAATGCACAGAAATAAAGATGTACACATGCAAAGAATACACACACACACACACACACACCCACACACACACATACACACACACACACATATATATATATATATATATATATATATATATATATATATATATGAATATATGTATATATATATATATATAATATATGTGTGTGTGTGTGTGTGTGTGTGTGCGCGTGTGTGTGTATATAGGTGTAGATAGATAGATAGATAGATAAGCATAGATATATATAAATAGAAAGGTTGCTGAATTATTCATATTTTGCATCCCTCAGGCAAAACAGACCAAAAATACTGTCACTGTTTCTATTGGTTTTTTTTTTATTCTATTTCTATTTTATATCCCAGTCGTCGACTCGCATTTTGCCCCATTAATATTGGGATTTTACGCTTAAAGTGTGCTTTCTCTCTCTCTTTCTCTCTCTCTCTCTCTCTCTCTCTCTCTCTCTCTCTCTCTCTCTCTCTCCTTTCCTTGTCCTGGTATATCCTAGTATGTAGAATCTTTATGTCATTTAGCCTGCTCTCTCTCTCTCTCTCTCTCTCTCTCTCTGTCCTTCTTTGAATCTCTCTTTATTCCTAATTCCCTTATAATTGAAATAGTTGTGTTTTTCATTCTCATCAAGTATTCATATGCTGGCTACCCTATTTCCTATTTCATTTTTCCCATTTGCATTCAAATTCTTTGCTTTCTCTCTTAATTGATTTTCTCCTATGCCCTTTCTTCTCTTGTCCGTCATCTTTCTGTTTTCACTTTGCATTTTGACTATTTAAGTTTTCATTTCATTTTGGCTCCAACTACTATTCACGAATTTAGTGTCATTTAATTTTCCTGCCATCTCGATTCCTCTCTTTTGCATATGAGCGAATTTATCATAACAATGTTTACAATAAATTCACTCATATGTAAAAAGGGATATTTGATTTCTACGATTTCTTTATGTTCAGTGACTTTGATTAGATCTTACGGTTTATTGGATGGCCTTGTAAATTTGCAGTTTATTGTAAATTTGCATTTTATGATATTATTGTAAAATTACAGTTTATTGGATGGCTTTTGTAAGCTTACAGTTTGTTGGATGGCATTTTAAATTTACAGTTTATTGGATGGCATTTTATTTTTGCAGTTTATTGGATGGCATTGTAAATTTGCAGTTTATTGGATGGCATTGTAAATTTGCATTTTTTTATAGTATTGTAAAATTACAGTTTATTGGATGACTTTTGTAAGCTTACAGTTTATTGGATGGCATTTTAAATTTTCTGTTTATTGGATGGCATTTTAAATTTTCTGTTCATTTGGGTGGCATTGTAAATTTGCAGTTTATTGTAAATTTACATTTTTTGGATAGTATTGTAAAATTACAGTTTATTGGATGACTTTTTAAACTTACAGTTTATTGAATGGTATTTTAAACTTACGCTTTATTGGATGGCATTGTAAAAATACAATTTATTTGATGGCATTGTAAATTTACAGTTTGGTGGATGACATTTCAACTTACAGTGTATTGGATGACGACATAAATTTACAATATATGGATTTACATAAATTTACAGTTTATTGGATGACGTCATAAATTTACAGTTTGTGGACGACACTGTCAACTTGGTTTATTCGTGTATCCTTTCATTCGTTTTATCACTCACTCTTACCTACCTTTCTTATACTTTTCCTCCTTTCTTTCCCATTCCGTCTCTTTCCTACTTGTTATCGTCCTCTATGACCCCACCCCCCACCCCCTTCTCCTATCTCACCTATTTCATTCTGAGAAACAAGAAGTCAGTAATATACGATTCCTTAAAACAATTACCAAATATTCGTTCACCTGGACGGGTCTAAAATATGCGGGTAGTAATTTACCATAAGAATTTTAATAGAAATATAGTATATAATATATATGTGTGTGTAAAGAGAGAGAAAGAGAAACTTCTTCGGCTAAAATTGTCAACCAGCCTACCTTGCTTCAGGAAAAATACATTTTTCTTTCATTCGTAATGTTATTACCTGCCTCTCAGTGAGGCATCAATCGCATATCCTTTGAAGCTGCGAATTCTTGAACATTTTTTTTTTCTCCCAGTCCTTTCAGTATGAGATGTTCTAAAGACGCCGTGACAAAGCGCCCACCTCCCCCCCCCTCCCCCCGCCCCCCACCCCCCACAAAGGCCCTCCCATCCAGTATTAATGCATTTCTTCAATTCTTACCTTTTGATACGATTAATTATATTAGCTTCTCGTCTCACGACCGATGTCGTCAAAAGCTTCACGTTATTTTTTTTTTTTTTTTTTTTTGAAATGTTTTCTTATAAGCATCACT
>NC_061099.1:9902733-9915233 GCF_015104395.2 Macrobrachium nipponense
AGTAGAAAAACGAAAGTCTAAGTAGTTAATGAGAAGACTCCGGGCATTTACTAATTGCGAAAGTTTCTTGAGGAACTTTTTACGAATAAACATCTTAACATAGACTCTGATTAGCTTTCTTGTGTCGGACTTAACGGTCCCGAGAGAGATACGTTGGTATTAGAGGGTAACGTTTTACAACTGGTATTGATATTATGCAAATATGCGATTTTTAAGTATAGATAGAGATGCCATTTTATATCATTGAAATGTTTGAGATATTTTGGATTTTAGACGTTTTTAAAATCTGCAGAAGCGATGAGAAAACTAACAAGAATATATTTCATTTAAAAAAATCAAAATTATAAGGTGAATAATATTAAACCATATGGACATGCATATATATGTATGTATGTATATGTATGTATGTATGTATATATATATGTATATATATATATATATATATATATATATATATATATATATATATATATATATATAATGTATGTATGTATGTATGTATGTATGTATCACGATGCAGTACCATATATGACTGGTATATCTACCTTAAAAGGTCAACAGGCTGGAAAAATAGTTGCCATATTCAGCTCGTATCCATTTGTATTGACAGAAATACCTTAACCCCCGAATTTATTGCCGATCGCCATTACCTTGCTCAAAACAAAAGATTAAAACGTCATCAATAACAGCGAGAGAGAGAGAGAGAGAATGTCTCATACGAAAGTCACTCTATGAGATGGTGTTGCAAAGTCAGAGATCAGTGACGAGTGAGAGAAATAGAGATATACTATCCACCACATGAGATCGACCGCGCAACTAATATAGTGTTTAGTACTTTAGGCCAACGGTCACACTGGATGGTTCAGGAAAGGAGCCTAAGTAGTTTTTCTCTCTCTCTCTCACACACACACACACACACACACACACACACACATACACTTTGAGAGGCGCGGTTGGTATTTCAACTCTCGTTAACTGATTAAAAACCTGGTTCGAATGAAGTCTTCGGGGAACGACTGCTGTGCGAGAATAGGGGGACAGCGGACGAATTCTAGACTCATGGAACGGAGAGAGAAAGAGAGACAGAGAGAGAGAAAGAGGAGGAGGAGGACAAATATCTAGACTCATAAACCAGAGAGAGAGAGAAGATAAATTCTAGACTCAAACGAGAGAGAGAGATAGGACAAATTCTAGACCCAAACGAGAGAGAGAGATAAAGAGAAAGGACAAATCTAGAACCAAACGAGAGAGAGAGAGGACAAATTCTAGACTCACGCCAGAGAGGAGAGGCAAATTCTAGACTCACGAGACCGAGAGAGAGAGAGAGAGAGAGAGAGAGAGAGAGAGAGGAGAGGCCAAATTCCAGACGCGCAAACCAGAGAGAGAGAAAATAAATTCTAGACTCAAACGAGAGAGAGAGAGAGAGAGGACAAATTCTAGACTCAAACGAGAGAGAGAGAGAGGGAGATATTACGGGAAACTTTGCTACTAAAGGGTCCCAGGTCTATCACATCAGCGAGGAACAAAACGAAGTGTTGGCAACTCAATAATAAGTTCGGCAATAAAAGGAGTGAAAAAAAAAGCAACGAAATTCGGACGTTTCTTGAACTACTTTGAGGAGGGGGGGGGGGGGGGGGGGGGGGGGTTGGAGGAGGAGGGTGGAAGGAAAAGGAGAAACAGTTTGTTGTCTCAAGAGTAGGGAAAGTATAGTGAAATGATAGGTAAGCGTGGATTAAAATCAGAATATTCGAATGAAATAGAAAAAAAAAAAAAAAAAAAAAAGTAAGAGTGAGAAAAGAAAAGGAAAACTGACAGAAAGAAAACAGTTGAAGGAATAAGACAATAACAATATTGCGTACGTAAAAACAAATGACTGTCGAATATTCACATTGTTTCTGCATTAAACATCTGAAAACGAATCAGCACCGTGTTCTGAATTGTCTCTTTATCCAGATATCATGACGAGAGAGAGAGAGAAGCTGGGGGGGGGGGGGGGGGGAGAAGTGTAGGTGTATTTGCGAAATTCCATCACCAAAATTTTACCAAAAAAAAATTTCCGTGATCGTAGGACGGTGAACGTAATGAGAAAATGATTTCAGATCTAAAATTTTGATTATCAAGTCTCCATTACCGGTCGGGTTTCCACGTATTTATGGGACAGAATAAACATTTCTAAATATGGGACCTGATTCGAGATTTTTCTTCTCGATGTTTTGCTTACCTTAATTATTCCTTTTTTTCCGTTATAAAGACTGTCAACAGCGACACAAGATCAAGCCCAGAGAACCACATACGCCCAAAAGAACGATAGATGGAAATAACATCTCATGCCCCTATGCAGGAAGTGCAATATGAAAGACGAGACCTATATAAACCACATAGCAAGCGAATGTCCGGCGCTTGCAAAGAACCATTAAAAAAAAAAAAAGAGGCATGATTCAGTGGCAAAAGACCTCCACTGGACCCTGTGCAAGATGCAGCAGCTACCTTGCAGTAATAAGTGGGACGAACACCAACCTAACGGAGTGATAGAAAACGAACAGGCAAAGATCCTCTGGGACTATGGTATCAGAACAGATAGGGTGATACGTGCAAATAGACCAGACGTGACGCTGATGGACAAAATGAAGAAGAAAGTATAACTCATTAATGTCGAATACCATGGCACACCAGAGTAGGTTAGAAAGAAAGATAAAAAGATAGATGAGTATCAAGACCCGAAAATAGAATAAGAAGGATATGGGATATGCCAGTGGAAACTGTACCCATAATCATAGGAACACTACATAGGCACGATGCCAAGATTCCTTGGAAAAGGAACCTGGAAGAACTAGTAGGTGCCGAAGTAGCCCAGGACTCATGCAGAAAGAAGTACAAAGCCATTTCGTCTTAGTTACGAACCAATTAACTAATTCAGGGAAGAGGAAGTGGGATAATAAAGTGAGAGAGAGAGAGAAAGAGAGAGAGAGAGAGAGAGAGAGAGAGGGCGGGGTGCGTGGGGGATTTGCGCCTGTGAACCCCAAAAGGACCAAGTCTATAAAATGCGCTTAGGTCAACTTTTATTGTATCATGGGAAAGTGCAAAAGCTAATAAAATGCGAGAGAGAGAGAGAGAGAGAGAGAGAGAGAGAGAGAAGCATGGTCGTTAAGCTGAGATAATACGTGGAAGCTCTGAAATAATAATAATAATAATAATAATAATAATAATAATAGAGTCATTAAGTGTAAGGTAGTTCTTTTCTAATCCTATATATGCCAAAATATATATATATATATATATATATATATATATATATATATATATATATATATATTATATAAATATAATAGTACCTTTGCATAAGAGAAACAAACCCAAATGAATGTCAAAAGATATTTCTCTAACTCGAATAACACAAGTGAACTCGACGAAGCCCGATAATTTACAACGTTTGGAAATTAACTCAGACAAAAACGAACATCCCCAAAAAATTAAATAAAAAGTAAAAAAAAAATGCATCAACGAAGGGGGAAAGGGACAATTGATGGTTAGGGTATTAATATTGCAAAGCTTAAATATTGAAAGGGCGTCGTGCGGGCCCACCTGTTAACGGACCGAACGAATTGGCACAGTAAGGCCACGGGAGTTCTGATTTAAAGGACGAAGATAAATGGAAAATTACAATGAGCAATTTAAAATCAAGCGTTTTGAAATGATGTTTAATGTGGATCAGCACAGGCGGACGAAAAGGTGGTTGATCCATTCACAGCCTTAAAAAGAATGTATTTAAAGAAGAAAGTAATACGTTCATAATGGTGGGGGAAAGGAGAGTCGGCTTAAATACTACATCGAAAAAGTTAAAAGCAAAGGTATAGCAGAAAGAGAGGGGGATTTGCGGGGGAAAAATCCACGGTCATTTTTCCCTAAATGCAAAGCAAAAAAGAGGCGTTGCTTGACTTTTCTGTCAACATTTCCCAGCGTGATTCAAAAGGTAGTTGTGTTGATAGTAATTTCAATGGGACGTGAATTTTTGAAAAGAGGAAATCTACTTTTTTGACAGTAATTGTCGACTTTGTCATGTTTTTAATCATTATCATATTGTTATTTCAATGGATGAACCTATTCACATGGAACAAGCACATCTTAGGGGCCATTGACTTGAAATTCAAGCTTCCAAATAATATGATTATTATTATTATTATTTTCTATCACAGTCCTCCAATTTGACTGGGTGGTATTTATAGTGTGGGGTTCCGAGTTGCATCCTGCCTCCTTAGGAGTCCATCACTTTTCTCACTATGTGCGCCGTTTCTAGGATCACACACTCTTCTGCATGAGTCCTGGAACTACTTCAGCCTCTAGTTTTTCCAGATTCCCTTTCAGGGATCTTGGGATCGTGCCTAGTGTTCCTGTGATTATTAGTGCCATTTCCCCTGGGATATCCCATATCCTTCTTCTTCTTCTTCTTCTTCTTATTATTATTATTATTATTATTATTATTATTATTATTATTATTATTATTATTATTATTATTATTATTATTATTTCAGTAGATGAAACCTAATTACATGGAACAAGCACACCAAAGGAGCCATTGACTGGAAACCTTTAAGGATTCTGCCCTCTCTATAAAGCTGACTCTTGTAAAACCGAAAGGACGAGGGTTATAAAACGTTGTAAATATCAATCTTTATTGTATGAAGGGAGAGAGGGTAAATGCCAATAAACTTGGAGAGAGAGAGAGAGAGAGAGGTTACATAACCGTAAAAAAACCATTAACTGAAATGGGTTGGTTAAATGAAGACAGTGCATCGACCCGAGGCTGTAAAGGCCGTTTAATAAGAGTGGACAGTAAGTAGCCATTTACCTTCAAAAAGAAACAACATGAATAAAGATGAAGACTCTGAAGGTCAATCCATTTCAGGTCAGATGAAGAAGAATGAGGTCTTGTGTCTTGTGCTGATAAAAAATACAGTGAAGACCTTTGGGATTTACGAGGACCTCCTTCCTCAGCACCAGAGGAACTGTAGCTGACCCAAAAGTTCTACAAAGACAAATGTTTTATATCAGGTTCCTTTCTGATCTGGTAACGCGACCATTCTGGGGATTTTGGTAATGTCCGTCTTTTACTCCCACAGGGGTTGTGGTGGGGGAGTTAGGGGGCGTTGGGGGGTTTCCTGTGTTTGTGTGTGGATCGCATCACAGAGATCAGGAATTTGGCTTCCCGCCATTTCAGGGAGTAGGCCTGAATTAGTAGCTTCCCTTACACCTTCGGGAAGGTTAGATTCTGTGAAAACATGGGCGGTATTCATCTCTTTAAAAGACTAAAGGTTTAGATTCCAGCTGCTGTTAATGTTGAGTTAATAATGAACAGCCAACAGCAATTCACATTATTGCATCTTTATACCAACTTACCTTCCTAGAGGCTCATTCTGTGGTCGAATTCCCTGTGAATCATGTCTTGGATTATTTCTGTACTTCAAATTAGCGGTCCTTTTGCGTTCCCGGATTTAAATTCCCGAGATGTATGCTAGTTGGGAAAAACTCTCTATCACGAGAGTATACATAATGTTCTAAAGGGTCCACAATAATAAACAGTGTAGCGAGGCCGTGTATAATTTTTAAAACTTTACAAAAAGCTTTCGAACCCTTCCCTGGGTTCATCTTCGGTCCAAGTCAGATTTGGACTGAAGATGAACCCAGGGAAGGGTTCGAAAGCTTTTTGCAGTTTTAAAAATTATACACGGACTCGCTCCACTGTTTATTATTGTGGACCCTTTAGAACATTATGTATGCTAGTATTGCACCAGGTCATTTTTTTTTTTTTGTCATGTCCCTAGGTTAGGTTAGAATAGTACATCAATAGTAATTTGGGCGTGGATTAGTTTTCAAGATATGGCTTCCCGCTTTTTTCAGGGAAAGGTTCCGGTACTCTTTTATATCTCGGGAAAATGCTCCCCGAACACGGCCTTAGACATTTCACGCCATCTCCATTTACGTAAACTACTATAGTCGATTCACATCAACCGTGCATTTGATGTCTGGGCCAGTCCCTTACGACGCTCCTGATTGGCTGTTGATAAGCCAATCTCAGGGCTGGAAACTGTCAGTCTCTCGAGAGTTCACATAGGCAGGATGTACGTTCCACCTCTCTTAGAGGATACTTTTGAAAGACTTATCCCTCAGGAGAGGTGGAACATATGTCCTGCCCATGTGAACTCTCGAGAGAGAGACTGACAGTTTCCAGCCCTGTGACTGGCTCATCAACAGCCAATCAGGAGCGTCGTAAGGGACTGACCTAGACATCAGATGCACGGTTGATGTGAATCTACTATAGTTGCCATTGTTGTGAGACTTAGACGCTGACTAGTCGTCAAGAACAGAGACTATTTTTTTTTTTTTTTTTACAACGTTTTGCGTAGAATAAAAGGTCCCATTTACGACATGAACCAAGGTGTTTGGAGAAGAAGACGCCACGAAGAAATATGATATTTAACCAGACAACCAGTAATAGCTGGCTAGATAAGATCGCAGAGGATACGTTGGGCATCTGATTAAAATGGAAGAATGCAGAATGACTAAAAAGTGTGTGTGTGTGTGTGTGTCTGTCTGTCTGTCTGTCTGTTTTATGTGCAACTAAACATAAAGAGCCTTTTTAAACAAAATGAATGACATATTGTACCTCGAACATAAATAAAGTGCATCTATCCATTCGCAAAATGTAACGGCACCGTATTCGCAAAACGCCAAGCAGGAAAATATACAAATATAGAAGACCCGTTTACAAGCCATAAAACAAGACGCAGGAGGTGAATATCAATAAATACTAATAAATATTTCAGTGGAATTCAGATCACGCGAATAAACATCTCTGGAAACTCGAGACAGGCAGCAAAGACAGACAATCGGTCGTCAACAACAGAACAGGAAATCGTCTCTGGTAAAAAATAAATAAAGAAAGAAAAAGAAAACGGAACCCACCAAAAAATACATAGAAAACGGACTTCGATAACGATGAAGGGACAATTGATGGTTTGGTATTGAAGACGCAATGGCTCGACAATAGCTCAAGTAATGGCATCCCATTTATCCTCACCTGGTATCGGATAGGATCAGAGGAGGATGGACACAAAAGAGCGGAATTATTCACGCTGGGATGAGGAGGATTCATTTGAATGCGAAAGGATGGAGATCGAGGGAAAGAAAGTGGCAGTGGGGACTTTAAAGAGGAATTTATAAATTTATATATATATTATAAAGACAAATACCGCAAAGAAAAGAGAAACAATGGAGCGCTCTCAGGCCTTTCGACCGCCTGTCCTTTACTCGGCGGGACAGTAAGTCGAAAGGTCTAGTAGCACTCCATTGTTTCTCTTTTCTTCGCGGCATTTGTTCTTTATTGATATACTCATCGTGTTCCATATTTTCGTGATTAAGTTATATATATATATATATATATATTATATATATATATATATATATATATATATATATATATATATATATATATGTTTGTTTTGTAAATGGAAATAGCCAAATGACATGCAGAGTCTGTAACTGCTCCTAAATCTTTTGAAAAGTTAATCTACACACAAAGAACTACACAATATTTTGTTTGCCGTGCGGACCAAAAAAAAAAAAAAAAACAACAACAAACAACAACAGCGTTAAAGAATAAATATTTACGAAGGTGAGAATGGAGCTTCAAGATAGGAGCGTAGACGTTCCACGAGACAGGTGATAAAACAGGGGAACGTGTTCCCCGGGGTTGGGGGTTAGGGGGTGCGGGGAAAAAAAGGTTCCTACCGTTCCTCCCGCGGGGGACGAGGGAAACGAAGATATATCCTAGACTTCGCTGTCAACATTTTCCTGGAGAATGTGATTAATGTGGTGGGTGGAGGAGACATCACATTCTACGGACCAGTACCCCGTAAATAGTGTATAACGATTCACACTTCTGGCTGCTCCCGGGGGCGGGGGGGTTGTAGGTGGGGGATTAGTCATGTCAGTGCATCACTGAAGGTTCTCGCGGCGTCCCTTCGACCGCTAGCTGCAACCCCTTTCGTTTCTCTTACTGTATCTCCGTTTATATTCGCTTTCTTCCATCCAGTTTTTCACTTTCACCTAATAGTTGATTCGTATCGCAGCTGCTTTGAGGTTTTGCTCCTGTTACGCCTTTCAGACCTTTCAACTGTCAATTTCCGTTTCGTGTGCAATTGTACAGTTTGTGATTCATTTTCTTTAAACAAGTTTTCTTGCGTTTAGTTACACATATAACAGATATACACACACACACGCTTCTTAGTCATTCTGCATTCTTCCATTCTAACCAGCACTTGTCATTTGTTCTGCATTCTATAAGAAATTCTCCTCTATTCACTGCGGTGAACTCATTTCTCTGTTCTGAGAAAAAGACAGAGGAAAAGTGGACAAAGAAAGAAATGGGACTGACCGATTTGCCTTTTGCGAAAATATGCTGGAAAATACGAATCGCCCTCAGGGGGAACTAGTGAAAATTCTTCTGAGGTCAATCACCTGAATATTGAAGGATGATGAGAGAGAGAGAGAGAGAGAGAGAGAGAGAGAGAGAGAGAGAGAGCAATATATCATACATGAATTAAAAATTATAGTTTATAGCAATATATCACATATGAAATACTAAAGACACTTTATTGCAATATATCACATACGAACTGCTAACTACAGTTTATAGCAATATATCCTATATGAAATACTAACTACAGTTTATAGCAATATATCACATAATGAATTACAAACTATAGTTTATAGCAATATATCACATATGAACTAAAAACTATACTTTATAGTAATATATCACATATGAAATACAAACTATAGTTTATAGCAATATATCACATATGAACTAAAAACTATACTTTATAGTAATATATCACATATGAAATACAAACTGTAGTTTATTGCAATATATCATATGAAATACTATCTGTAGTTTAATTATACACATATGAAAACAAAACTGTAGGTTATTGCAATATATCACACATGAAATACTAACTACAGTTTATTGCAATATATCCCATATAAATTACGAACTATAGTTTATAGCAATATATTACATATGAATTACAAACTACAGTTTATAGCAATATATCCCATATGAATTACGAACTATAGTTTATAGCAATATATCACATATGAAATACAAACTACAGTTTATACCAATATATCACATGAAATACAAAAACTACAGATGATAGCAATATATCACATATGAATTACAAAACTATAGTTTATAGCAATATATCCCCTATGAAATACAAACGACATTTTATTGTAGTATATTATCGCTTGTGAAATTCATGTTCGAATTATTTGGCGGCATTATGCATGCACCGAGTTTCACTTTTAGAGCGTTTTCGTTTTCATTGCAGTGTCCCAAATGGAAATTGCAAAAAAAAAATAAGATAAAAAAAAATTCAGCTTTAGTATGAATTGAAATGAAAGACCTAGTTCGTTCAATTTGCAATATGACCCTCATATTTAAGCGCCGACGCCTGTTTGTGAATATTTTCAGTAATACAACACTGTTTGTGAATTCATTTGTAAAAGCGTATGCAGTTCAAATTTAAATTTTTCTTTAATTCGTCCAGCACCGTAAGGGGGTAGTGTCGTCTGCACATCTCACGGGGTGCACTGTAGGCATTACTAAAGGTTCTTTGCACCGTCGCTTCGGCCCCAGGCTGCAACCACTTTCATTCATTTTACTGTACCTCCTTTCATATTATCTTTCTTCAGTCTTATCAGCCCTCTCCTCTTGACAATTATTCCATAGTGCAGTTACTTTATTCTAGCCATTCATCTACCTGCCACTTTAAGATTCAGTCATTATGTCTTCGTTTAACCAGACCACTGAGCTGATCAACAGCTCTCATAAGACTGACCCGAAGGATTAGATATTTCGCGTGGCTAGGAACCAGTTGGGTACTTAGCAACGAGACCTACAGCTTATTGTGGGATCCGAACCACATCGAGAAATGAATTTCTATCAACAGAAATAAATTCCTCTGATTTCGTGTATGTATATCATGTATAAATACAAAAACCCATATACATATCTTTTGAATACATAGTGCTTACACCACTTCCTACATACTCTTAATCTTATTTACCCAAACGGACAATCTCTCTCTCTCTCTCTCTCTCTCTCTCTCTCTCTCTCTCTCTCAGCTGGGGTTTCACGCCAATAACTTACAATCAGTGACTCAATCGTCAGCGGGTGCTGGTTAAACCAGAGATTTTTTTCATCGTCAAGAATTCTCACAGAAAACGAAGGTTTTGATCGTAGGGAATACTATACAAATCACCAAAAGGTGTGTGTGTGTGTATAAATATATTATATATATATATATATATATATATATATATATATATATATATATATATATATACATAATATAATATATGTGTGTTTGTGTGTGTGTGTGTGTATGAATAGATTTGTATGTACTTCGTCCATTACGGATTTCCAAATATACCAACGGACAACTCCGCTGAATGATTCTTTCATTAAAGTGAGAGACTGGAAGGGGCTGAAGTTTCCCAGTAACGAAGTTCACCGGTTCATTTAAAAGAAGCGAAAATATTCACAGAGAGTCGACGAACATCTCAAAACTTGTTCCTTAGACCCGGCGAATGTTATTACTTCTGAAGTTGTCAAGTTTTAATTGCTGGGAGAGAGAGAGAGAGAGAGAGAGAGAGAGAGAGAGAGAGAGAGAGAGAGAGCCGGATTGAGGGAAAGAAAGGGGAGAGAGTGGTCATGAGAGAGAGAGAGAGAGAGAGAGACATATTGAAGAAGGAAAAAAAAGAGAGGGATATTGAGGAGGGAAAAAAAAGAGAGAGATTGAGAAGAGAGAGAGAGAGAGAGAGAGAGAGAGAGAGAGAGAGAGAGAGAGAGAGAACTGCAATCGAGAAGATTTTGAGAACTGTTCACTGCTTACCATTTTAGCGTTTATTAAATAATACATCATTATTGAATTTAATATTTTAGGGTTCCTGTTTTTCATTTGGATTTTGACGGTATTTGCAACTGTTTGAACAGAGGAGAAATCACGTGAGTTTTATTTTGCATTTTCTGCTTTCGTGGTTCCTATGAGTAGGTCTGCGTATCATTTAGAAATCCACCTTTAAAATATATATATATATATATATATATATATATATATATATATATATATATATGTATGTGTATGTATGTATGTATGTATGATGTATGTATGTATGTATGTATATGTATATATAGAGTATTAGTTAAAAAAATTTAACTTATTTCTGTATACATATATGGTTCATATTTACAAGGTCTGTGTATCATTTACAAGTTCACCTTTAAATTATATTTATATATATATATATATATATATATATATATATATATATATATATATATTATATCATTTTATTAAAAACTGTTGTCATGTTTCTGTATACATATCTTTATATATGGTATATATCTGTGTACTTGCATTCATACATATATACGCACGTATATCACCCTTCATCGTTTCTCCAGAGGTTTTTGGGGGATGAAGCTGCCAGCCCCACACTTTTTAGAATAGCTTTAATTATTCTACACTTATTTGTATTCATTCTTTCGTATAATCAGAAGCTAAGGAAAACAAGCAGGCGTCCATTTAACAACCACGCGAGACGGAGAGAGAGACCCAGAAACACCTACACACACACGCAAAATAGTCTCTCTCTCTCTCTCTCTCTCTCTCTCTCTCTCTCTCTCTCTTCGCTAATCTCTCAATCGTTCTTTTTCTGTTCGTTATTCTTCATTCTCTTCCCCCACACAGCTTACACTGATGCGACACCAAGAGGGATTGTCTCCGTCCACAAGAACAATGGAATGCTTGCTTCATTGCTTGAAAAGATGCTGTCTCCTCCCACCCGCCCCCCAACACCCCCCGCCCCCAACCCCAGGATCTGCTCTCTCTTCTCTCTCTCCTCTTCTCTCTCTCTAACACACACTCACAATAGTCAGTTTTAACGAAACAGGCAGAATTCTTGACAGACTCTCTCTCTCTCTCTCTCTCTCTCTCTCTCTCTCTCTCTCTCTCTCGTGATAATAACCTCTTTCAGAACGTTTCAGAGTCTACCTACTTTGTTACGTTTTTTTTTTTTTTTTTTTTTTTTTTTTTGTAAAAAAAAAATTCTAATTTCTGTGCATTTCCATTTTTGTCTCGTCTTTTGTTTCTGTAATTTCTGTGAATTCTGTCTTTTGTATAATTTTCCTTGTTTTTCGTCGCGTTCTCTCTCTCTCTCTCTCTCTCTCTCTCTCTCTCTCTCTCTCTCTCTCCCCGTAACCTCGCAAAGTTTAATTGAATTTGTACGTGAGGGTATATGCCCACGAGGAAATACCTGCGCGTGGATTGGGCCATGTGTTTATTTATAAGGGTGAAATTCTTCGTTTTTCTCAGATATAGTTTTACTTAAAAAAATTGATTTTAAAAAAATTAATCAGTGAAAAATTAATCAGT
>NC_061099.1:9920233-9952331 GCF_015104395.2 Macrobrachium nipponense
TCAACATCGAGGGGAACAGAGCACTGGGGTCAATATCTGAAAACCAGTGAAGACGAGTGGCTCAAGAGTGCATGGGAAGAAGGACTGATAAAAGTAGACGAAGACCCAGAAATATACAGAGACAGGAGAATGACAAACAGAACAGAGGAATAGCACAACAAACCAATGCACGGACAATACATGAGACAGACTAAAGAACTGGCCAGCGATGACACATGGCAATGGTTACAGAGGGGAGAGCTCAAGAAGGAAACTGAAGGAATGATAACAGCGGCACAAGATCAGGCCCTAAGAACCAGATATATCCAAAGAACGATAGATGGAAATAACATCTCTCCCATATGTAGGAAGTGCAATACGAAAAATGAAACCATAAACCACACAGCAAGCGAATGTCCGGCACTTGCACAGAACCAGTACAAAAAGAGGCATGATTTAGTGGCAAAAGCCCTCCACTGGAGCCTATGCAAGAAACACCAGCTACCTTGCAGTAATAAGTGGTACGAGCACCAACCTGAAGGAGTGATAGAAAACGATCAGGCAAAGATCCTCTGGGACTATGGTATCAGAACAGATAGGGTGATACGTGCAAACAGACCAGACGTGACGTTGATTGAAAAAATCAAGAAGAATGTATCACTCATTGATTTCGCAATACCATGGGACACCAGAGTTGAAGAGAAAGAGAGGGAAATAATGGCTAAGTATCAAGACCTGAAAATAGAAATAAGAAGGATATGGGATATGCCAGTGGAAATTGTACCCATAATCATAGGAACACTAAGCACGATCCCAAGATCTCTGAAAAGGAATCTGGAAAAACTAGAGGCTGAAGTAGCTCCAGGACTCATGCAGAAGAGTGTGATCCTAGAAACGACGCACATAGTAAGAAAAGTGATGGACTCCTAAGGAGGCAGGATCCAACCCGGAACCCAACACTACAAATACCACCCAGTCGAATTGAAAGACTGTGATAGACAAAAATAAATAAATAAAAAAAATAGACTAATAATAATAATAATAATAATAATAATAATAATAATAATAATAATAATAATAATAATAATAATAATAATAATAATAATAATAATATTAATAATAATAATAATAATAATAATAATAATAATAATAATAATAATAATAATAATAATAATATATGATATGCTTCATCTCAGTATATACCTTACAGAAATATTACAAAACATCACTGCCACAATAAATAAATGAATAAATAAAAGTTATAATAAGGGAACGAAAAATTTGTTGGCTGTTGAGGAAGCAATGAAGTGTTGATGCTTTCATTTCCTGACTTTCTCCTCGTCCTCGTGATGAAAGGGAAAGTGTTTCTTTTCTAAACAGAAAGTCTGGAACGCTTGTCTGCTATGAGAGAGAGAGAGAGAGAGAGAGAGAGAGAGAGAGAGAGAGAGAGAGAGAGAGAGAGAGAGAGTTGTTTAGAGGAACTAGAAAACATCTTCAATAAGTTTTGCAACATAAACTTCATGGAGAGAGAGAGAGAGAGAGAGAGAGAGAGGGGAGAGAGACAGGGAGACAGACGAGAGAGAGAGAGGGGGAGGGGATTTGAGAGAGAGAGAGAGAGAGAGAGAGAGAGAGAGAGAGAGATTTGGATAGTTTTCATTGCAGGAAACTAAACTCCAATGTGTGTCATTGTTATCAAAGTCTTTATTATTATTATTATTATTATTATTATTATTAAATTTATTAATTATTAATTATTATTATTATTATTATTATTTTATTATTATTTTATTATTATTATTATTGTGTATTTGGGAAGCAGGGCCTCTCTCAATCATACTTTTAATTAATTAATTTCTTTTTTGGTCTAGCACAGTCCTCCAATTCGACTGGGTGGCATTTATAGTGGGGGGTTCCGGGTTGCATCCTGCCTCCTTAGGAGTCCATCACGTTTCTTACTATGTGCGCCGTTTCTAGGATCACACTCTTCTGCATGAGTCCTGGAGCTACTTCAGCCTCTTGTTTTTCTAGATTCCTTTTCAGGGATCTTGGGATCGTGCCTAGTTTTCCTATGATTATGGGTACAATTTCCACTGGCATATCCCATGTCCTTCTTATTTCTATTTTCAGGTCCTGATTCTTAGCCATTTTTTCCCTCTCTTTCTCTTCAAATCTGGTGTCCCATGGTATTGCGACATCAATGAGTGATACTTTCTTCTTGATTTTTTCAATCAACATCACGTCTGGTCTATTTGCACGTATCACCCTATCTGTTCTGATACCATAGTCCCAGAGGATCTTTGCCTGATCGTTTTCTATCACTCCAGGTTGGTGCTCGTACCACTTATTACTGCAAGGTAGCTGGTGTTTCTTGCACGGGCTCGTGGAGGGCTTTTGCCACTGAATCATGCCTCTTTTTGTACTGGTTCTGTGCAAGTGCCGGACATTCGCTTGCTATGTGGTTTATGGTCTCATTTTTCATATTGCACCTCCTACATATGGGAGAGATGTTATTTCCATCTATAGTTCTTTGAACATACCTGGTTCTTAGGGCCTGATCTTGTGCCGCTGTTATCATTCCTTCAGTTTCCATCTTGAGCTCTCCCCTCTGTAGCCATTGCTGTGTCATCGCTTACAAGTTCTTATTCTGTCTCATGTATTGTCCGTGCATTATTATTATTATTATTAGTGTATTTGGGAAGCAGACCCTTTCGCAAGCATACTTTTAATAAATTATTATTATTATTATTATTATTATTATTATTATTATTATTATTATTATTATTATTATTATTATTATTATTATTATTATTATTTCTTTCTTTTTTTTTGGGTCTATCACAGTCCTCCAATTCGACTGGGTGGTCTTTATAGTGTGGGGTTCCGGGTTGCATCCTGCCCCCTTAGGAGTCCATCACTTTTCTTACTATGTGCGCCGTTTCTAGGATCACACTCTTCTGCATGAGTCCTGGAGCTACTTCAGCCTCTAGCTACTTATTATTATTATTATTATTATTATTATTATTATTATTATTATTATTATTATTATTATTATTATTATTATTATTATATTGAAGTTTCCGTTAGACCATCAAAGGAAGTGTTGAAATTTGAACTCCATTTTGATGGACGTTTCAACATTGTTTCCTAATTTACGTGAATGCAAGTAGCTTGTGCTTTAAACGAGAGAGAGAGGAGAGAGAGAGAGAGAAATCACCAGGGTGTACCTTCCATTAACCAAATACCCAAACAATAATGACAAAACATTATTATTTACACTGTAAAGTGACTCGTAAGTAAGTATAAGTGTTTATGTGTACCATGAATTTACAATTACCATTCACGGCCCCCGTGCTTGTTATTTGTGAAATATGCTCTCCATCTCTCTCTTCTCTCTCTCTCTCTCTCTCTCTCTCTCTCTGTATATATATATATCTATATATATAATATATATATATATATATAATTTATATATATATATATGTATATTAATAGTATAGATAGATATATATATATATATAATATATATATATATATATACTATATATATATATATATTATATCTATATATATATATATATATATATTATATGCTTTATAGTATATAGTATAGTATATATATATATATATTATATATTAATTATATAATATATATATATAATATTATTATATGTACAGTATATATACGTATATAACCGTATTCCTGGGTACTCTCTCTCTCTCTCTCTCTCTCTCTCTCTCTCTCTCTCTCTCTCAGTGGTCCGTGTAATTTTTCTAATTCTTTCTGGGGAAAAAATCAGGTATTTCCTGAGAAAAATTCAATTTACCGGTAAATCATTCTTGAGTGAACGACAGAAACAGGAAATAAAAAAAAAAGAAATAAGAACCACAGAAGACATCGATCTTTAAGCATTCAGAGTGAAACAAAAATCCTCAGTTTCAATCCAAGTTTTAAAAGACGAAAAATGAACTTGCGTTTCCCAGCAATGGCTGTCTTGTGTCCTTGGGGCTGGGATGGATTGGGGAGGGGAAGGTGAAGTGGGGGGGAGGGGGTTGGGGGGAAAAGGGGGTGAGGGAAGGGAGAGGGAAGTTGTCGAAAATGAAATCCCACAAAGTTGAAAAGGAAAAAATTGAGGCAAACTCCGATCGAGATTTAAACTCCAGGAATGTAACAGTTGTCGAAAGGAGTTCGAACAGTTATGGAAAAAAAAGATTAGCTATCCATAAAACTGGAGCAGTGATCCATAAAATAGACCTTTAACGAAACTTGATGTGTCCAGGGCAGGCGTGGAAAGTAAATGGAGACGAAGGATATTGTTAGGAATGACCCCCTGGCTAGAAGCGTTTGTTTTAGCTCGTATTTTTTTTCTCTTTAATATTTTGTTCATTAAATGGCAAAGTTAAATGTCAGGCTTGAATATGCTGTTACCTTATTTCCTCCTCATATGCTAAGACTTTTCTCTTCTCTTTAGGCACCTTCATCTAATACATTTTTTCCTCATTTATCAACATTGACTTACTTTTCGATAATAATCGCTTTCAGCTTTCTCAACCTTCAGAAACCTGCAAACTCCTCCTTTTACCAGCGTAACTCTTGCATCAACTTCAAACATCAACGTCTTCACACTTTATTTAGAATTCGTGTTCCGTATTTCTCGATATGGTATGGACAGTCCCGCCCCCCTTCAGCTTCGCTCATTGCTACGTCATGAAAATTTTAGGAAGCCGTTGATACCTAACACATCTTTGAGGCTTTTACCCATTGGTACACCAAATATAATTCTATCTTGTATTCGTAATCTAATAAGAACTTAATTATTGTCATGAAGATGCTCTCAACTTTACCTTCTACACCAAATAGAGAGAGAGAGAGAGAGAGAGAGAGAGAGAGAGAGAGAGAGAGAGAGAGAGAGAGAGAGATTATTATATTTATTATTATTATTATTATTATTATTATTATTATTATTATTATTATTATTATTACTTATTTATTATTATTATTCATAATATGAACCGTATTCATATGGAATAAGCTCGCAGATGCCACTGACTTGAAATTCAAGCTTCCAAAGAATATGGTGTTCATTTGAGAGAGAGAGAGAGAGAGAGAGAGAGAGAGAGAGAGGGGTACATTGAAGAACCCGTTCCTGTACGCATATTGTTCAAGTAGCTTTGTTCATAGTGAACAAATCTACCAGAACAAGGAAGCCTAGTATGTTACACATTATCAACCCATGATCTCAGGCGTCATTACCTGCCGAACCTCCACTAAATAACTCATTTATTCTCATTTTCCGGCCTCATTGACGTCGCCTTTGCCAAGGGAAACAAATTTGCAAACGAGCAATTTCCTCCCGGACAAAACGGAAATTAATTTGGCTACAAAGAACAAAGATGGCTGTTGTTTTGTGCCTCCAATGAAACAGTGAAACGTGAACAGGAAGTGGTGGCCATTTTTGTATTTCCTGGTTTTAAGTTTTCTCTTATTTTTTTAAATTTCAGTTTTTATTTAATAATTTGATTGGACGTTAGGAAACGTTAAAATAGTTCTTTATTTACTCATGTTTATTCATTTATTTTCATATTTCTATCTCAAACTAAATTACACCTCTTAAATAGGTCAGGTGCTAATGGCTTCTAAATCAGTCACGGGTACCTTGGCAGGGGCCGGTTTTAAGCCTGTTTGACCGATTTGATCAGATTGGGCACCGCGCCTTAAGGGGGGCGCCGCGCCTTAGTTACCGTTTGGAGATTTTTCTGAATTCTATGAGGAATAACCCGCTCCCGAAAACATGGAGTAAAGAATAAACCAGTATTATTCGTGACATTATTATGCATACTATATTGAAAGAAAATTTTCACTTGGAAAATCTTTTTTGCTTACTCGGGGAGTAAGCCTACAAACTACTTTGTTGTTTTGTTGTTGTTGTTGTTGTTGGTGTTGTTGTTAGGGGTAGGAAAGGTCTATGAAAGAGCCTCAAAAAAGGTTCTTTTGCTTTGAGTTAAAGATACAGGATTTTTAGGATAGGATATTTATGATTTATTTATTAGAATGAAATTTTTTAAAATAGATAATATGTAAGTTAAACAGTACAGAACAATTATTTCTAATAAAGTAAAGCTTATTTATTTTAATTTTCATTGGTGAATCAAGGCTCTATTTGACTGTAGGTTTTAGTGCACGTATTGATTTACGTCAAGTTAGGAATATAATGCTTACAACTTATGCCTGAGTAAGCTGGAGGTCGGATCACGCATCACGCCTTGTTATATTAGACATTAAAAAGATCGTTTTTTGGTGAAGACAAATATACTACATGAAATATAACCAGACATTAATTTTCAATTTTCTAATTGGGTCCCGCACCTCTTAGCACCGTCCCTGTGGCAGTGGGGGTCGTTCCCTTTGTGTTCGATTTTAGTCGTGTTCATAAAACAAACGTTTCCGAAATGGAACTGAATGACAACAATTTTATTTAAAAGTGAGAGTTTTCCGACTAAACTTCTCAAGTTTTAGTGACTTTATAAAGTTACGCTAGACTTGCTTTGCTAAGGATAAAAACCCCTTTAAGTTGTAAATAATTTCATCTTCAAAATCGACCAGACTTTTTAAGTTCACTAAATCGAGTGAAGGGTGAACTGGAGTCTCTTATTAGTTTATCCTTAGAGAGAGAGAGAGAGAGAGAGAGAGAGAGAGAGAGAGAGAGAGAAACTTCAGCTCTGCCAGCGAAAGGTACATAATCAATCGTATCAGAAAGGTTCCCTTTTTTTTATAATGAAAGGAAAAAATTCTGATAACTTCATTCTAAGATCAAAAGACCAAGAAGAAGAAGAAGAAGAAGAAGAAGGAGAAGAAGAAGAAGGAGGAGGAGGAGAAGGATGTTGAGGGGAGAAGTAATTGGGAAAGAAAAGTGAAATTTGTTATTCAAATATTGAGATGTACAGAAAGTCGCTGCCCTTTTTTGTAGGAGTTGAAACGCTTACAAACTTTGATAAAAAAAAAAATCACAGTATGGATTTTGTTTTTATCTTATGATCATTATTTTGCTTTTTTACCATATTTCAACTAATTGCAACCTTTTAAATGATACCAAAACCAGTATCGTGGCCTGAGAAATAAATTTACACTGACCCAATAAAGAGAAATATATCTTAAGCCTAAACGCGGTCAGCAAGAGATAGGTGAACGGCGGTCTTCGAAAAATATAAAGTGAATATTCTTTGATGTGGTGGGTATAGTGGCCTCCTCCTCTTCCCTCCCACCGCTCCTCCTCCTCCTCCTCCTCCTCCTCCTCCTCTTCACTGCCAGGTATCGGTAACTTTCGAAGTTGCACAAGTTAAGCAGCCAAGGTGTAAGAAACTCAAGACGGAGCAAATCCCGTTAAGTTGCGCCATTAGAAGTATAATAGTCATCATAATGGTTCTTTGATTCGTTCAGATTCATATATATATACATATATATATATATATATATATATATATATATATATATATATATATATATATATATATATATATATATATATATATATATGGAAGAATAATTTCGTTTCTGAAAATGGTATCTATAGATTTTCAACTTCTTTGGTGAGATAAATATTTACTATTTACTTTGCCGCTTCAATATTGTTAATGAAAAATACGAAGTAATTAAGGAAATTACTAATTGTGAGTGTGAGAGAGAGAGAGAGAGAGAGAGAGAGAGAGAGAGAGAGAGAGAGAGAGAGAAAGTCTATGGCTCGGGTAGCGTTAAAAAAATGCAGACGGCTTCAATAAAAGTAAAACAGTGAAACGAGTTTTATTCGTTCTAATTTTATGCCTTACTTAAAATGCCGGGGATTTACAGTCACTTTAGATAATGAATAACGGTTGTCATTATTTTTGCGGGGGACATTTTATATATTTGATGTTTAAATGTTCCCACGGGACATACCTCGCTCATCATGAAAATGAAATGGGAAATAGCTAAATGTTGATCAAAGGCAGCTTTTCATTTTAACTTCACTTCTACCACTGTGAACCAGAATAGAATAATAATAATAATAATAATAATGATAATAATAATAATAATAATAATAATAATAATAATAATAATAATAATAATAATAATAATTACTACTACAGTGTACTTAAACCGCAGGAATAACTTTCACCCAAGGGGAATTACAATTGACATGTACTTCGTCACTAGTGGGATTCAAACCTATGCCTGGTTTAGAAACAGCGTCGCACAGTGACTTTTAACCACTGAGCCATGTAGAGCTTTTAAGAAATGTGACAGTGTATGTTAATACTGTGTGTGTGTGTACTTATATAAATGTGTGTATGTGTGTCTTACAAGTAGTCAACACACAACCGCGTGTGGAACAGAAATATATTTCAGACTCAGATTGTAGTTGAACGTATGTCTTTCAGTTGCGTGTTTGTGTGTAATAGTAAGAGTGAAAAATCAGAACCTGATAATAGGATGGTCTCATCGCCCAAAGTGACGCTACTTTCCCCCAGCTAAAGTTTGATCAGGAATGACTTCCACCGAAATGGAATTCCTGGAAGCAAAGGCCTCCACCTCCTCCTCCTCGAGTGGTCTTATTAAGCTCTTACCGTTTACACGCATTAATTCCGGGTATAAAGTTACTCAAGGATGGATATGTGTGGGCGCGGACGTATAGGCGGCCTTAAGAAACGCAGAGTTTGCGAGGAAATACGAAACAAAAATTTCGATGTCATTTTCCAAAATAAATAAATAAGTAGATAAATAAAAAAAATAAGAAAATAAAACAGTAATAAATACTCCGAGTTTTCTGTACGACCCGAGGCCCATGAAACTTTCAGCCGGGCAGACGCACGATTATGGCTAACTTTAACCTTTAAATAAAATAAAAGCTACTAGAGCCTGGAGGGCTGCAATTTGGTATGTTTAATGATAGGAGGGTGGATGATTAACATCTCAATTTGCAGCCCTCTAGCCTCAGCAGTTTATAAGATCTAAGAGTGGAGAGGAAAAGCGCGGACGGACAGACAGACAAAGGCCGACACAATAGTTTTCTTTCACAGACAATTAAAAAAGTTCCTTGAATTTAGAAACGCCATGTTTGTGAGGTGATGGAAAAATAAAATTTTGAAGTCATTTGCAAAAGAAAAAAGAAAAGAAAAAAAAAGACATTGCTAATAAAAATGAAAGCTTTAAAAGGTAAAAATCCCTAGGGGAAATTTTTGTATGCTTAACATTTCTGTCTGAAAGAAATTGAATTTCATTGCTGGCTCCCGTCATGTCAATTCTGAGTGATGAAAAACCGCTGGAATTTTGTCAAGAGATTTTTAAAAACTATTTTTATTTTCTTTTTCGACGTTAAACGTGGGATTTCATTTAGACCAGGGGCTCTTTAGAGGGGGGTATGAGAACCACGTGAGGGGCGGGATATGGGACTTGATCTCTGGATATTTGTACATATATATGATTTTAATGTGTCGATGTGTACATGGGTACATGTTGTAAATAAATAACTATATAAAACTATAAATGCTTTTGTTTATCTTGTATGTTCTATTTCCTAAACGTATTGTATTTAAACTAAGTTTGTAGTTAAGTTTTTTAATAAAAACTTGTAACCAACAAATAGGACTTTAGTATATCTTAGTTTAACCAGACCACTGAGCTGATTAACAGCTCTCCTAGGGCTGGCCCAAAGGATTAGATATTTTTACGTGGCTAGGAACCAATTGGTCACCTAGCAACGGGACCTACAGTTTATTGTGGGATCCGAACCACACTATATGGAGAAATGAATTTCTATCACCAGAAATATATCCCTCTGATTCCGCGTTGGCAGAGCCGGGAATCGAACTTCGGACCACCGGATTGGCAGCCGAGCGCGAAAACCACTCGTCCAGCGTGGAACTGTGGACTTCATCATCAAAGGGAGTAAGAAAGCATATTGGGCTGTTCACTTTTGGGAGGGGGGTGTCTTCTGGAACCATCAAAAAAGGTTAAGAACCCCTGGACTCGAGACCATCTGGATGAGCTCTTCAACAATTTTAGATCCATTCATCGAATAACGTCATATTTTTTCTGTCTCCAAAATCGTGAGTACATTCACGCATTTTTCGAAGCTGACACGTTCCAATTATATATTAAAATATGTAAAGTCCCCACTCGCGTATAGCGTAAAAAGCGAAGGTAAATGCAGTCAAAAGCGTTCCTTTCTTTCTCTCTTTTTTTTCAACCAAAGGAGGTCGGGAAAATTATGCCCTTTGGATGCCTTTATGCACTTTAGAGATAGAAAGGATTTAGTAGGCTGTTTATTTTCGCGGAATTCCTAGTGGAAAAAAAAAGAGTAGGAAATCAAATGAAATGTTTATTTTGTTCCTAGTTACCAAAGCAGAATTATCAATTATTTGACATTTCGTGAGGGTAGGAATATTACTATTATTATTATTATTTCGGTCTATGTTTAGATCAGTCCATAAACAGTCTGAAATTGGTCGTCTTCACGAAGTCCTCTCGTTTTTCTTCATTGCACTGTTCGCTTAACCGTTCAGTGAATTGGTGTTTTTAATTCAGAACTCTTCCAATTTTATGAATTTTTCTTATCCATATTTTTATTATTCTTATCCCTTTTTATTTTTATTTTCCCTTCCTTGATTTCTCTGTTCCCGTCTTTGGCGTGAAACTTCAAGACTCTTCTCAAGAAATATACTTTCCCTCTCTCCTTTCTTTGGACGTTTTGTGTCTGAGAATAGCACCACGGCTCCCCCCCCCCCCCCCACCCCACATTCCTTTCCCCCCTAAGTTCTCCCACACGTCCCCTAGGGACCAAATAGCCCTCTACCATGCTCTAAAGTTTACTTTCCTTCTTTTAGAACTTAGATTTGGGCTGAGGATTTTCCCTTGACAACTGTTTGGATTTTAGGACGTTGATTTTATTTAGTTATTATTTTCTAATGTTTCCAGAAATGGCTTCATGGCTATTTAATTCAATCTGTTTTCCATATGGGCTCAAGATGTTATCAAAGTGTCTCTTCGCATTATAAAGCCAGTACAGTATCTTACATAAAGTAATCTATAGGAAGATAATATTCCCATCAAAACATTTTGTTCTTTAAAGTTATGACATACTTGCAATGTCAGTACAAAGGAATATTTACGAGGATTATTGCCCGAAATGTCTAATAAGTTCGTTATTCCGATGCTAAATAAAGTTATCATGATATTTCTTGTATGTGGATTGCAGTTTTGCAATTACGTTGATTGGACGTGTGATAGTCGTATTGTAGTACTGAGTTTTAAGCTAGTTAAAAAATATATAATATTTCTTGCTTCGTCTCCCATTCCTTCAAAGCTCGAGATGTTTTCATCTTGCTCATTTTGTTCCAGTTGTCCTAACCTACCTCTCTCTCTCTCTCTCTCTCATCTTAGTAACCTAGTTACCGACACTGCATTTTAATTTACCTGCCCCCATGTTAACTTTTCATTTCCTCCTTCAATTTAGCTCTTGCGATGTCTGCTGTCGCTCATATGTAAACAAAAAAATCCATCTCTCATAAATTTGTTTTCAACAGCAGCTTCTGCCGTTATGCTCGTGCCAGGTAATTAATGTAGATGCCTTTACCATTTTCAGTCCCCTGAAAGGAATGGGCCGGGTACTCAGCATCCTTTAAAGAATCGTCTTGTCCTCCGGATGCCATTGAATCTAGGCAGTTTTTATCGACATTGGCTCCCCTTCGGAGGCGTCTTGGCTACCAATGATTAGACTGGTCCACTTACGGAGTTAATGATAGAAGGAAAAACAATCCTGAATGACAACCATCTCTTGAATGCTGTAAAAAAAAAAAAAAGGATGAATACTGAAATATCTAGTACTTTTACCATTACAATACCTCGTAATGACATGTTTTGGTAATGTTTGATAAAAATGTTTTTGAGCTGCATAGAAAACGAGCAAAGAGTAAACAGAGAATGTACAAGGAGACGATTTTAACCTTCGAAGACAACGCCGGAAGTAAGCGTAGTGTAGCCTTGAAACTTGGAGAACAACTCTCCCAAGTTTCAAAAGTAAAGCCGATAGAATGATCTAGAGGAAGCAGCGCCTGACCGTTTCGTCTCGAGTTAAAGGGCCGAGATGAGAGGAAACTTGTCCCTGACAGAAGACGCCCAACCGAAAGGAAAGCGATAAAAACACCAGAGAAATGGAATGCGACCGAGCCTGGTGTACGAAAGTGGGACAGTTGTGTAGAAATGCACCCTGACGCCTCCTCATGCAATGGCTGAGGCGAAGGTCCATAAAACAGCACTGAGACAAAACTTAGCTGTTTTGAAAGAAGAAGAGATGAGGAGGAGGCCTTGGCAACGCTTGTAAGAGATGAAAACTAAAGACACTCCTCTGAAAGAAATCCGAGCAATGACAACAGTCCCATGAGTCATTCGTAGAACGGAAGTAGTATTGTTTTCTGGTCAGGAAATGATTAAGTTTAAGTTAACTTTCAAGAGAAATGGAAAAGAAAATTAATGATTTTCGACTGGACACGAGCAATAAATTACTACTGAGAAAAAGGGAAGAACGGATAAACTCAGAATCGGAGAATGAGGTCTTTTGTTGAAAATGACATCGTGTTGTTTTTAAATACGTTTAGCACCCAGAAACTAAATGTGGCTCCACTGTACTGAATGCAGTAGTTAAAATAAATAGGAGAATTGGACTGAATACAGTATTTGAAATAAATAAGAGCAATGGACTGAATGTAGTGGTTGATATACTTGAGAGCATTCGACTGAATGCAGTAGTCGAAATGAATAAGAGCATTGGATTAAATGCAGTAGTTAAAAACTTAAAATGGCAATAAAAAAACAACTGATCATTCAGTGTGTTTTTCGACTAATATCTGAACTGTTTTAACAAAATGCTTCCTCGCTGTGCCCTGCAGAAGTATTAAACACCGTAAGAGCAATTTGCCAGCCTCTACTGAAGGTACCATGACGTTTCCAGAGAATTGTTTATAGACAATTGAGCAATTCTGCCTATGATAAGATTCTGGTGTTCTGGGCAGGAGTCTACGCGAAAGCATTGTAAGTTATTTACAATATAAGAAGTCCGACTTTTTATTTTATTTTATCGGTGCCTATAGTCGATGTGTCAATGTTTGTTACCGGCGTGTGCCTTTAAACACACTGTGATGTATATCAGTGTACTATAAGGTCCAGATGATATAATATACTTGAGTCTGTATAATTTTGTTTAATATTTTGGTAGATTGCGTCAGCTGGAGAGCCGCAACCTTTTCAAACCTGTAGTTGTTCCTGAAGTAAACATTAAAGGCGTGCAACACTCTTAGCGTACACAAGAGCGGTGACGAGAAAATCTTTAGCTTAGGAACAACATACGATTCATGTCTTTTGGGTGTCAAAGTGCTAATAGTAATCTGCCAAGTATTTACTCCTTCACAAAACAAAAATACTATTGAAAACTTAGCAAGCACCTCAGTGGCGTGGTTGGTATGGTGTTGGCGTGCCACCTCGGTGCCCGCGAGTTTGATTCTCGGCCATTCCACTGAGGGGTGAGAGATGTGTATTTCTGGTGATAGAAGTTCACTCTCGACGTGGTTCGGAAGTCACGTAAAGCCGTTGGTCCCGTTCCTGAATAACCACTGGTTCCATGCAACGTAAAAACACCATACAAACAAAAAACTTAACAGCTTCGCTCATGATTATCCGAGAACCGGAATAGGCCTAGTAACGATTTTTCTTGCTAAGGCTTATTCGGATATCCAAACTTATAGTAACTAAATAATACTGTGTAATCCAGTGGAAGGCTGAATTCACAGAAGCAATTACTAAAGATGCGATCAGTAATCTCCCCCTCCCCCTTCTATTCCCCCCTCTCAGTGCAGTGACGTCAGAAAACTCCACCAGCAAACATCCATTGTTCACTGATCACTCGCACTGGAAAACCTTATTGTAACCGGAATAGTTTTTATTTCATAAAGAGAAACAGGGAAATGGTTATTCGCACACTGATCACACATACAAAAAAAAAAAAAAAAAAAAAAAATGCATGTGGAAAGGAATACGCCCCTATTCGTTTACTAAATACCTTTTACATAAAAGTCAGAAGCCAATTAAAAACAACTGCATCCAGCACTAGGAATAACCGTCGCCCTTTCACATACAGACACACAAACACACACACACTATCTGATGAATAGTTTCAATCTGGTAGGGGTGTGGATTACCTCGTTGAGGCTCTCATGTTTTGATTTTGATTGATGCAATGGTACTATGGATACAGTTTGACGGAGGGCCGATTTCAGATGTATTTGCTCTCTCTCTCTCTCTCTCTCTCTCTCTCTCTCTCTCTCTCTCTCTCTCTCTCTCTCTCTCTCTCTCTCTCTCTGAGAGTAATTTCATTCATTAAGTCATCATAACCCGTCTTCCCAACTGCGAGAGATGTGCAACTCCCAGCAGACCCTGCTTTGATGGGCGTTAATTCAAATTTCTGTCAGTCTGTAACACCTGTTTTTATATATAAGTAAATATTCGTGCGACAGAGAATTGATTGCACTCCCGAATAAACACATGAGCCAATTAAAGTGTTGAATTGGTTCAACAGAAGACCAAAGGATAAAAGATCGCCTGTAATGGCTCTATTGAGTCAACTATTTTCTGCAGCTGGTGAAATAAGCAACAACTGACAATCTCATAAAACTTTTAATATTTCAAATCATTCACAGATTTCGTTTAGACTACTTGCTACTTAATTAGACAGTTCACAATAAGATAGTGTTTGAAAGAAACGTAATTTTAAATTATTCCGTCATATGACTGATTTAGCTGCAGCTGATCACGCACCACAAGTGGTGACATCGGCCTAAAATTGCTGGGATAGTTTATAATGTAAACAGACAAAAACATGTCTTAGGGGATACGGAACCCAATAGAAATTTGAGAAAATCGTAAATCTCTGCTTCTGTAGCCACGTAAAAACTGGTTAATTTGTTTTTAGCAAATATAATTCTGCTTAATTACAGATCTGTCGAAAGAGGAAACTGGAAACGGGGGAAAAATACTTAAACCATAACTCCTGTAATAAATTTTGAAATGGTGAACCTTGAGAAAAGGTAAGATAAAAACAAACTGACAGTGAGAAACCTATGGGTGCCATTTTTTAAAAGGGGAAAAAAAATGGCCAACAACAAAAAAAAAAAAAAAAAAAAAAAAAAAAAAAAAAAAAAAAAAAAAAAGAAAAATTTTGGCCCTTTAGGAAACCCCCCAAGACCCCCAGGGGGGGGCTAAAAAACCCTTTAAAAAAGAATGGCCCCCCAATTTAAAAACAAAAAATTTAAAATTTAAATAAATACAAAAAGATTATCAATGGAAAGAGGAAGATATGCAGATGCTCATGGTATAAGGAGAGAGAGAAAAAAGAATTCTGTACCTTTCACGAAAGTTGAAAGAGAATATTTTCCTCCAAGTGCTGGACTATTTTTTTTCTACGACAGTCTTAAAAAAATATGCTAATTTTACCAAGTTATAAGTTTTATTTCTAATATTTTTCTTTTTCTTTTATTTACTTTCTCAAATTACATTTACAGCCCAGACGATAGCAAATTCTGAGTATATTAATGGTTTGAAATCCATTAATCGTGAAAGGTGTTTGGTTAACTATCTATAATAGTTCTACAACTGTGCGCATTTGTGTCGCAGGCTTCGTGTGCGGCGAAGTTGGCGCTGGTTTTCTAATATTCTTTTTATTATTCTATTGCGTCAAATTATAATTACAGATCAGTCAAGAACAAATTCTGGGTATATTAATGATGTGAAACTCATCAATCGTGGAAGGTATTGTGTTAACTATCTAATTCTACAACTGTGCGCATTTGTGTGCAGCAGCAGCAGCTTCGTGTTGCGCGAAACTGTACGCTGGCTTCGCATATGTTTATTTGAATGTGCCAAGTGCAGAAGTTTTGAGAAATCAGGAATTTTATCGCAGTTGGAGCGGAATGGATGCTAATACGAGGTTTGTATGTCATTTGTAATTCGTTAATGGTATTGAAGTGTCCATAAATAGATGTTAGTCGCCGTGAACGAACTGAATTTCTGCTGTAATCAGGAAGGTCGAAGTGTACTGACCTGCAGGACACCATTCAAATTTGCCCCCATTGAAAACTAGCTAAACTCCTTAATGAAGGCTTAGTTTCTAATCATTTGTTTACGAAAATAAGGGGATTAGGTTGTAGGTTAGGTAGGCCAGAGTGGTTTAAAGTAAATTCTCTCCTTAGCCCTGAAATAAGCTTAGCCTAAGTTGGGGGTAGGGTAGGCCTATTGGGCGATGCAGGATTTGGTATTCCACTACTTATCCATAGTTTTGGGCGTCTTACAATTATCAATGGACGTTATCCTGATGAAAACTTGGTTTTTTGGTGTCTCATGTCTTGCTGATAGGCTAGTCTGGTATTATTTTACGAAGACTTCACATGCTTAGTTTAGTTTGAATGGCAGTTTCCTAGGGTAAACAATCAAGCCGCAACACAGTTCGTCACTCCTCCGAGCCGCGACCACTTCCCGAAATAGCACTTGGTATTTCTATATAAGCATTCCACATGACCGCATCGATCGTCCCAGCGAATACAAAAGCCACCAGGAATTGGGGCGTCAAATGTATTTCGCCGTGTTTAGTACAAGCCCGCGGCGGTTACCTATTTACAGTCATCCGAATAAATATTATACTTAAAATTCTTGTTCAGGAGGTAAAACTGCATAGTAAATCCGCAACTGCCATATTTGAGCCCGCCGCGGAATAGTAATAGGGGGAAACACCAGCGACTACCAACCCTTATCACGGTGGACAGGTCTTAGGGTAAAAAACCGCAGGGTACAGAGTGGACCATGTACAATCAGCGTGAACAATCCCCAAAAAAGTACATTATGACACGTCCTGACATCGGAGATGGGCATCAGTCGCGACTTGTTGTTGGTGAGAAATGGAGCTAAAGACCTCTACTCTCCTTTTGAAGTAAGTATTTTCTCCAAAGTTTGAAATTAAGGCCAAATTTTAAGATTTAAACAGAGGGTAGTGAAAAGGGTGTAAAACGTAGTGCAAATCTCACCAAAACGCATTCAACATTTTTAGGGGGAAAAACCAGCGACTACCAACCCTTATCACGGTTTTCAGGTCTTATTCACTCGATATTTAAATGGTGAAACAAGAATACAATTACAACTCCAAGCATACCATTCAAAAGATTGAAGCATAACAGGTCTCATCCTGGCTGGCGCTCCTAAGGGAAAGCGACTCAAGAGTCAGGAACCTTTGAAGTCAGCTACCTTAGCAGGTAAGGAATCAAGGTTATTACCTACAACTTTTAGTTGTTTCCAACGATGTTGGCTGTCTTCCACCCACCTCCAAATGTGTGAATCAGCTATACATATATATATAACTGCCAGGTAAGTCCTATTCATAAAAAGGAAGTATTTATGATAAAACAAAGTTTTATGAATACTTACCTGGCAGTTATATATATATTTTAAGTCCCACCCACCTCCCCTCAGGAGACAGGTCGGGCAAGAGATGATCTGAGGAATAGAAAATGGGAATATGATTCCAAGTACCACCCTGGAAGGGTTGTTAACCACGTAACCGAACACCAACCACTCGGCGGTTGCCACGAGTTTTGAAAAATCTGCCGAACCGATAGAGACGATAGAGACTATAGCTATATATATATATAACCGCCAGGTAAGTATTCATAAAACTTTGTTTTATCATAAATACTTCATTTTGGAAAAAATACTTACTTGAAAAGTAGAGTAGAGGCCTTGAGCTCTTGCTCTTCACCACCAACAACTCATGACTGGTGCCCATCTCTGGTGTCAGGATGTGTTAAAGTACTTTTTCAGAGGGTGGATCCACACACGGTGGAAACTGGATCAGCTAGTCCAGTTGGTTGTTCCCCCCAATACATTTACACAATTCATAACCTTATTCTGGCATTTAACTAATTATCTAAATTATCTAGCTTCAAACAAGACAAAATCAGGCATTATGTAATTCAAATTTAATTTACAGTAAGTAATAAAAGAGCATCCTCATTGTAAGCTAGAACTGAGTTTTAGCACGTTTGACGTTTGGATTGCCCAGGACTCTCAAAGGGTTAATGTGATATTCTTTTGTTTCTTAATTGTGCATGTATTTAGAAGCTAAGTTTGAACATTTTAATACATTTACTTCTTATAACTTAAATTCGTTATCTCTTTCAGTGTAAAAGACATTGTCTTGGAGGAGCATGAGCGAACTCTCCACCAGCTTGAAGCAATATGGGATGAACTGGGCCTACTCGATGATCAGCGAAGGGATCGGAGAGAAGCTTTTCATAACCATATATTGGTAAGAAAATATGCATTATGATTGTAGAAATAGACTGCATTTGGAATAAAGGTGCACGTACTGCAAGTTTTTATATATAAATGTAAGTTGTTCCGACACGGCATACAAACCTTCGGTCCTTTTACAATAGGAAGATACTAGCGGCAGCTGGATAGGTCGTAAGCTTTCGAACAAGGGGTTCGGTAGTTAACTGCTTGTCCGACAGGCGCGCGCTGCGCGACTGGGAGGTAAACAAATCACTTTTGCTTTCGGCCTCACAGTGGATGGACGTGTGTGTTCGCTCTCTGCCCGCTGCTCGTCGTTTGTTTCTTTCTTGTTTGTTTGTAATTGTGTATGAAAGATTGTAAGTACAGTATTCTCTCTTTTCATATTAATTACGCTGAATTCATTAATGATGGAATCTCCGCGCCTCGCTACCCCAAGGAGACTTTGCACCCGGGTACCGAAGGGCGCAAATGTGGGAAATTCAGATCTTTCCCCGAGATAGACCCTCATGTTTTGTGTGCTCGGTGCCGGGGGCGCGCAATGAACACCCGGGCCGAGCCCTGTGATGTTTGTATGAACTGGTCGGAGGGCGCAGTGGACATTGTATGAGGGCAGGAAGAAGCGAAGGCCTGCAAAGGAGTCGTCGGAAAGCTCTCCCGCGACTCTTTGGTGACGGACACTTCGTCTTCTTTCCTGCCGCCGCCCCTCAACTTCCACGTCTCGCGCCTTCCCTTCTTCGGGGGCGGTGTCTAGGTCCTTCTCCTCTCCCGATGTGTCGAGTGTGGAGGAGGGCGCTAGATACCCCGACGTAGAGTTGTACTCTGGGTCCTCTATCCGCTCGTCTTCGCGCGAGCGGGTAGAGGATCCTCCTAATCACCCGACTTTTGCCTCCTCAGGTGCGGTTGCCGTGAAGGATGACCATCGGACAGGTGTGGGCGTCGTTTGGGACTGCAGGGCGTGCCGAGTGTCCAGGGGCTGCTCTATCATCTCGCTGGCTCCGTGGCGGTTACCTGCTACGCGTCACCTCCTCACCTGGTGTACACCCAGCACGCGGTCTCTGTGACACCCACAACATCGGTGCAGGGGCCAGTCGCCGTAACTCGGGGGAGTGTGATGCCGCCACCTGGGTTTGCCGTGTTGCCACGACCGGACTTCATGTGCCCGAAGAGCTCGCCCCGGACCTCCCACCGGTGCCGATGATGTCTGTGCCGCTGGTTAGACCATCTGTACCGTCCACACAGCCTGCCGTACCTGCCGTGACCACCGCTGCTGTTCCTGTTCCTGCTCCTGCCGTCCTCGACTGCCGTTCCTGTGATGCTCGCACCTGCTGATGTTCCCTGTCCTGTTCTGGCGCGCTGCTCCGATGCTGGTCTGTTCGGACAGGTACCGTCCGGGCCCTGTTGCTTCGGCAACAGCAGCCCCGGCTCCGTCCTGGATGACAGATCTGACGTCGGTCCTGAGGAGGTTGACGAAGAAGAAGAAGAAGAGGAGGAAGGTGTCGTCGTCGTCTTCATCGTCTTCTTCGTCGTCGTCGTCGTCTGCCGCCGCCTAAGAAGAAGAAGGTCGCCTCCTCCCCCCCCCCTAAGAAGTCTCCTTCGGGAGCTTCTAAGGGCCCGTCTCGCTCTGGTGAGACGGGGGTTGGGTTTCTTCCGCTGGTCGCCCTGCTCCTTCGGGAGCAGGACCCGTCTCTTCTCCCGCAAGGAAGAAGACTACGGGGGCCAGAGGGGTGCCGGCTAACACCGGCACTTCCTCACCGCTGTTAGTGGTTCGGCCACGGCAGGAACAAGTTCTTGCATTGCTGGTACTAAGAGATGCGCATGCCCCTCTCTTAGTACTCGGTCCAGAGGTCTGACCATTGATCCTGCGGTGCACACCCGATCAATCGGACAGAGGCTTGGATCCCTCCCTCGCTCTTACGACCAGGGAGCTTCCAAGGTAGGGCGAACACCAGTCTGTTCACAAAAGACTCAGATTCCACCCACCAAGAAGTGAGTCTTCCTATTGTAAAAGGACCGAAGTTTGTATGCCGTGTCGGAACAAATGACAATTTGTCTAAAATTGCATTTTTCCTAACTATACAAACCTGAGGTCCTTTTACACATAGCCCACCTCATGCCACCCCTCACTCTGCAGTTTTTGCTTGGGCCAAAGCAAAAGTGATTTGTTTACCTCCCAGTCGCGCGCGCGCGCCTGTCGGACAAGCAGTTAACTACCGAACCCCTTGTTCGAAAGCTTACGACCTATCCAGCTGCCGCTAGTATCTTCCTATGTAAAAGGACCTCAGGTTTGTATAGTTAGGAAAATGCAATTTTAGACAAATTGTCATTTTTTATATAGCTATTTCTGCATTCCAGTTGATACAGTCAGGCATGTATCCTCTTGTTTGTTCACTTACCTGTCTTTAAGAAAGGTGTGTAGGACAGAGGGATGAGAAAGCAAAGGTTGCTTGGTGGATTATCAGGAAAGTACCTTCGTCATTACCTAATCTTTTCCTTCTGAGTGTTGTATTTATATTTCTTAATCTATCTGACAGTCCTCTCCCAGTTGTTGTGGCAAACCTGTTGAATTTCTTTTGCCTTAAAAGATGTGCAGGCCCCACCTTGTTGACCATTTGCTTCCTCTTTTTTTTCTCTCTGATGTCTGGTGATACTTATTTATACTCTCAACAGAATTCTTGTAAATAATCTCAAGTGTTTTTAAATTGTACATGAACTATTAAAATTGTTTTATTGTTGTGGACCCCTTAGAACAATATTAATGTTGTTATGAGTCTATACTATACATATTAATTTTGATTCTGATATTATGTTAATTTCAATTCTTTTGGGAGACATTGAGCTGAATCCTTGGACTGTTACTCATTACAGTAAGAAAAATTGCAAAGTATGTACTTTACTTAGATATTCAGGGCTAAAGGTATAATTTTCTTGATCTCCAGAGTTGTGCCTTTAATGATGATTTGATGTTTTGTTCATGCCACTTACCTGACAGATATATATATAGCTGTATTTTCTGAAGTCCGACAGAATTTCAAAACTCGCGGCACACGCAGTGGGCGGCCAGGTGGTAGTACCCATTCCCGCCGCTGGGAGGCGGATATCAGGAACCATTCCCATTTTCTATTCATATTTTTTTCTGTCGCCGGTCGGTAAACAACTGTTTACAGACCTCTGCTCAGGATTTTTTGGAATTTGACTCGCTTTTAAGTATCTAATTGGTTTTTTGGTATTGAATTGGATTGTTGAATTGGCATGCGCGATAGTGGACCGTTTTTTGATTTTGGATTGACTTTTCTATATAAGATATGTCTGGATCAAGTGCTGTGAGTTTCAGAGTGTGTGTGAGGACTGATTGTAAGGTGAGGCTACCGAAAGCATCGGTAGACCCCCACACAGTATGTATGAGTTGTGGGGGGGGGGCATAATTGTTTGATTGATAATCGGTGCAATGAATGTGAGAGATTGGACCGATGATGATTGGAGAGTATATGAGTCCTATCGCCTTAAATTGGAGCGCGATAGGATCAGGAGGTCTTCCTCCAGGAGTGGTTCTACCAAAGGTAAGGCTAACATCTCTCCTGCATTAACACCTGTAGAGTTTGCAACCCCTAAACCTGTGTTGCCTTCGGGCTCTGATTCTGTGTCGGGAGAAGCGAATGCTCTCTCTCTGATTTTGGAGTCTCTTCGCACTCTGGAGACTAAAGTGAAAGCCTTAGAAACTGGCTCGGTGCAAGTGTGTGATCGTGCCCCTAGTGTTGTGGAGGGGGCGTCAGATCGGCCCCATAATGCCTCTAGGCCTAGACCTCTATCAGACTCCCAAGACTCAAGGAGTAGGTATGTCGAAAGCCGCAAGAGGGTTACAGGGGTGGCTTCCCACCGATCTGGCGTCCCTTCGGCAGGCCTTGTAGCAAGTCCCAGGCTGCCAAGGAGCGCGCACGAGCGCACGTCCTGAAAGAGTGCTTTTCGTCCTCCGAAAGCGTCCTCCCCGCGCAAGGGGTGGAGCGCTCGGAGAGACTCTCGTCCTCTGAAAAGGACGTTTCGTGCGGAGGACGCTTCAGTCCTGTCGCCACTTTCGTCGGAGGATGCGTATGACGCTTTTCCGCCTCAGAAAAGGGGTAAGATCTCCTCCGATGAGGACGCTGGGTTACGTGCACAGGCGCGTATACCTGAGAAGCAGGTAGCTGTACCTGTGAGAAGGAAGGAGGCGTCCCCTGCCCCTCGTCGTCTCGCAGGGTCAGTCCTGCTTCCTCTGTTCGTTCTTCCCGACGAAGAACATTCTTTTGTACCCTTCAGGACCAGCTATCCACGCTTATGGCTCAGAGGACTCGCCCAGCAGCAGTCGAGCCTAAGCGGAGGACGGACCTTAGACTGCCCGTCAAGAGGACGAAGCAGTCTCCTTCTCCCTCACCTACTTCGTCTCGTTCGCCGATCGCTTCTCCTTCGGCGATTCGCCGATCTCGTTCGTCCTCTAGAAGGACGTTACGTCAGGACGCTTTTGAGGAGGACGCTCAGCACGACGTTCGACAGGACGCTCGTCAGGACGCTAGGCGGGACGCTTGGCAGGATGCTCGTCAGGAAGCTTGTCAGGACGCTCGTCAGGACGCTTGGCAGGACGCTAGGCAGGACGTTCGTCAGGACGCTCGCCAGGACGCTCGGCAGGACGCTTGGCAGGAAGCTCGCCAGACGTTCAGGGCTCTTTCAAGACGCTTTTGGGGATTCCGACCAAGAAGTCGTACCCCAAGACGCTAGTTTACGCGCACAGGCACGTATTCCAGCGAAAAGGTCTTCCCATTCATTTGAGAAACGTAAGGACGCTTCTCTGGCAAGTGAGACTGCCCGCGGATGGCGCTAAGGACGCTCGTCTCGTCAGGACGCTCTACCTTCATCAAGTAGTAAGCGTCATAGAGAAGACAGCCGAAATAAAGCTGCCTCTAGCAAGGATAGGGGTCCTTTCCTTTGATCAAGCCAAGACCCGACATTAGGACGCCCTCTCCGGACAGACGGTCTCCTCTTCCGTTTAGAGAAGAAGGAGGAGAGCTGAATAGTTCGGCTGACGTCGGTTGAAGAGGAACCTTCTGCGGCCCCTTCAATCTGGGACTATAAAGTCCTCGATGCGGCTCTTGCGTTCTTCTTTCGAAGACAAGTTTCAGCCTGCAGCTCCCAAGTCTCCTCCTTCGCAGTTTTCTTCATCTAAAACTGGAAAAAAACCCCGCCCCGGAGTTTTGTGGAGATGAAAACTTCTCTCTCCACGAAACGTGCCTTTAAGAACTCCAAGATTGGATGGTACGAAGGAGAGATCAAGGCAAGACGACCTTCCGCCTTGCCGCCAGCTAGACTTCGCGGAAAAGGGGGCATTTGTATAGAACCAAAGATGAAGTGGAGTTCGTATCCCTTCTTCGGCTCAAGGAGATTTCTCCAGCCTAGTGGATTCGCAGAGGAGGTCTCTTTTACCCTCTGCTAAAGTAACCTGGACCTCTACGGAGACTGACCATCATTTGAAGGGTCTGCTCAGGACGCTGGAAGGTGTTCAACTTCCTTGACTGGTGTTTGGGAGTTCTGGATCTGCAAGCGAGAAGCCCAGAATCTCTCAGTCTGGGGGAGCTGTCCAGCGTGTTAGCATGTATGGACAAAGCCGTCAGGGATGGTTCGGAGGAGATCGTCTTTCATTTTGGAACGGCTTTATGAAAAAGAGAGCTTTGCTGTGCAACTCACAGCTCGTTCGGTAACTCCAGCTCAGAAAGCGGATTTGCTGTTTTCGCCTCTTTCGAACCATCTCTTCCCCAGACTTTAGTAAAGGACCTGACGAACAGTTTGCAGAGAAGGCAAACTCAGGACCTTTGGCCCAGTCTACAAGACGGTCGGCCGTACCTTCAACCTCTTCAGCTGCGGTTCGACCGCCGAAGAAAGTTAAGCCCTTTCGTGGGGTTCCCCCCTCGAGAGCAGCTCCTCGAGGAGAGGGTTTTTCACGAGGAAGAGCTTCCTTTAAGCCAAAGCCTTCCAAGTGAGAAGCATGTCCTTCAGACACCAGTCGGAGCCAGACTGAAGTTTTTTGCGGGAGCGTGGAGAGAGAGGGACACGGACTCTTGGTCCCTCAAGATCGTGGAGCAGGGGTACAAGATCCCCTTTTTAGATCTTCCTCTCTTTCTCACGACTCCCAGAGACCTTTCTCCATCCTATCAGGGCGAGAAGAAGAAAGTATTATTCGATCTCTTCAGCAAATGATCGACAAAAGAGCGTGGAACAAGTCGCGGACCTGGGGTCCCCAGGTTTTTACAACAGGATCTTCCTAGTACCGAAGCAGTCGTCAGGTTGGCGTCCAGTTCTAGATGTAAGCAGGCTCAATCTTTTCGTGGAAAAGACCAAAATTTCACGATGGAGACGCCTCATTCTGTTCTGGGAGCCTTGAGACGGGCGACTGGATGGTGTCCTTAGACTTGCAGGACGCGTACTTTCACATCCCGATCCACCCTCTTTCAAGAAAGTATCTAAGGTTTGTCTTAGGACAAAAAAGTGTGGCAGTTCAGAACTATGTGTTTCGGACTGACCACGGCTCCAATGGTGTTCACTGTAGTAATGAAGAACGTAGCGAGGTGGCTACACTCTTCGGGAATAAGAGTTTCCCTGTACATCGACGACTGGCTGATCAGAGCGTCGTCGAGAGAGAAGTGTCTGAAGGACTTGCAGTTCACTTTAGCCCTAGCAAAGTCCCTGGGACTTCTGGTCAACCTCGAAAAGTCGCATCTGACCCCAACACAGTCCATCGTGTCTGGGCTGATTCAGATGGATTCAGTGGCTTTTCGAGCGTTTCCGTCCCAGGAACGTCAGCGGCTAGGCTTAGAGAAAGTCTCAGCCTTTCTAAGGAAAGAGACTTGCTCGGCGAGGGAATGGATGAGTCTGCTGGGGACCATTTCCTCGCTAGAAGGTTGTTTCCTTGGGAAGACTGCACCTCAGGCCTCTCCAATTTTTCCTTGCGGACGAGTGGAAGGCCAAGGACGATCTCAATGCCATATTGAGAATATCGCTTCCGATCAAGAACCATCTAAGATGGTGGTTGGGACCCTCAGAAGCTTCAGGAGGGCGTGTCCCTAAGTCTTCTGAGCCCCGACCTAGTGTTGTTCTCCGACGCTTCCATCACGGGCTGGGGAGCAACACTAGGAGGGAAGGAAGTGTCAGGCTCCTGGAGAGGGGAACAGGTAGCCTGGCATATAAATGTCAAAGAACTGGCAGCAGTATTTCTGTCCCTGCAGTTCTTCGAAAGGAGTTTGGAGAACAAGATTGTTCAGATAAATAAACTCGGACAATACCACAGCACTCGCTTATTTAAAAAATCAGGGCAGGAACACACTCCAGAACGTTGTTTTCCCTAGCGAGAGAGATTCTGCTGTGGGCAAAGATAAGAAATGTGACTATCCTGACGAGATTCATTGCAGGAGTGCAAAACGTCAGGGCAGATCTTCTCAGTCGTCGGGAACAAGTCCTACCGACGGAATGGACCTTGAACGAAGACGTTTGTCGAGACCTTTTGTGACGTTGTGGGGACGTCCACTGGTCGACTTATTCGCGACGTCAAGGACCAAGAGACTTCCTCTTTATGCTCCCCGGTCCTGGATCCAGAAGCAATCGCGGTAGACGCTTTGCTTTGGAATTGGACGGGTCTAGACCTGTACGCCTTCCCACCATTCAAGATTTTGGGGGAAGTCATGAGGAAGTTTGCGGCCTCAGAAGGGACGAGTGGTGGACCCTGATCGCTCCGATGTGGCCAGCGAGAGAATGGTTCACAGAGGTCATGTCTTTCCTTGTAGGACTTTCCAAGGACATTGCCCTGGAGGAAAGATCTACTCAAACAGCCCCACTTCGAAAGGTTTCACCAAAACCTCTCCGCTCTGGGTCTGACTGCGTTCAGACTATCAAAAGTTGGCCAGAGCGAGAGGTTTTTCGAAAAGCAGCTGCGAGAGCAATCTCACATGCAAGACGTGCTTCCACAAGAGCTGTTTACCAATCGAAGTGGGCTTCCTTCAGGGCATGGTGTAAAAAGGAGGGAGTTTCCTCTTCCTCGACCTCTGTGAACCAGATAGCTGATTTTTCTGCTCTTTCTCAGGAATGTGCAGAAATTAGCGCCCCTCCCTACCATCAAGGGATATAAAAGCATGTTGTCAGCGGTTTTAGGCACAGAGGCCTTGACCTGTCTGACAACAAGGACATTCATGACCTTTTTTAATTTTAAAGTCTTTCGAGACTTCGAAGGTTCCTCAAATGAGACCTCCGTCATGGAACCTTGACGTGGTCCTTAAATTCCTTATGTCAAGCCCTTTCGAACCAGCTTCAGGCAGCGTCTCTTCGAAACTTGACAAGGAAGGCTCTTTTCCTAACTTCTCTTGCGACGGCTAAGAGAGTTAGTGAAATTCAAGCGTTTAGCAAGTTAATGGGATTCAAAGGAGACAATGCTGTCTGCTCGTTGAACCCAACTTTCTTGGTGAAGAATGAAAATCCTTCGAACCCTTGGCCGAAGACTTTCGAGATCAAGGGTATGTCAAGTCTGGTGGGCCAGAACCAGAGAAGAATCCTGTGCCCGGTCAGGGCTCTCAAGTTCTACGTGCATAGAACGAAAGAGGTTAGAGGTCCCTCAGGTAATCTCTGGTGCTCTGTGAAGAGACCAGAGTTACCTTTATCGAAGAATGCTGTTGCTTTCTTTCTAAGGGACGTCATTAAGGAGGCTCATTCATCTTTCCAGAAGACTGATTGAGCCTCTTACGAGTGAAAGCGCACGAAGTTCGAGCTGTCGCTACCTCTCTTGCCTTCCAAAAGAACATGTCAATCAAGGACATCCTTGATTGCACCTTTTGGAGGAGTAACTCCGTCTTCGCCTCATATTACCTAGGGATGTGAGAACGATTTATGACGATTGTAATGCACTGGGGCCATACGTTTCTGCGGACACAGTCTTGGGTCCGGAAGTAGCTCTTTCCCTATCCCTAGTTAGGATTAGGTTAGTTTGTTGTTGTGTTTTTAGGTTGTGGTGAGTCTTATGTGAAGATCTCCCATCCTTTAGATTAGTTTTAAGGGGTTTTTTGTGAATAGTTGGTCAGGTGGTGGTCAGTTGCTTCGTTGCCCTCATTTGTATGGCCTCGATGGTCTTGTCATGTTGAGGTCTCGTACCCGTTGACAGATCATCCAGAGCGCACCAGCACTACAGGTCTCCACCTGGCTGGCAACTCTGATTTAAGCAAAAGCAGCCTTACGTGACAGTAATCACATAGTCTACTTTGCAAACAGGTGAGGAACCAAGATGTATATCATCTACTTAATTTAAGTTTCCTAAAAAATCCTATTCTGTCTCTTCCCACCATCCGAAGGTGGGATTCAGCTATATATATATTCTGTCAGGTAAGTGGCATGAACAAATTTTATTGTTATTATACAATTAAGTTTGTTCATACTTACCTGGCAGATATATATAATTAAAGGTGCCCCGCCCTCCTCCCCTCAGAGACAGAGGCATTAATAAAATATGAATAGAAAATGGGAATGGTTCCTGATATCCGCTCCTCCCAGCGGCGGGAATGGGTACTACCACCTGGCCGCCCACTGTGTGTGCCGCGAGTTTTGAAATTCTGTCGGACTTCAGAAAATACAGCTATATATATATCTGCCAGGTAAGTATGAACAAACTTAATTGTATAATAACAATAACATTTTTATCTGAAACACTTGTAAGTAAGTAACAAGCCAACGGTTGAGTTTTTTTTTATCCCAGGGTTTGATGAGCCTGATTTTATTTATCGTTTTTATCTAAAAAAAATTTTTGGAGTGCAGTTGCCATAAGTTCTTTGTTTTAAAATTTTGATTAAGTTCTAGTGTTTATGAATTTGCAGTTTGCTGCAATCCAAATATCAATGATTTATATATGACTGTCTTTTGGAAAGGGTAAGTATGGATCAGTCACAGGATGCAAAAGCTTCACTCGTTATTTGTGGAGACTAATGGAGTGATTGGGTAAATTCAGATTCATTAGATCAACATGGCCTGTCTGCTCTTGAGTTCGGTATATCCTCCAGTTTGTTCATGCCACTTACCTGACAGATATATATATAGCTGTATTTTCTGACGTCCGACAGAAATTTCAAAACTCGCGGCACACACAGTGGGCGGCCAGGTGGTAGTACCCATTCCCGCCGCTGGGAGGCGGATATCAGGAACCATTCCCATTTTCTATTCATATTTTTTTCTGTCGCCGGTCGGTAAACATCTGTTTACAGACCTCTGCTCAGGATTTTTTGGAATTTGACTCGCTTTTAAGTATCTGATTGATGGTGGTATTGAATTGGATGTTGAATTGGCATGCGCGATAGTGGACCGTTTTTTGATTTTGGATTGACTCGATATAAGATATGTCTGGATCAAGTGTTGTGAGTTTCAGAGTGTGTGAGGGCTGATTGTAAGGTGAGGCTACCGAAAGCATCGGTAGACCCCCACACAGTATGTATGAGTTGTAGGGGCTTAATTGTTTGATTGATAATCGGTGCAATGAATGTGAGAAATTGACCGATGATGATTGGAGAGTATATGAGTCCTATCGCCTTAAATTGGAGCGCGATAGGATCAGGAGGTCTTCCTCCAGGAGTGGTTCTACCAAAGGTAAGGCTAACATCTCTCCTGCATTAACACCTGTAGTGTTTACAACCCCTAAACCTGTGTTGCCTTCGGGCTCTGATTCTGTGTCGGGAGAAGCGAATGCTCTCTCTCTGATTTTGGAGTCTCTTCGCACTCTGGAGACCAAAGTGAAAGCCTTAGAAACTGGCTCGGTGCAAGTGTGTGATCGTGCCCCCAGTGTTGTGGATGGGGGCGTCAGATCGGCCCATAATGCCTCTAGGCCTAGACCTCTATCAGACTCCCAAGACCCAGGGAGTAGGTATGTCGAAAGCCGCAAGAGGGTTACGGGGCTTCCCCACCGATCTGGCGTCCCTTCGGCAGGCCCTGTAGCAAAGACCCAGGCTGCCAAGGAGCGCGCACGACCCGCGCGCGTCCTGAAAGAGTGCTTTTCGTCCTCCGAAGCGTCCTCCCCGCGCAAGGGGTGGAGCGCTCGGAGAGACTCTCGTCCTTGAAAAGGACGTTTCGTGCGGAGGACGCTCACGTCCTCTTTCGCCACTTTCGTCGGAGGACGCATATGACGTGTTTCCGCCTCAGAAAAGGGGTAGGATCTCCTCCGATGAGGACGCTGGGTTGCGTGCACAGGCGCGTATACCTGAGAAGCAGGTAGTTGTACCTGTGAGAAGGAAGGAGGCGTCCCCTCACCCCTCGTCTTCTACAGGATCAGTCCTGCTTCCTCTGTTCATTCTTCCCCAACGAAGAACATTCTTTTGTCCCTTCAGGACCAGCTATCCTCGCTTATGGCTCAGAGGGACTCGCCCAGCAGCAGTCGAGCCTAAGCGGAGGAAGGACCTTAGACTGCCTGTCAAGAGGACTAAGCAGTCTCCTTCTCCTTCACCTACTTCGTCTCGTTCGCCGATCGCTTCTCCTTCGGCGATTCGCCGATCTCGTTCGTCCTCTAGAAGGACGTTACGTCAGGACGCTTTTGAGGAGGACGCTCTGTACGAGGACGTTCGGCAGGACGTTCGGCAGGACGCTCGTCAGGACGCTTGTCAAGACGCTCGTCAGGACGCTTGGCAGGACGCTAGGCAGGACGTTCGTCAGGTTGGACGCTTGGCGCAGGACGCTAGGCCAGGACGTTCGTCAGGACGCTCGCAGGACGCTTAGGACAGGAAGCTCGGCCAGGACGCATTTGGCGGAAGTCGCCAGACGTTTCAAGGCCCCTTTCAAGATTTTTGGGGATTCTGACCAAGAAGTCTACCCCCAGACGCTAGTTTACGCGCACAGGCACGTATGCCAGCGAAAAAGAAATGTAAGGACGCTTCTCGGGCAGGTGAGACTGCTGCGGAAGGCGCTGAGGACGCTCGTCCTCCTCAGGACGCTCTACCTTCATCGAGCAATAAGCGTCATAAAGAAGACAGCCGAAATAAGGCTGCCTCTAGCAAGGATAGGGGTCCTTTGATCAAGCCAAGACCTGATATTAGGACGCCCTCTCCTGACAGACGGTCTCCTCTTCCGTTTAGAGAAGAAGGAGAGCTAAGTAGTTCGGCTGAATCGGTTGAAGAGGAACCTGCTGCAGCCCCGTCTATCTCGGACTATAAAGTCCTCGTACGACTCTTGCGTTCTTCTTTGAAGACAAATTTCAGCCCGCAGCTCCCAAGTCTCCTCCTTCGCAGTTTTCTTCATCTAAAACTGAAAAACCCCGGAGTTTGTAGAGATGAAAACTTCTCTCTCAACGAAACGTGCCTTTAAAAAGCTCAAGATTGGATGGTACGAACAGGAGAGAACCCAAGGCAAGACGACCATTCGCCTTGCCTCCAACTAGACTTAGTGGAAAAGGGGGCATTTGGTATAGAACCAAAAGATGAAGTGGGAGTTCTGTATCCTCTTCGGCTCAAGGAGATTTCTCCCAGCTAGTGGATTTGCAGAGGAGGTCGCTTTACCCTACTGCTAAGGTAACCTGGACCTCGTCGGAGTCTGACCATCATTTGAAGGGTCTTGCTCAGGACGCTGGAAGTGTTCAACTTCCTTGACTGGTGTTTGGGAGTTCTGGATCTGCAAGCGAGAAGCCCAGAATCTCTAGTCTGGGGAGCTGTCCAGCGTGTTTAGCATGTTATGGACCAAAGCCGTCAGGGATGGTTCGGAGGAGCTCGTATCTCATTTGGAACGGCTTTTATTAAAAAAGAGAGCTTTGCTGTGCAACTTCACAGCTCGTTCGGTGACTCCAGCTCAGAAAGCGGATTGCTGTTTTCGCCTCTTTCGAACATCTCTTCCCCCAGACTTTAGTTAAGGACCTGACGAACAGCTTACAAGAGAAGGCAACTCAGGACCTTTTGGCCCAGTCTACTAGACGGTCAGCCTACTTCAACCTCTTCAGGCTGCGGTTCGACCGCAGAAGAAAGTTAAGCCTTTCGTGGGGCTCCCCCCTCGAGAGCAGCTCCTCGAGGGAGAGGGGTTTTCACGAGGAAGAGCTTCGTTAAGACAAAGCCTCCAAGTGAGAAAAGCATGTCCTTCAGACACCAGTCGGAGCCAGACTGAAGTTTTTTTGTGGGCGGGAGCGTGGAGAGAGAGAGACACGGACTCTTGGTCCCTCAAGATCGTGGAGCAGGGTACAAGATCCCCTTTTAGATCTTCCTCCTCTTCTACTGACTCCCAGAGACCTTTCTCCATCCTATCAGGGAGAAAAGAAGAAAGTGTTGTTCGATCTCCTTCAGCAGATGATCGACAAAAGAGCGGTGAAACAAGTCGCGGACCTGGGGTCTCCAGGTTTTTACAACAGAATCTTCCTAGTACCGAAGCAGTCGTCGGTTGGCGTCCAGTTCTAGATGTAAGCAGGCTCAATCTTTTCGTGGTAAAAGAAAACAAATTCACGATGGAGACGCCATCATTTCTGTTCTGGGAGCATTGAGGACCGGGCGACTGGATGGTGTCCTTAGACTTGCAGGACGCGTACTTTACATCCGATCCACCCTCTTTCATCCCAAAGTATCTAAGGTTTGTCTTAGACAACAAAGTTTGGCAGTTCAGAGCTATGTGCTTCGGACTGACCACGGCTCCGATGGTGTTCACAGTAGTAATGAAGAACGTAGCGAGGTGGCTACACTCTTCGGGAATAAGAGTTTCCCTGTACCTCGACGACTGGCTGATCAGAGCGTCGTCGAGAGAGAAGTGTCT
>NC_061099.1:9957831-9970331 GCF_015104395.2 Macrobrachium nipponense
ACAACTGCTGTTACACCAACCTTCAGGTACAAAGAAAGAAGATAGAATGACCAAAGAAAGAACAAGAACCTCCAAAGACGACTATGCCAGATATGTTGAGCAGAGGAGCAGCCACCGTTTAACGATGGAACGAGTCTTTAATATAAAAATGACTCTAAGGTCGTCAGATAATCTGCATCCTTAGAATACCCTATTATGGAAAAATGCTGCTTCTTGACCTCAATTTTACAATTGATAGCATGATTTTTATATTTGAATGTTCTGGTCTGCTCAATCTTTGTCCCGTTCTAAAACTCAAACCTAAGTGACTGTAATAACGCATCTGCAACAACCTTTTCGTTGATCCAATATAAGTACCAGGACATCCTGGGCATGTAAACTTATAGACCACATTGGATCTCATGAAGGGATGCAGACGGTCCTTAAAGCCAAACAAGGAGCCAATTTTGCTGGGATTATTTGATACCGTGCATTAATTTAAAATTGCTATCAAATAATCCCAGCAAAATTGGCTCCTTGTTTGGCTTTAAGGACCGTCTGCATCCCTCATGAGATCCAATGTGGTCTATAAGTTTACATGCCCAGGATGTCCTGGTACTTATATTGGATCAACGAAAAGGTTGTTGCAGATGCGTTATTACAGTCACTTAGGTTTGAGTTTTTAGAACGGGACAAAGATTTGAGCAGACCAGAACATTCAAATATAAAAAATCATGCTATCAATTGTAAAATTGAGGTCAAGAAGCAGCATTTTTCCATAATAGGGTATTCTAAGGATGCAGATTATCTGATGACCTTAGAGTCATTATATATTAAAAGACTCGTTCCATCGTTTAAAACGGTGGCTGCTCCTCTGCTCAATATATCTGGCATAGTCGTCTTTGGAGGTTCTTGTTCTTTCTTTGGTCATTCTATCTTCTTTCTTTGTACCTGAAGGTTGGTGTAACAGCAGTTGTTTTTACTTTGCTTTGCTTTTTTTAGTCTTTTAATGTTTTTAATTGTCATTTTAAGAATCCAGTGTATTTTTAGTATTTTAATGTTATTATTTTGTCATTTTTCAGACTGATGATGCACATAGTCATGTGCGAAACGTTTCTTAATGAATATATCTTTTAAAAAACATCCATGTGTCTTCGGCATTCCTGAATTGATATTGAGGGTCATACTGCAGATAGTATATATATATATATATATATATATCAATTCAAGCTACAAATGTCCTTTAATATCTAAATTCATTTTACTTTACCTCCCAAATGATATATTTTCATATATGTACCGAAGGGGAATTTTTTAATTGATAATAATTTCGTCCCCCCATGGGATCGAACCACCGTCCAAGTGGACGGGGACGAAATCAGGACAGTCAGTGACGCTATCCAATCAGCCAACAGAGACGCTAAAAGTTCATATCGATTCTGACCTTACAAATCACCCTCGATCTGGATGCTTTTCGTAATTAGAATCGATATGGAACCCCGTCTACCATGTGGCCAATTCGAGCGTTTTGACAGCACGTAGCCTTTTGTTATGAATAATTATCACATCGAACCGTGATCCAATTATTATCAATTAAAAAATTCCCCTTCGGTACATATATGAAAATATATCATTTGGGAGGTAAAGTGAATTTAGATATTAAAGGACATTTGTAGCTTGAATTGATATATAATGGATCACGGTTCGATGTGATAAATTATTCATAACAAAAGGCTACGTGCTGTCAAACGCTCGAATTGGCCAACATGGTAGACGGGGTTCCATATCGATTCTAATTACGAAAAGCATCCAGATCGAGGGTGATTTGTAAGGTCAGAATCGATATGAACTTATAGCGTTCTCTGTTGGCTGATTGGATAGCGTCACTGACTGTCCTGATTTCGTCCCGTCCACTTGGACGGTGGTTCGATCCCATGGGGGGACGAAAATTATTATCAATTAAAAAAATTCCCCTTCGGTACATATATGAAAATATATCATTTGGGAGGTAAAGTGAATTTAGATATTAAAGGACATTTGTAGCTTGAATTGATATATAAAATGGATCACGGTCGATGTGAAATATTCATATATATATATATATATATATATATATATATATATATATACATATATATATATATATATATATATATATCTATATATATATATATATATATATAGAGAGAGAGAGAGAGAGAGAGAGAGAGAGAGAGAGAGATTCCAAAAACAAACACTGTCGTTAATGGGGGTGGAGAAATTTGAATTCATTTAGGCGCAAATAACCAACTTTTGAAACTTCGAAAAAAAAACAAAAAAAAATTCATATATAAAAATCTAAACACAAGAACGACCGAAGGAATTCGCATTTTTTCATCTACCAATAAAGATCATTATTTTATTTTTTTCTAGTTTTCTGAAAAAGTATCATCGATAATTATTAGAAATACATTAACCTCACGAAACTCACGCACGGTACTTGTTACAAAAGTCTATTTCGTACTATATTATATACTATATATATATATATATATATATATATAATATATATATATATATATATATATATATATATATGTATATATATAATATAAAATCAATTAAGACTCCCATGAAACGTAAAAATTCCTACCACCATCATAACACCCCCTCCCCCCTCTCACCCGGCTCCCTTGCATTACGCAATTAATCCAATAACATCACCAGCAGCAGCAGCGGCAATAGCAATAACAATAACAACATTTCCTAATCGAATTCCGGTTGTAATCCGTCATTCCAAGCACACTATACAACAGCCATAACCAGTAATCTAATTATAATCGGCGCCCAACGAGCGAATCGCGCTCTTTGAATCGAAGCCCAATTTCATATGGGTTCCGGTATCCGACCTTATTGTTCGGAATAAAATGGAAATGCCTCTCTCCTATATACACCCCAACTACGGAAAATACACTTGCTTTTTTTGTAATGGCTATAATTAGAATGATTCATAATGAGGCGGACTTTTTCATTGTTAGCCTCCGTCAATGTGCTGTTTGGGTATTAGCTATCGGTTCAGTCTTGCGTCAAATTTGTTTATCTATTTCTTTTCCTAATTATAAAATTATCTTCGCTACTTGGGGAGTAAACCTACAAACTGCTGTGTTGTTGTTGTTGGGGGAGGTCTTTGAAAAAGGCTAAAAAGGTCTGAAAAAAGTTTTTCGCTTTGAGTTAAAGATACAGACATTTCAGGCTAAGATATTTACGATTTATGTTGTAGAATGAAAATGTAAAAAAATAAATAATGTGCATGTTAAACAGTACAGAAAAATGATTTCTAATGAAATATAGCTTATCTTAATTTTCGTTGGTGAAACAAGGATCTATTTGACCGTAGAGTTCAGCACATTTTAATTTATTAACTGTACTGAATTTAGGCAATGTTTCTGCCCGATTATTTAGCGTTTCCACTTATAACTGAGAGTATAAGAACATGTTTAATTTGTATCCTTAATTAATTACGAAGACCACTTCACGTTAAGTTGGGAGTATATGTTGACAGACTTGTGCGTGAGGGGAAAATCTTGCAAGTGTCCCGATTCAAGCTGGAGGTCGCATCACGCCTTGTGTTTAAATTATAATTACGTTTGTGTTTGCTGATATACTTTTTATAAACGTCAGTGTACTGTGTGAGTATTAGCTGCAGGTTGAATAATGAGTAATGTTTGTTTATATATATATTGTCCTAATTATAAAGCACTCTTGAATATATGACTGCATTCAAGCCTGCGCTGATTTTCTTATAGATATATAGAAACATATTTCTGTCCCATGTTCCACTCTTCAGAGAATCTATTATTTAATCATAAATAAACGGACTTAAAAATACAGCAAAAATAGCTATTTTATAAATCTAACCTGCATAACGTAACCTCAAATAAGCATACGGAAAAGAATTCCCGTAGGGCCGAAATATAAACCCACTTCCAAATTCTCGGATTTCACCCGTTTTCTTTAATCGTCAAGGATGGGGGAGACTCGTCAATATCGAGTATCTCCTTTCATGGAAAGATATAAAATTGTCGTCCGCGCTCATAAAATCTAGATTATGTCCAAAGCGGCAAAAGCAACAAGTAATTTCTCTCTCTCTCTCTCTCTCTCTCTCTCTCTCTCTCTCTCTCTCTCATCTCTCTCTCTCTCTCTCTCTCTATATATATATATATATATATATATATATATATATATATATATATATATATATATATATATATATATATATAATATATATATGTATATGCATATATATATATATATATATATATATAATATAATATTATATATATATATATATATATATATATATATATGTAACGCTTAATTGTTTCCTGACCTATGAACTCAAAACTCTAATTGCAATTAAGAACATATTCGTTTTAAAATTATGTATTCAGAGATAAATAGTCAACGATAGCATACACGTCTAATTGGCGCCAGTCACGGACGGGTGATTCCGAAAAGCCCCTTTAAAATATGTAAAAAAAAAGGAAAAAAAAAAGAAAAAAAAATAACTAGTTTTATGTAGGGAGAAATGTTTCCGTCTCTTGCACTGACAAATTACTAATTAGTATGAGAGTCGAGGTAAGTTCTCGTCTACTTTATAATAATTTGATTAGATATAAACGAATAACTCAATACATTCATTAAATATTTTTCAGCTAAAATCTCCCGGAATGACTACATTAAAACTCCAATCTTAGGCATAATTTCTTTAAAAAAAAAAGTAAAGAGAATTCAAGTGGTTTCAGTGGTTTCCTTAAATTATGAATCCTACTTGACCGAAAAATCCACTTGCACTTCAAATTACGAAGTATAAAAATCCCGACTTTCTCGCTCCAGGACACATTCAAATTCCCCCCAGAAGCCAAAATGCAGTCTCGAAAGATCGTGAGTCCTGACTCAAACATTCTCTTGCTTACCATCAAAATCTATTCCTTACCTGGTCCTCTTGTAACACAGGCGAGTTAACTTGTCGAATATTTCGGGCCACTTCGAAATAAATTCCCAGTCTCGGTCCAATCACAGTGCTGTCAGAAAATGATTATTAACAGTTTTCAATGACGTCGTTCATAATCCCAGGTGTCTCATTCTCTTTATGGTTCAGTTATATGTCCCGTTCTCATGTTCCCTATCGTAACCAAGTACAGAGACCTTCCCTGAAAAAAGCGGGGCGCCACATCTTGAAAATTAACCATAGGAGCTTCTTAATTCCCACACCCTATTTACTTACCTGAACTAACCTAACCATCACATCATGCTCACATAGGAGTCTTCCATCAAGGTTGTACCACTGGGTTGTGGATCGGTCTCCCTGAGAAGGTTGTGCCAGCAGAACCTTAAAAATTCAAGGGGAGAATTTTCATTGCGCTTTAATCATTTATATAGATTTTTATCTAATTACTCATTAGGGTTTTTTTTATATTTTTAGTTTGAAAACTCACCTCCTCTTTCGGTATTCCTATCATCTGTAACTTTTTTTCGACTGAAGCCACCGTGATCTTTGTGGCTTGGATTTCAAGTCAAGGGCCCCTGTAGGGTTGTTCTACACGAATAAGGTCCATCCTAATAACTCTGAATAATAATAATAATAATAATAATAATGATAATAATAAAAATAATAATAATAATAATAATAATAATAATAATAATAATAATAATAACAAACAGAGGCTTAAGGCCAAAGCACATAAGATCCAACGGTACATGAACAGGAATAAGGGATACCAACAGAACAAACTATTCGGAACCAACCAGAAAAGACTATACAGCCAACTAAGAGGGGAAGACAACCACCAAGAAATTCCTGAAACCGAACTAAGTAAGGTTTTTGTTGGCAGCCCTGGTTGCAGATAAACACACTGTGAAAATGGGAGGATGTCACTCGGGATTTGTGTGGATGAAAAAACATTTGGGTTGTTAACAATCTTCAAACGTCTTGCAGGCAATTCAAGGAGGTCTTACTTATAGGCAGGGACAACAGTGGGTGTCTGAGCTTGATTCTTGTTTGATATCTCATGAGTACATACACATTGTTAAGAGTTTCGATGTAATCCAGGATTTAAGATTACCTTCTAATCATGCACCCTTATCCTTAGCCTTTATATGCCCTGGCCTCGATTTAACTCATATAAAAGAAAGAGCGTCTCAGCTCGGTGGTCATGCAGTGTTGCAAAGTAAAGCTACTAATGAATATGTGACTCCGCCTATAATGTCAGAAAAAATGAATCAAGAATTGTTTGTCAGTGAGTTGGCGAAACATAGAGAACCTACTTTTGATGGAAGTATTGACAATTTTGAAGGTAATCTAGGTACTATATTCTACGAGTGCGCAAGTAAATCGGTAGTTAGGAGGCCCGCACCTGGTGGTGATGTTACTGTAAATAGGTGGGAACGCCTTTTAAGTGAGAATGATAGTGCTACAATTTGGCGTGCTATTAATTGGCGCGGAGAGTTAAATGCCAATTCAACTGACTTTGGTAATGCTTCTTCACCATCAGATCAGGAATTTATTGAACACTTCACACAACTGTGTGACCACTCGGGGGATACGATTGAGAATCTTGATGGCTTACAAACTGATATATATGTATCCATTTTGGATGATCCTATTTCATACCATGAAGCACAATCACAAATCAAGCGTTTGAAGAGTGGGAAAGCGAGTGGACCTGATGGAGTGCCCCTGGATTATATAAAATGTTACCTGTGTCTTGGGTTTTATGTATAGTAGCCTTGTTTAACAATATATTTATGTCCTCATTGTATCCTGTATCGTGGATTAATGCAAAGTTGTTTACTGTCTTTAAACGTGGTTCAAGGTAATTGGTTAAAAATTATCGGGCAATAAATGTGATAAACTCAATAGCTAAATTGTATGATGCAGTTGTGTGTGCCCGACTCTCTCTTTGGTTTACTCCATGCAGGGAGCAGGAGGGGTCGCAGAGGAGAAGAAGGGGGTGTTTGGAGCATATCATATCCTTACGATTGTTGATTGACCTTGCAAAGAGGAAGAAATTCCAACTTTTTGTGACATTTATTGATTTCCAACAAGCTTATGACAGAGTACCAAGGCGTACTTTATTTTTGATATAGAAAAGACTGGGTTGTGGATCTGTATTGATAGTAGCACTTATTTCTATGTACAAAATTACCAATAGTATTGTTGGGACAACTCTAATTGCTTCGACAATTGGTGTTCGCCAGGGGTCACCAACCTCATGTCTATTGTTTGTCATTTTTGTGGACGATCTTATAAGATTAATTAAAGATAATTGTGGTATTGATGGGTTTTTGAGTTGGTTGCACATCCTTGTCCTTATGGATGACACGATATTCCTCTCAACAACCAGGCTGTAGGGGTGATGGAAAAGTTAAATTTACTCAATCAGTTTTGTAGCTCTCATGGAATGAAAATAAATAGTAGTAAGACTAAATTTTTTGCGATAAATGGCAATGGACGCGATAACGAGCCAATGGTTGTAGGGAGTATTGTTGTTGATCCCTGCGAGGAATATGTATATTTAGGATGTATTTTTACTGCTGATGACCCTATATCATCATCAGTGAAAGCAGAAGCACAAACTAGAATGTGTCATGTTTTAAAATTTATTTCATTCTTAAATAAAAATAATGATGTTCCTTTCTATATCAAGAAAAGGGTTTTTCATTCGGCTTTGTTACCAGCATTAATGTATGGAAATGAATCTTGGATTAACGGTGATTTGAGACCCATGGAAAAATTATATTTATGGTGCTTAAAACAACTGTTAGGTGTAAGGAAAACCACTACAAATTCTCTTTGCTTAGTCGAACTTGGTCTTGTTGATTTTCGTTCACTGGTCAGGTCAAACCGTCAAAGCAGAGACAGTTTTTCGCTAAAGCTTGGGTGGACCGTGGTACAATGGGAAACGATCCCCTGGGCCATGTAATTAATCTAATTTTGCAATTTAATACCCCTACCTCACGTTATATCAGAGACTTGTTAGATAATGATATTGACGATGCAATGCTAGCATCTGAAAGATTGAAACATGAAGTAACTACCTCAAACTCAGGTAGATTAACTTTCTATAAAAAAATCAATTCAGAATTTAACGTTCATGACATTTATAGTAAAAAAACCAATGTAAATGAGTTGGAGAGAATGGAGTGGACAGGATTAAGACTGAGTTCCCATTCTCTTGCTATTGAGGTTGGCCGTTGGAACAGAAGAGGGAGGGGCCGGTTACCTGTAGAGGAGAGGTTGTGTGTGTGTGGCCAAATACAAACTGAGCAACATGTAATCGAAGCATGCCCCAGGACCTACCAGATTCGGACCCAATTTGATATCTCATCAATGAGCGACTTGATGGTAGAAAGATCAGACTATGCAATGTTTGTCATATCGCAAGCTTAATGTTGAAGGTTTTCAAATAATAAGATGCAAACTCTCTCATTGTGCCTCGCCCAGCTGACTTCATTTTGTGTTACAATTTTAACGCATTTCCAGTCTAATCTGAATGTGTGATGTTTATTAGTGTATTGTATATTATTGTTTCTATGTGATATAGAATTGGATATTCTAAACAGCTCTCGATATGATCTCTTTTGTGTTATTTAAAAAATTAATATTAATTATTGTTGCCATTTGTTTTGAATACAGTTCTTTTTAATTTTCTTTTTCCTTTTTAGGAAATGTAACTTGTGAAATGAGTTTATGTATTTGGACCGTTGTGTAATTTCATAATATTGTATTTGATGTTTCTGTGGAGAATGGTCAATAAAATATCTATCTATCTATCTATCTATAGTATGTCGTATTTGCTCTTGGGTGTAGTGCTTTGTGTATTGTCATATGTTTCCTGGTTTTCTGATCTATGCTGCGGAGTTCTGCCTTCGTCCATTCCACTATTCCTGCGCTGTATCTGATTACTGGCACTGCCCATGTGTTTATGGCTTTTATCATATTTCCGGCGTTGAGTTTTGACTTGAGTATCGCATTGAGTCTCTGCATATATTCTTTCCTGATCGTGTCCTTCATCTCTTGGTGTTTTATATCCCCTCCTTCCATTATTCCCAGGTATTTGTATCCTGTCTCATCTATGTGTTTGATGTTGGCTCCCATCTGGTAGCTTTTATCCCTTCAGTTCTCGTTACTTTGCCTTTTGTATGTTGACTAAGGCGCATTTTTCTATTCCAAACTCCATCCTGTTGTCCCCAGATACGATCCTTACAGTCTGGATTAGGGTATCTATTTCCTTGATGCTCTTACCATACAGCTTGATGTCGTCCATGAACATCAGATGGTTGATTCTGTTGCCTCTTTTCTTGAGTTGGTACCCGGCATCCATCTTCTGTAGTACTTTTGTCATGGGAATCATGGCTACTACGAAGAGTAGTGGGGACAGTGAGTCGCCCTGGAAGATCCCTCTCCTGATATTAACCTCTGCTTGTCTTATTCCAGAGCTTGTAAGTATTGTATTCCAGTTGCGCATCGTATTTTTGAGGAAGCTGATGGTGTTTTCCTCTGCCCCATATATTTTCAGGCATTCTATTAGCCATGTGTGTGGTATCATGTCGAAGGGTTTCTTATAGTCTATCCATGCCATGCTTAGGTTGGTTTTCCTTCTCCTACTGTTCTTCATTACCATTTTGTCTATCAGGAGCTGGTCTTTTGTGCCCCTACACTTCCTTCTGCAGCCTTTCTGTTGGTGGGGGATGGTGTTTGTCTCCTCTAGGTAGATGTATAGCTTATCACTGATTATACCTATTAGTAACTTCCACATTATTGGTAGGCAGGTGATAGGCCTGTAGTTACTGGCTATATTTCCCTTTCTCTTGTCTTTTTGTACTAAGGATGTTCTTCCTGTGGTCATCCATTTGGGTGCATGGTGATTTGAGATACAAGGCTGGATTGTTCTGCTATTCGTGGGTGTAGGGCCTTGAAGTTTTTGAGCCAGTATCCATGGACTTCATCGGGACCTGGGGCTTTCCAGTTTGGCATTTTCTTTAGTTGGTGTCTGAATGTGTCTGTCGTGATCTCTGTGAATCTTTGTTTTATTCTCCCTGTTTCTTTTTCCTTGACTTCCTGGAGCCATGTTGCATGTTTGTTGTGGGATACCGGATTGCTCCTTATGTTTTACCAGAGTCTCTTACTTAGTTCGGCTTCAGGAATTTCTTGGTGGTTGTCTTCCCCTCTTAGTTGGCTGTATAGTCTTTTCTGGTTGGTTCCGAATAGTTTGTTCTGTTGGTATCCCTTATTCCTGTTCATGTACCGTTGGATCTTATGTGCTTTGGCCTTAAGCCTCTGTTTGTTATTATTATTATTATTATTATTATTATTATTATTATTATTATTATTATTCAGGAGATGGACCTTATTCATGTAGAACAACCCTACAAGGGCCCTTGACTTGAAATCCAAGCCACCAAAGATTTCGGTGTTCAGTCGAAAAAAAGTTACAGATGATAGGAATACCGAAAGAGGAGGTGAGTTTTCAAACAAAAAATAAAAAAAAACCCTAATGAGTAATTAGATAAAAATCTACATAAATGATTAAAGCGCAATGAAAATTCTCCCCTTGAATTTTTAAGGTTCTGCTGGCACAACCTTCTCAGGGAGACTGATCCACAACCCAGTGGTACAACCTTGATGGAAGACTCCTATGTGAGCATGATGTGATGGTTAGGTTAGTTCAGGTAAGTAAATAGGGTGTGGGAATTAAGAAGCTCCTATGGTTAATTTTCAAGATGTGGCGCCCCGCTTTTTTCAGGGAAGGTCTCTGTACTTGGTTACGATAGGGAACATGAGAACGGGACATATAACTGAACCATAAAGAGAATGAGACACCTGGGATTATGAACGACGACATTGAAAACTGTTTATAACATTTTCTGACCGCACTGTGATTAGACCAAGACTGGGAATTTATTTCGAAGTGGCCCGAAATATTCGACAAGTTGACTCGCCTGTGTTACAAGAGGACCAGGTAAGGAATAGATTTTGATGTAAGCAAGAGAAATGTTTGAGTCGAAGACCCACGATCTTTCGAGACTGCATTTTGGCTTCTGGGAATTTGAATGTGTCCTGGAGCGAGAAAGTCGGAATTTTTATACTTCCTAATTTGAAGTGCAAGTGGAATTTTCGGTCAAGTAGGATTCATTAATTTAAGGAAACCACTGAAACCACTTGAATTCTACTTTTTTTTCTTTTTTTTTTTAAAGAAATTAGAAATTATGCCTAAGAGTGAGTTTATTTCTACGGTTTTAATGTAGTCATTTCGGGAGATTTTATCTGAAAAATATTTAATGAATGTATTGAGTTAAGCGTATGATGAAGGCTACCGAAAATCTTTCGATGCTGTCGGTATGATGCTGTGTGAACCCCGGTTCATGAAACTCATCCGGCTTTGGTGGCCAGTGTTGTTGCGTTGCCAGAAGGACGATTATGGCTAACTTTAATCGTGAATAAGATCAAACCTACTGAGGTTAGAGGACTGCAATTTGGTATGTTTGATAATTGGAGATTGGATGATCAACTTACCAATTTGTAACCTTCTAGCGTCAGTAGTTTTTAAGACCTGGGGGCAGACAGAAAAAGTGCGGACGGACGGATAAAGGCAGCAAAAAAATATAAAATCACCAAAAAGGGACACTTTATATACGAAAATATACACATTTATAAGTATTAATAACGACCCGTTCGCAATAGCTGATACGATGACACACTCACATAATTAAAAACTACAGGTATTAACTAGTAGGTAATCTTAGCTTAGCAATCATCGGCAACTTTCGTATCGGGTTCCAATTGTTAATACCATCTTTCAGTTTCAGTATTCAAGGTAATGACGTAAAATCACTTGACTGAATAACAGTTTATTAAGAGTATGTGTGTACGCCACCATTCGTGTTATTATTCTTCCTTGCTTTGACATTTAAATGTCACAGTAAGAGGGAGTAATCAAGAACAAAGCTCAAGTATTCATTTCTAACCGGTTGACTGACCTACTATGATTTTTAATCTGCAACCTTATACGTACAACGTACGCTCGTACAACTTCTTTTTTCATATAACTTGAAGCGTTTTTAACTCAGTTCTAAAGCAAAGTCATGTCACTGGAATTCTGTAATTGTTTTGTCACCCATTTAAATTGTTGATGGGATGTGGTATTGGTTGCCTAAATCCAAATACTGTTTATCTTTTGTTGAGTGTCTTAGCCTCAATGTTACAGTATTTAACCTTGTAATTATTAACAACTTTGGCGTCCTTATTATTTTTTTATTTTTGTATGTATGAATTTTTTAGTTTTCGTCGTGTCTAGTATTGAAAATGGAATTTATTTAAGAAATTGTTGTTCTTTTGACAAATATATGAAGTTTTAGGGTGGTTTATGGCTTTACACCTACCATATTATATATATATATATATATATATATATATATATATATATATATATATGTGTGTGTGTGTGTGTGTGTGTGTGTGTGTGTGTGTGTGTGTATGT
>NC_061099.1:9975331-9987831 GCF_015104395.2 Macrobrachium nipponense
GTAATGCATAAAAAGAAATTAAATAATTTTGTAGATTCATTTTCCATCGGTGGCTGATTCACTTTTAGAATCATTTCATTGAGGAAAAAAAGGTTCAAGGTCTCACTGGAATTCATCTGCAGTTTTTTGTGAAAGCAAACAAAAAAGGAAAAAAGTTTATTTGTTTTTCATGATTTAACGAGCCACTATTATCTCCGCTACTAACGAAGCTGGCTCTCTAATGCAGCCTTTCACTTTATAATGCTAAGTCTCTTTTGAAGTTCCTGATTATAATGCCATACAATTTTCCCACGGAATAGCAAATGTGTTTAGTGTAGAAGGTAACATATTTTTAATGTCATTTAGCTATGACATTAAAAATATTCCCCCATAATATGTTTAATTGGATGTGACGTTTAAAATTATGAGGTAAAACAATATAATTAAGAACGTAATAAACCGTATTTAGATAGTTTAATCAGCTGATTGATAAAAAGATATTACAAAGAATATTTTTAGAATACTCTTAGACATTGGCTAAGACAGACGGATGTTTCTAATATTTAACTATAAAGACTTAAGTTTTCGCTTACTCGGGGAGTAAGCCTACAAACTACTTTGTTGTCGTTCTTCTTCTTGTTTGGGGGTAGGAAAGACCTATGGAAAAACTTAAAAAGGTCTGAAAAGGGAGTTTTGCGTTGAGTTAAAGGTACCTGAATTTCTTGATTGGATATTAATTATATATTTATTAGAATGAAAATGTTTTAAAAATAAATGCAAAATGTGGCTGAAAAATGTAAAAAAAAAAAAAAACAAAAATAAATGAAATGTGCTTGTTAAACAGTACAAAAAAAAATCATTTCTAATATAATATAGCGTATTTATTTTTTCATTTTCGTTGGTGAAACAACGCTCTACATGACCGTAGATCTTAGCAGGCGCCTCGAGTAAGCTGGAAGTCGGATCACTCCTTGTTCATATCAGCGTGGAAAATTCCTGTTACGTAAGATTAAAGGACAAAGGTTAGAAAACGTAAAAGCGACTAAGTCGTTTTTCTGAGCGACATAAAACGAATTGAAAACATTTCATGGAAGTAAATCAGTTGATATTGCAGACGGTTAGAAAGAATCACAAATAACAAGTAAAAAGCGCGAAATCAGTTTTCTATCCAGAGGTGGCCTCAGCCACGGTCCATGAAGGTCTTAGCCTTGGACCACGGCCCGGTGGTGGCTTATGTTATTGGTACCTAAATCGCTGCCAGAAGTACGATTATGGTTAACTTTAACGTTACATAAAATAAAAACGACTGAGGCTAGATGGCTGCAATTTGGTATGTTTGATGATTGGAGGGTGGCTGATCAACATACCAATCTGTAGCCCTCTAGCCTCGGTAGTGTTTAAGATCTGAGGGTGGAGAGAAAAAGTGCAGGCAGCAAAAAGTGAGGACTGTTAGACAAAGCCGGCAGAATGGTTTTCTTTTACAGAAAACTGAAAGTGTAGTCATTTAAAAGGGAAGGTATTTATCCTCAAGGATGAATTTCTTAGGTGTTGGATGTATTCGTTTTTGAAATATATTTGTAATATTTTGTATGTAGGTGAATGAATTATCCCGTCCTGTTTCACTCTAATTTATTTTTTGAGAAAGAAAACTGTAAGAACCTTGTAACAAATGTGCCATCAAGTTTCCTCGAATCTTCAAAGGTCAAGAGAGAGAGAGAGAGAGAGAGAGAGAGAGAGAGAGAGAGAGAGAGAGAGAGAGTCTATAATTGCTCGACAGTTGCCATTTCCCTTTTCCATTTTGTATAATAGATAACTTGATATTCTAACTGATGAGATAGAAATGTTTCTGGAAGAATAATAAACCATTACATTTTTTTCTTTCCTGAATGAGATGAATTCCTTGGAATTCGTCAAAAGCTTGCTTTCCATCATGCGGTTCCTGGAGGATGCCCTAGAAATCTCTCTCTCTCCTCTCTCTCTCTCTCTCTCTCTCTCTCTCACTTTTCTTCAGATAAAGTTACAGTAATTCGAAGAACATGGTGTGTGTGTGTGTGTGTGTGTGTATAGATTTACCTGATAAAATCTGCTGGCCATCAACTTTTAGAATATTCGCTTCTTAACTGGAAAAGCCTGGTGTCCTCTCTCTCTCTCTCTCTCTCTCTCTCTCTCTCTCTCTAGCATGTTTTATTTGAATTTCTTCTCCTTTCCTCAATCTATAGGACCAACATTTTTATAAATATGAATATTTATCCGATCATCGTTGACATATTCAGCGGCTATTGTTGGAAAACAAAAAACAAAATAGGGCTGCTTTCAATGAATTTATCATTGCAATACCTCTTGTTTGAATAAGGACTCCATTCGCCTCTATCGGTTTCCCATCTTTTGTACGAGAGGAAACAAGAGGGGAATTCTGTTATTTAATCATCATTTTTTTCTGCTCGCTTTTGGAGAACAGAGCTTTCTCTGTACGAGTATTCTACTACATCTCTCGGCTGCTTTCTCCAGCGACCTTTCTCCAGCGAGTGAAAGTTTCTTGGAACGCGTAGTTTATGTCTCTATTTTTCTGTAGTTAGAATTCTCCTTTTGTTAAGAGATGTAAAAGATTCTCCTTTTGTTAAGAGATGTAAAAGGGATCTTCTCTTTGAAGTTTATTGGGGAAATCATTTTTTTGATTCTAGGTATTTTTGTTGTGCGAGATTTGGTTTGAATGCATCGTAAGTGGATTTCATTTAATGCATAAGATAACTGAAGAAAAAAAAAGCATAGCGGAAGCATGAAAGGAGGTGACAAAAATAGGATAATTAATATTTTCTTTATAGTGTAATTCATGGTGATTCGTTTTCACAAAAACAGAGTAACTCATTTTCACAAAGAATAAGGGAATACATATTCACACAGATGCGATAAATCGTTTTCGCGTAGATGGGGTAATTCATTTTCACAAAAGTTAAGGAAATTTGTTAAAAAAAAATAATACATTTATTCATTTATTGATTTCCTCGGTTTGAAAGTAAGTATGTTTTTCTGACGGAGTAATGGTTGTCAAATGCATTATCTAGAGATAAAAACTGGAGGATGAAGAAATCACATTTGCATAACATTAACTGAAAATATGTTTTTCCTGATATCGTAGGAGTAGTGTTGCTTTAAAATGGAAGCTGAAGTTGATAATGTTTTACAGCGTCAAGGATATTATCATATTACATTAATATAATGAACATTGTAGCCAGTGGCAGAGTAGATACAATTGTTCAAGGAAAGTATATTGTATCCCTTGGCTTTTATTTTTAGTTTTCTGTAAGAGAAAACTATTGAGATGTCTTTGTCTCAGATCTTAAAAACTACTGAGGCTAGAGGGCTGCAAATTGGTAAGTGTATCATCCACCCTCCAACCTTCAACCATAGCAATTTGCAGCCCTCTAGACTCAGCAGTTTTTATTTCATTTATTTATGGGAGGTTAGCCATGGATCGTGCGTCTGGCAGCTCTTTACAGAGGCGTTGCCGACTCACTTTCACTCGAACGCATCTGGGGAGCAACTGAGAATAGCTAAGAGTTTCATACAGCACTATATGCTGTACAGAAAACTCGATTGCGCCGAAGGAACCTAACCTAACCTTTGGGTCATTTTTTACTTGTTTTAAATTGAAAGCAATATTAGTTCATATGAAACTGCTTCGGCTTTAATAGCAGTCATAAGGTTAAGCTTTGGCAGGCGCTATGTAATGTATCCTTTTAATCGATTTAAATCATCAGTAATGCGTACGAGGCAGACAGGCACTCAGACAAAGAGATATCTGCTTCTTCTGTCCAATAATAAATTATGGAAATTATATCTGGAAATATTTCTTTTAGTTTTTTGTGTTGAAAACTCTTCTCTCCTGACAAGGCTGTTTACCTTCTTATTTAAAGTAACACCAATAATGCATACTCCAAATCCTGTTGGATTATATGTGGAGAGAGAGAGAGAGAGAGAGAGAGAGAGAGAGAGAGAGAGAGAGACGCCGATTGGTCAGGCGTGTATTAGATTTATATCAAGGCCAGCACTAGATGAATCGCTTAAGTTGTTAGTAAGTTTTTGTCATCCGTGAGAAGTATACCTTTCAAATTATGAATCGAATGAAATTCATTCACGTGAAACATTAGTGATGTCTCTGGCGAGAGAGGCAAAGATCAAGCCACCAAAACAAGAGTTTAAAATCTTTGATGCGATTTGTAGCTAAGAATGAAGACGTTGGGACGAGTCTTCTCCTAAGTATGGATCGTAATTTCGAGATCAGCGATTCTTTTGGAAGTGAAAATACAGCATTCGCTCCTTCGGAAGGTCGGAGGTCGTAGGTTGGCCGCCGCTTTCTCTAGGGTTCTCAAACCAAAGTTATTTTTCACTCGTCACAATATCATTCATGACTTGATTTTGCACAACTAAAATGTTGCCTATGGACGGCGTCATACCGTTTTATATTTTTCTGAGTTGTCAGTTATATTAGTTGTATAAAAATACGATAAATTATGAAATATGGAATATAGATTATTTTTTATTAATAACTATTTTCGATGACTAAAGCCATATTTCAAATGTAACTATACTGACGCCAGTAACAGTAGACTAGTTACGTAATTAGAGGCAACAGAAATAGAAACAGTATCTTTTATTGAGACAATACGATGTTAAAGATGCTAGTGAAAACCATTGATAGCATTTAAGTTTTCAGAAATATAGGAATGTGACGAACATATCGTATATTTTTATCCAAATTAAAACCATTTGAAAGAGGCCTAATAGCAGTTAACACTGACTACTGAGGTTTGAGGCTGTTTCAGTTCTTCGAAATAAAAATACTTTTGATCCACCAGCTCGTGTTCACAGCTGAAAGGGAAAGGAATCGGCAAAGCAGCTAAATTTACATTTTCTGTTAATGCTTTGGTGGTGCCGACTTTATCTGTTTTATTTGTAATTTTATTTGTTTTCAGTGATTTCTATTCACTATCAGAATCATCTGTGTTCCATTCGAGTATTTTCAGGCGGTGAAGCAAAACAAGAAGACAAGAAGTTTTTTTTTTTATTTATCTATCATTTTTTTATCAAAACCCTCAACAAAAATGTTAATAAGATAATCAGAAAAAGGGTTAGGGGGAGGGGGGCGTCAGAGGAGACAGTAGAGACTTTTAAGCCAACACCTCTAGAATCACACTTAAATTGCAGTACTTCTTTTCATCAATTATAATAAGTATTTTCGTATCACATGGAATATGATAATTATGGAAATCATTCTTTTTTATGGTTCATCAAATATCGTGCATTAGCTTATGAATATTGCATTGCATGATGAGCTCAACAAAGAGAAAATTCTTTGGGGAATAATCTGTAAAGGTTATTCCTCAAAGGGAATTGCAGATTAATTGGAAATCTTCCTGAATATTAAATATAATTTAACAGTGTATGAAGTTTGATCGTAGTGGTGTATTTATGTTCGTGTCTTCATTATATTTATTCCTGTATATAGTGATAAGTAAGTCAAAATCACTTCTTTATGTTATAATGTATATGGTGATGATAAGTCTTACCTTATATTATATTGTATATGAAGAAATGATAAGGTTACATTATATTTTTTATATTGTATGTGGTAACTGTATGTTTATATTATGTTTTATATTATGCTATATATGGCGATGATTATACGCTGTAGCAGCTGTAAAGAAAACTCGATTGCGCCGAAGAAACGTCTGCGCATTTTTTACCTGTTATATATTATGCTGTAGATGATTCTAACAATTCTACATTATTTTTTTTTTTCTTTTTTAAATAGGACAGGTTATGGTGATGATAATCCTACGTTGTCTTTTACCTTACCCATTATAATTGAACAGACACTGAAATGTACAGAAGATGGCATAAGGCCAACTTCCTTCCACTTTGTCTTTTCTGATGTTCGTCTGGCCTCAGGCGACATGTCGTTTAAAGGGAAGGACGTTTTAATATGTATTTTTTTTATTACTTAAATTCAAGGATAACAAAAGGGATGTCTTTGTTTTTATTTCTCCTTTGAAGACGCCGTTTTGTCAAGAGTTTTTTTGTTTTTTTTTTTTTTTCTATGTCGTTGTTGTTATACATCTGTTTTAGTTGTGTGAAAATTGTTAAGTTCTGGGTATACATATATATATATATATATATATATATATATATATATATATATATATATACATATATATATATATATATATATATATATATATAATATATATCTATATATGTATATATTTATATATATATATATATATATATATATATATATATATATATATATATATATATATATATATATATATATATATATATATATATATATATATATATATGGCTGAAAAGAGAAGGAAAAATGGATACAGTCAGTAATATTAAAAAGCCCTCATATAAAAATTTTGATGTATCTTGACGCTACCGTATCCTTTCCGTCCTGATTTTTCAGGTTGATAACCTTGATGCCGAAGGGCATTGCTGCTCTCATTAATGTTATGTAGTTATGTAAGAAGCTATTTCAGCTTCACTCAGAATAATTATATCTTCTTCGTTTCCGAAAGAATCGCTTAAGTGTTCTGTAAAGGAAACCTATAGAAAAGGCTGTTTGTCTGTCCCCCCTCAGATCTTAAAACTCCTGAGGCTAGAGGGCTGCAAATTGGTATGTTGATCATCCACCTTCCAATCATCAAACATACCAAATTGCAGACCTCTAGCTTCAGTCGTTTATATCTTATTGAAGATTAAATTTAGCCATGATCGTGCGTCTGGCTCCGATATATGTAGGTGCCAATAACACAGGTCACCTGGCCGTGGCTGAGAGTTTCACGGGCAGCCGGTGAGAGTTTCCTTGGCCGCGTGTCACAGTTTCATACAGCATTATACGCCGTACAGAAAACATGATTGCGCCGAAGTTTTTACATGCATCTTTTGGAGACTCTTGAGTCATTGTATTAAATAAAATTACTTTCATTATAGGTAAAGTTGTGACTATTTACATCATATTTGTCTTATTGTCTATATCTTTTGGAGGCAAACATACACGCCAGGGAATTCACGACTATACGACCATGTCTTAAGAGAAATATTATTTGCTCGAAGTTAATATGCGTATGATTCCGTAAGATAGTATTAAATGTCCAGGAATAATTATGTTATGACTAATAACGCCGGCAGTATATGAAATGACGATGTTCTAATAGAAAATTATATATCTGGTATAAATAAATATTGCTTCCTTCTATGCAACCTCTACTCGAGAAAGGAGATTAAGCTATAATCTATTTCAGAAAATAGTTGGGACAAACGGCTTGATTTTTCCGGTGGAACAAAACATACATTTAAAGAGAATTATGCTTTTCCTTTCTCTGAAATGGTTGGATGGATATACAGTGGACTAGAGAAGATTTTGAGTCCTGGTTTTTCTACAGATAAATGTTGTCGTTAATGCAATATAAAATTGCTATGTAGTGGAAATGTGACAATAGCTGTTGAATAATGTTAGGTCACATGGGTAGATAATCTTTGTCACTATTTTGTATGGACAGGAAGCTTACTTGACATATTACCTGAAAATTAAAATGCTTTAGAGAGCATTAAGAGCGTTTTTTATATAAAATATTCACAGTTGAAATGTCATTAAAAAATGTTAGTCGTAAAGCTATTTTACAGTTGAAATGTCATTATAAAATGTCAGAGCATAAGGTATTTTCACAGTTGAAATATCATTGTAAAATATATGAGCGTAAAAATATTTTGGTAGTTGAAATATCTTCATAAAATGTCAGAGCATAAAGTATTTTCACAGTTGAAATATAGTAAAATATCAGAGCGTAAAGTATTTTCACAGTAGAAATGTCATTATAAAATGTCAGAGCATCTAGTATTTTCACAGTTGAAATATCATTATAAAATGTCAGAGCAGCTAGTATTTTCACGGTTGAAATATCATCATAAAATGTCAGAGCAGCTAGTATTTTCACAGTTGAAATATCATTAAAAAATGTAAGTGCAGCTAGTATTTTAACAGTTGAAATATCATTATAAACTGAGAGCATGAAGTTTTTTTCTTTTTAGTTGAATATCACGCAGTGTCGAGACTTGTTTCATGAAAATAAAACATATGAATATTAGATTGAGATGCAGATAAGATGTGTCAGGGAAGATAATGAGATTTCTGATATCTTTGTTCTTTGTTATGTTGCATTTTCAGTTGTTCCTGCTCTTTGTTATTGGCGAATTCAATGACATTAATTGTTTCCATATTTTTGTTACGGTGTTAACCTAGGGAATCACATTACTTGCCGAACGCCGTAATGAAATTGTCAGTAAAGCGCACTGCGATAATATCTTACAAGGAGAGAGAGAGAGAGAGAGAGAGAGAGAGAGAGAGAGAGAGAGAGAGAATTTCTCTTTACTCCTCGGTCTTACATGTGAAGAGAAGATTTTTAATACATATAAGATTTGTATTATATATATTTGTGTATATATACATATACATATTATTTATATTTGCATACAATATATAAATAGAGGTGATGCCACGAAGGAAAATGGAGTCACCTTTATTTATTAAATAGTATCACGTTTTTTATATTAATTCGTGATCAAATTAGTCACATACAGTATATATATATATATATATATATATATATAATATATATATATATAAATATATATATATAATATATATATATATATATATATATATTATATATATATATATATATATATATATATATATATATATATATATATATATATATATATTTCTCTAAATAATTCAAGATAACTCCGTAGACAGCCCAAGCGATGCCAAACCAGTGCAGAGAAGAAACTGGCTCGATTCCAGACCTTGAGCACACGTGGGCTATTTAATACGTATAAAGGAAGGTTGCAAAGCATTCGCAGAATCTGTGACCCACTTCGTAATAGAGAGAGAGAGAGAGAGAGAGAGAGAGAGAGAGAGAGAGAGAGAGAGAGGTGTTTAGAAGCTGAAACTGGGCGATGCTTGATAGGAAGTTTGAGCCTCATATTACATTGGGGGAAATTAAAAAATAAATGTTAAATCGTGATTTAACAGGAAATAATAAGTTCTCCCAGTAGAAACAGCGATAAAAAGAGAAACAGTGTAAAGAAAAAATGTAAATGTACTGTATTACGAGAACAAACTATTTTAATTATGAAGCATAAAAAACATTAAAATTTTATACTGAAAATTAACAAAAGACGAAGGGAATTGATCGAAGCGACGAGTATGTGGGATTATTTACAATTTTGATAGCGAAGAATGCTTTCATAATAACAACAAAACAATAATAATAATAATAATAATAATAATAATAATAATAATAATAATAATAATAATAATAATAATAATAATAATAACACACACCAAGAAATTAAGGGAGAAAATAAGTGAGGTCAATGAAATAATGGGCATGATACACACCACCAGTATCACAGAAACAAATAAACTTGGCATATGCAGGAGCAAGATTAGTAGGAGACTGATGGGATTCGAACACCAACACCACCAGCACAACCAACCCAACAGAAACCAAAACAGCAACCTCCTTGGAAAAGGCGCCTGGAAAAGCAAATCATGGTGATGGGATCTGACTTGAGTAAACTGAAAGAGATGACAGAAAAAAGGCTAAGAAGCAGAAAACAAGGGAGGAACTCAACGAGAAATACAAAGTACAAGAGAGGGGACTAATCAACACAATAGAAGATGTAAAACAGAGGCTTAAAGGCCAAAGCACATAAGATACCAACGGTACTATGAACAGGAATAAGGGATACCAACAGAAACAAATTATTCGGAACCAACCAGAAAAGACTATACAGCCAACTAAGAGGGGAAGACAACCACCCAGAAATTCCTGAAGCTGAACCAAGTAAGAGACTCTGGGAAAACATATGGAGCAATCCGGTATCACACAACAAACACGCAACATGGCTCCAGGAAGTTAAGGAAGAAGAAACAGGAGAATAAAACAAAGATTCACAGAGATCAACGACAGACACAGTCAGACACCAACTAAAGAAAATGCCAAACTGGAAAGCCCCAGGTCCCGATGAAGTCCATGGATACTGGCTCAAAAACTTCAAGGTATTACACCCACTAATAGCAGAACAACTCCAGCATTGTATCTCAAATCACCATGCACCCAAATGGATGACCATAGGAAGAACATCCTTAGTACAAAAAGACAAGAGTAAGGGAAATATAAGCCAGTAATCTACAGGCCTATCACCTGCCTACCAATAATGGTGGAAGTTACTAACAGGTATCATCAGTGAAAGGCTATACAACCTACCTAGAGGAGACAAACACCCATCCCCACCAACAGAAAGGTTGCAGAAGGAAGTGTAGGGGCACAAAAAGACCAGCTCCTGATAGACAAAATGGTAATGAAGAACAGTAGGAGAAGAAAACCAACCTAAGCATGGCATGGATAGACTATAAGAAACCCTTCGACATGATACCACACACATGGCTAATAGAATGCCTGAAAATATATGGGGCAGAGGAAAACACCATCAGCTTCCTCAAAAATACAATGCGCAACTGGAATACAATACTTACAAGCTCTGGAAAAGAAGCTAGCAGAGGTTAATATCAGGAGAGGGATCTTCCAGGGCGACTCACTGTCCCCACTACTCTTCGTAGTAGCCATGATTCCTGTGACAAAAGTACTACGAAGATGGATGCAGTGTACCAACTCAAGAAAAAGAGGCAACAGAATCAACCATCTGATGTTCATGGACGACATCAAGCTGTATGGTAAGAGCATCAAGGAAATAGATACCCTAATCCAGACTGTAAGGATTGTATCTGGGGACATCAGGATGGAGTTTGGAATAAAAAAATGCGCCTTAGTCAACATAAAAAAAGGCAAAGTAACGAGAACTGAAGGGATAAAGCTACCAGATGGGAGCAACATCAAACACATAGATGAGACAGGATACAAATACCATGGGAATAATGGAAGGAGGGGATATAAAACACCAAAGAGATGAAGGACACGATCAGGAAAGAATATATGCAGAGACTCAGAGGCGATAACTCAACGTCAAAACTCAACGCCGGAAATATGATAAAAGCCATAAACACATGGGCAGTTGCCAAGTAATCAGATACAGCGCAGGAATAGTGGAATGGACGAAGGCAGAACTCCGCAGCATAGATCAGAAACCAGAAACATATGACATACACAAGCACTACAACCAAGAGCAAATACGGACAGACTATACATAACACGAAAGGAAGGAGGGAGAGGACTACTAAGTATAGAGGACTGCGTCAACATCGAGAACAGAACACTGGGGCAATATCTGAAAACCACTGAAGACGAGTGGCTAAAAGAGTGCATGGGAAGAAGGACTGATAAAAGTAGACGAAGACCCAGAAATATACAGACAGGAGAATGACAGACAGAACAGAGGACTGGCACAACAAAACCAATGCAACGGACAATACATGAGACAGACTAAAGAACTAGCCAGCGATGACACATGGCAATGGCTGCAGAGGGGAGAGCTAAAGAAAGGAAACTGAAGGAATGATAACAGCGGCACAAGATCAAGGCCCTAAGAAACACCGATATGTTCAAAGAAACGATAGACGGAAATAACATCTCTCCCATATGTAGGAAGTGGCAATACGAAAAATGAAACCATAAACCACATAGCAAGCGAATGCCCGGCACTTGCACAGAACCAGTACAAAAAGAGGCATGATTCAGTAGCAAAAGCCCTCCACTGGAGCCTGTGCAAGAAACATCAGCTACCTTGAAGTAATAAGTGGTACGAGCACCAACCTGAGGGAGTGATAGAAAACGATCAGGTAAAGATGGGACTATGGTATCAGAACGGATAGGCTGATACGTGCAAACAGACCAGACGTGACGTTGATTGACAAAGTCAGAAGAAAGTATCACTCATTGATGTCGCAATACCATGGGACACCAGAGTTGAAGAGAAAGAGAGGGAAAAAATGGATAAGTATCAAGATCTGAAAATAGAAATAAGAAGGATATGGGATATGCCAGTGGAAATCGTACCCATAATCATAGGAGCACTAGGCACGATCCCAAGATCCCTGAAAAGGAATCTAGAAAAACTAGACGCTGAAGTAGCCCCAGGACTCATGCAGAAGAGTGTGATCCTAGAAACGGCACACATAGTAAGAAAAGTGATGGACTCCTAAGGAGGCAGGATGCAACCCGGAACCCCACACTATAAATACCACCCAGTCGAATTGGAGGAACTGTGATAGAGCAAAAAAAAAAAAAAAAAAAAAATAATAATAATAACACTTTTAACAGTATTTGCCTGAAAAGGGTCTTCTACCAAAATAGTGAAAGTAATGATAAATAGTGCGCGTTTATTTCCAAATACCAAATGTCACCGAGATGATATTGTGTACTAAAAGGTTTCTTCATGTAAAAGCCACTCGAGCTAGTTCTAATAAAGTGAGTGCATCATATTGAATG
>NC_061099.1:9992831-10012831 GCF_015104395.2 Macrobrachium nipponense
ACCATAGTCCACAGAGGATCTTTCCTGATCGTTTTCTATCACTCCCTCAGGTTGGTGCTCGTACCACTTATACTGCAAAGGTAGCTGATGTTTCTTGCACAGGCTCCAGTGGAGGCTTTTGCCACTGAATCATGCTCATTTTGTACTGGTTCTGTGCAAGTGCCGGGCATTCACTTGCTAGTGGTTTATGTTTCATTTTTCGTATTTGCACTTCCTACATATGGGAGAGATGTTATTTCCATCTATCGTTCTTTGAACATATCTGGTTCTTAAGGCCTGATCTTGTGCCGCTGTTATCATTCCTTCAGTTTCCTTCTTTAGCTCTCCCCTCTGTAGCCATTGCCATGAGCCATCGCTGGCTAGTTCTTTAGTCTGTCTCATGTATTGTCCGTACTTATTGTTTGTTGTGCCAGTCCTCTGTTCTGTCTGTCATTCTCCTGTCTCTGTATATTTCTGGGTCTTCGTCTACTAAAGAGACAGACTAAAGAACTAGCCAGCGATGGCACATGGCAATGACTACAGAGGGGAGAGCTAAAGAAGGAAACTGAAGGATGCAACCCGGAACCCCACACTATAAATACCACCCAGTCGAATTGGAGGACTGTGATAGAGCAAAAAAAAAAAAAAAAAAAAAAAAAAAAAAAAATGATAATAATAATAAGTGTGAATTATGCAACGAGAGCTTCTTAGTCTTCTACAGAAGAAGGAAATAAGACAAGTTCCCGTAGTCTCTCTCTCTCTCCCTCTCTCTCTCTCTCTCCCTCTCTCTCTCTCTCTCTCTTTCTCTCTCTCTCTCTCTCTCTCTCTCTCTCTCTCTCTCTCACAACCCAAAATGATAGGTTATACTGAGAACTTTATATGGGGACATAACACTCGGGTTAACCAGGGCGAGAGTTCAAGACGAAACTTCTTACCTCTAAGTAGGCCACCTCAGTCTTCCATAAGGGAAAAGGTGGTCAAGGCGTTTGCCACATAAAGCCTAATGTTTCCGACTTTGATATTTCAGTTTAACTCTTGGTTTTGAAACAGAGTTGTTGTCAGAGAAGACTTTGTCATCTCAAAATGGGAAGCGAGTTAAAATGCAAGCAACATGCTGACGGATATACATATACACAGACCGGGTGGTATTTATAGTGAGGGGTTCCTGGTAGCATCCTGCCTCCTTGGAGTCCATCACTTTTCTCACTATGCACGCTGTTTCTAGTTGCACACTCTTCTGCATGAGTCCTGGAGCTACTTCAGCATCTAGCGTTTCCAGGTTTCCTTTTCAGGGATCGTGGGATCGTGCCTAGTGTCGCTATGATTATGAGTACAATTTCCACTGGCATATCCCCTATCCTTCTTATTTCTATTTTCAGGACTTGATACTTATCAATTGTTTCTCTTTCTTTCTCTTCAACTCTGGTGTCCCATGGCATTGCGACATCATGATGATACTTTCTCCTTGATTTTGTCAATCACCGTCACGTCTGATCTATTGACACGTATCACCCTATTTGTTCTGATACCATGGTCCCAGAAGATCTATGCCTGATCGTTTTCTATTCCGCTCCCTTCAGGTTGGTGCTCGTACCACTTATTTATTATTATTATTATTATTATTATTATTATTATTATTTTATTAGTATTATTCAGAAGATGAACCCTATTCCATGGAACAAGTCCCGGAAGGTAACTGGGAAATACAGACAAAGATGACAAACGAAGGGCACATTTGGTAGTCGTTTCCCCAGCTGACTTGATGGTGGTAATAACACCAAAGCGAGGCCGGTGTAAAATATTTTGTCATGCACCTATAGGGTTAACATACGGCTTCAGCTATAGAAAGGTAAAGACAATGGAAGGATGAAACTGTTATCTCAAAATCTAAAGTTACCTCAACCGCTCGTTTGAAGACAATACGGGTTTCCCACAGTATCAAAGACAGTTTATAAATGGTGGGTTGTTATATATATACATATATATTGTTTATATTATTTATATATAATACAATATAATAATACACACATACATATTATAATATATATATATAGGATATAGGATATATTTATTTACACTATAATAGCAATATAGTATTATACATTATACAACATATATAATAAGATAGTATAATATAGATATTACATCAGAACTAATATATATATATATTATAATAATATATATATATTAGAATACATGCTCAAAAGATTTGATAACACGATCAGTATCGACATTTGAGAGAGTAAAGAGAAAAAAACACAAATTCATCAGAATAAAATATATTTAGAAGCCGCCCAAGTTTCCGAATGTCAGGCTGCCCTCTTCAGTGTGGGTTGTAAGCGTCTTTTGCTGTTTTTTTTGTTTTCACAAAGCATACTCCAATGGACCATGTTTTTAATTTCTCACACCTATCCATACAAGTCAAGTCCCTACTGAACTCCATCCTCAACGATATGTGGGTGCCCTGAGAAAAACCCATAAACCACGAACCATCCTCCAACACGTTCGCAAGAAATACTCCTCTAAAGTAAGACCGTTTCCCGTATTTGTGATGAGAAACCTGAAGCTGTCTCAACTTCCTTCCTACAAAAGTGGCTGCTTTGTCTATATAGACAGCCGTCCAGATACCATAGTGTCCTTTCACGCATAAATATGAAATTATCAACTGACCTTGCACACGAGTAGAAGGACACAACCTAACTGGTATTCTCTTGTTACCGAGATCCGTTTCACATATTGTTCCTTTTGTAGAAGTTGTCATTATTTATTTCACCATCCCACATAGATGATGAATTTTTTTTTTTTTTTTTTTTAATTTAAATAAATATAATATTATATATATCATATAATTTAATAATTTATATTATTATATAATAAATATTAGATACAAATAATATATATATTATATACTATAGTATTATTATATATAAAATATATTATAATACGCAACATACATACATACATTCGCATAGCATAACAACCAAACCATTCCAAATCCTTACATGTGTTGTTAAAGAACACTAAACAGATTGGAATACAAATACGTGCAGTTAACAAAACTGACCACCAGTGGAAGCCAGTTGCCCCATCACGCTAAATTAATACTTTACATTAAATAAATACACAAGCATATGGAAACAACCGGCACGAATGAGCAGGGGCTCTCAAACTAAAGAAACTTGCAGCTTAAACCTTGTTACTTACAACAGAAGGGTTTGAACATAAATGGTAATGCAAAGTCGCCACAAGACTTACAGCCACGGAATGTGAGGACAAGATATAGGCGCAACAGCCATAATACAAGAACCTGACACTCCAATGGGGAGAGATGAGAGAGAGAGAGAGATAGAGAGAGAGAGATTTTTACAAGCTTATTCTCGGTATTTTGGTTGCTCACCTTTCCCATGTCCTATTTTACCCCTGTCCATACTCTGTTTATTTTTAAGCTAGGTCAAGTTTTGTGTTTCTTCTCACTGAACAAATTTTTATTCATTACTTCTACTAGAAAGAGGTCGTATTGTGTAGAAGACTCATTTAGCACCTGCATACCATACATTGCATGTATGTTTTATGATTGAGTATATCTATTATATATACTGTGCAGAAGCCAGGTAACGATGTCGTACCTCTAAGTAAATGGCGATACAATCCACAATGAAGTAAAATCCTCTTGTAGCTTTAAAATACATATTGTTTCTTGTAGCATGGATTCAAAGCTTTCGACCATCAACTTGTGGTCTTGGTTTTCACAGGAGATGACAATAATCACATTTTATGTTGAGACCACAGTTGATGGGTTCGAAAAGCTTTAATCCTGTACAATAAATATATTTTTAAGCTTTTAACTACAAGAGGATTTTTACCTTCATTTGCGGATTGTATCCCCAATTATATACTACAATTTATTTAATAGATACACACGCATGTATATATACGTATAACATAATAAATACATACATTACTCCAGCCGTACCGTTTCACCCGATCACCTCATTAAGAATGATCATAATTTGACTATTCCTTCCCTTGACGTGACTCGAGGGTTTATCATTACGATCCCACCCCGAGAGGGGGAACATTCTCCATGTCTCCCCGTAACGTCCAATAATGCAGAAAACCAGAACGGTTAAAATTCCTTTGCACACCCAAAATCAGGTTAGAGACAGATAACGAAGCAAGAAGCGCCAGTCCTTCTTTTTGAGGTCATCACGGAGGTCAGGAAAGGTCCGTTGGAGGAGGAGGGAGGAGGAGGAGGAGGAGGGGAGAAGAAACTCTCAATGAATCCTGTAATAGTTCTGGCGAGGGTTTCCTCTTGAGAATATCTTAACGCTGTAATGATGCTCCGCTTCTTGAGGAAGTTAAAGAGAGGCAAAGGAGTAAAAATTAAATTAACAAAAATTAAGTAAACAAAATAAGATCAGCTTCGACTGCCTCAAGCCTTTCTTGAAGTACATCATCTTTTGGTATATCGTCTCCACTTTGCAAAAGAAAGTGATCCTGCATTCATTCGCTAAGCTGGCAATGTGTATCATATCATATATATATATTAATATATATATATATATATTATATTATTATATTATATATATAAATCTATTTCGTATTATTATTCTATTAATTATTAAAAAAAAAATTATTAAAAAAAATTAACTATTTCCACTAAACTGGAAAACAGAATGTCTTACTTAGAAATATTAATATATATATATATAATATATATATATATAAATGTTTTTTTTTCTAACGATAGTATAACAGGTTTACTGCTAACCATTTAGACTTGCCAAGCGTCCAGGCCCGTGCCAACAATCTCTCAGCCAATTTCCTTAACATCCGCACCCGCATAATGAACGTACTTTTTTCCAAGCTCCGAGGACCGTACGTAACTTTCCGAAGATTATTTTCGCTTACCTCGGGGAGTAAAGGCCTACAACCTAACTTTTGTTGTTTGCCTGGTTCTTCATAGGCGTTTAGGAAAGGTCCATGGATTTTCCCTGAAAATAAGGTGTGAAAAAGGTGTTTTTGCGTCGAGTTGAAAATACAGGAATTTGAGGGATAGGATATTTTGATTTGACTTTTACTTATTAGAATTACAAAATGTAACAAATAATAATATGTTTCCAAACCGTAGTCAAGAAAAATTATTTCTGATAAAATAAATTTGCCTATTTTATTCTAAAGATTCGTTTGGTTGAAAACAAGGATCCTAATGTGACCGTAGAGTTTATCCACTTTTTGAATATTGCAGGCACGCGTCCCCCCGAGTAAGGTGGAGGTCGGATCACAAGCGTTGCTGAAGACAGGAATTACCAGAGTGCGAAACGTAACTGATAACATCAATAATACGTCCGATAAGGACAAACGGTCAAGACTAATGATGATACTGCAAAATGATATAATACTTTTCTATTAAAAACTTTCCAAAACTTCACTGAAAGATTTAATTTCATTATTCAACGATCTACATGAACAAGAAAGTTGAATTGGCCTTTCCTCTGCAATTACTGACAGTCATTTTAACGATTATATCCTTTGAATGAATTTGACACTTTTATGGGCAACTTGCAAACGTAGAGCTGATTAATCTCTCGGTAATGTATTTTAAGTTATTAAATGCCATTCAACATGATGGCACATCACTTTATTAGAACTAGCTCGAGTGGCCTTTTACATCTACAACAAACCTTTTAGTAAATCATAAGTCCAGCTCGGTGACATTTGTGTTTGGAAATAAACGCGCGCACTACCTATTTTATCATTACTATTGTTATTTTTGGTAGAAGAAACCCCTTTTTTAGCAAATACTGTTAAAAGTGTTTTGTTTATTATTATTTATTTATTATTATTATTATTATTATTATTTATTAATTATTATTTTATTTTATTATTGGGTTGTTGTTTTGTTTTGTTATTATGAAAGCATTCTTCGCTATCAAATTGTAAAATAATCCCACGTACTCGTCCGCTTCGATCATTCCCATCGTCTTTTTTACGTTTTCAGTATAAAATCTAATGTTTTTTATGCTTCATAATAAAATAATTTGTTCTCGTAAGTCCAGTACCATTTCCATTTTTCTTTACCACTGTTTCTCTTTTTTATCGCTGTTTTCTTCTGGGAGGAAACTTCATATTTCCCTATTAAATCACGATTTAACATCGATTTTTTGTTAACTATCCCAATGTAATACGAGTTTCAAACTTCCTATCTAGCATCGCCCAGTTTTCAGCTTCTAAACTCGCCTTCTCTCCTCTCTCTTCTTCGTCTCGCTCTCTATTCCTCTCCTCTCTCCTCCCCTCCCCCTTCTCCCCCTCTCTCTCAAAATACACAGCGCTTTCTAGGTACTGACTTGAATCGAGCAGAAATGCCTTCTACGTAGTGAAATCCATCCTTGATTTCTACTCTGGTAATTAATGCATGTCTCTCTCTCCCGCCCCGGAATCTCTCAGTCTGAGTTAAATAACAATACCTTTCTGTCAAGAAGTTACTTCACGGCTTGTCATCAAAGTGTAAATTACGTACTGCTTATTTTTTCGAGGGTGAATTTAACGTTAGTAGTATGTCTACGAAATTTTCTATGACTTTAAGGTTTTGTTCAAGTGTAAATTACGTAATTTCTTATATTATATTTTCGAGGGAATTACGTTTAGTATTATAGCTACAAAATTTCCTATGACTTTAAGGTTTGTCTTCAAGTGGTAAATTAACGTAATTGCATTTTTTTTTTGCTCGCGTGAATTACGCATACTTCCATTATTTTATCCCCCTCCCAACTTTTCTCTCACCGTTGGATCTAGTACGATCCTTTGCTTGTGTCCGAATTACTTCAAGCCAAATCCCTTGGCCCCTGCAGCAGTATTCCGGGATCGTGTTTTCGCTCCGTTTCCAGAGAGAAGGAGCAGGCTAGTTTCTCCAGCCTGTGATACTGATGTATTGTGATCCGCCCTGCCTGAGTATGGTTTAGAATAGCTCTCTCTCTCTCTCTCTCATCCCTCTCTTGTCCTCTCTCTCCTCGTCTTCTCTCTCTCTCCCATTAACGGAGTGGGTCACAGATTCTGCGAATGCTTTTTTGGCAAACCTTCCTTTATACGTATTAAATAGGCCCACCGTGTGTCAAGGTCTGGAAGCAAGCCCAGTTTCTTTCCTTCCTGCACTGTCTGGTCAATCGCTTGGGTTGTCCTACTGAGTTTATCTTGAATTGTTTTAGATATATATATATATTAACTAGTAATTATATATATATATAGTATATCTATAATATATATGATATATTATAAGTATATATATATACACAATATATACCCATATACAATATATATAATATATATATATATATTGTATATATGTATATAATATATGATATATCTATAATTTAGTACTTATATATATATATTATAAGCGAATACCACGGAAAATGATAGTCAGAAATCCAAGCGCTTTCGTCTGACTATCATTTTCCCTGTTGGTTATTCGATTACTGTGATTTTTTAAGCATATATAATATATATAATATATGATTATCTATTATATATAGCCAATATATATTCTATATAATATATGTATCTAATACATATATATATATCTTCTATATATATAATATATAGAATATGTATTATTACATATATATATATATATAATAATATAATATATATATATATATATATATATGCATTTATATAACAAGCACAACACCAAAAAAGAAGCGAAACTAAAAATCTATGCTTTTATAACTAAAAAACTTAATAAAAAAACTAAAAAAACACTTAAAAAAAAAAAATACACTTTACAAAAAATATAACTAATAAACAATAAATAATTACTTAACTGTAAACACTAGAAATTTAAATAGCATAAAATAAAATACTAGAAATAAACTGTTAGTGAATACTTGATGACGAAATATATAAAAAAACGTGATGCTATGTATTAGATAAAGGTAATTCCATTTTCCTTCGTGGCATCACCTTTATTCATATAATTTGTATGCAAATAATAAATAATAATGTTGTATACGTATTATATACACTAAGAAATATATATAATGAAAAAATCTTATATGTATTAAAAATCTCCCTCTTCACATGTAAGAACAGAAAGATTAATGGAAAATCTCGAAATCTTCTCTCTCGTCTCCTACTCTCTCCTCTCTCTCCTCCTCTCGTCCTCTCCTCTCTCTCTCACTGGAAAGAACGAATAGGAGATTGTGGTTGTACTTATACATATAAAAAGAAAAAGAAGTAATAGTAAGTGGGCAGAAAGATAAGAGGCAATTCGAAAACGGTAATTTTGAGATATGGCTACTATAATACAATCCATTCAACAAATAAATCACCTGCCAACAAGGAAGGAAAATACTTTAGACCTAGTATTTGTGAACGAGATGAATTAATTTGTTAAAGAAAACTAATGAGTTTAGTTAATGCGAGTATTTCAGGACCATAATGTCCTATAGAATTAACAGTCCATTCCAAAGCAGTGAAAACAGAAGATAAGCAAGAAATGAAAAAGTGGGAAGGATATGGAAAATACAACTTTACAGTAAAAATATAAAATGGTCAGAAAATGAATGAAAAGAAGAACGAAAGATTGGGATAAACAATTTTTCGTAAGTTGATGACATCCAAGGGTAAATAACGGAGGAATATTATATAAAATATTTAGAGAAAATAGTGGATAAATATATACCAGAAGAAGAAAACGTAGAAACATCAGTCATGGGCATATCCAACGAGACAGAAGATCTTGTTCAGAAGAAAATCGAAAAGTGGAAAAAAGGCCTTGCAAAAGAAAAAATGCATGGAAATGTTATAGAACTAAAAAGTAAGATAGAAAGAAAATGCAGGAACATAAGATTATACGAATCCAAAAGACAAATGAAAAACGGGACTTGGAATTGGAAAAAGAAAAACCCTAATAAATATCCAATGCAAAACCCCAAACTATTATACGCATACCCGAAAACGAAAAGATGAATAAAACGAATAAAATAGAAATAGGCCCTCTTAAGAATTGAAGGGAAGGGGATTAACGAATTGAAACAAAAAAAGGAATTTTGCAACATAAATTGGCAAGAACGATACTAATTAAGAGAAATTCACCCCTAGAATAGATAATGAAGATATATGATTATAGTAAGTAATGGACGAAAATAGTGAATATTTAGGCTGACATAGATATTAATGAAGCTGATATTGGTGTCAGGCTATTAATGAAAGTTAAAAACTGGAGGGCTGCAGCAGTGGCCCTGATGGGAATTCCTGCTATTTTGTTTTTGTAAAAGGAAAGGTAGTTCATTCTATCGCAAGCCAACTTTGCAATATTATTAAGATAAAGTTGTAGATACAGGTCATGACATTTATGAATGAGCCAAACAAATTGCATATATTTAACCCCTACTTTTCAAAAGTGGATCAAGACTAGAGGCAAGTAATTTATTAGGCCCTGTGATTGTCTAACAATCACATATTATGAAAGTGTATGACAAAGGTAATGAAACAAAAATACTTATGATAAACATTTAATAAAAAATAATTTGTTTTTAATATAGGACAACATGGTTTCGTACCCAGGAAAAAGTACACAAACCCAATTGTTAAGTCCACCGTGAGGAACATATTCAAAAATATGAAAAAGCGGAAATGAAACAGATGTTGGTTTTATCTAGACTTTGCAAAAGCTTTTGACAAAGTAGTACCATATATATTAGCGAAAGAAAATTAGAAAACACAATATCGTGGATAAAAGTATGGAAGATGGTTAAAAGAATTTTTTACACACAGCAAAACAGATAGTTATTGCAAACGATGAGAAACCTCGATGAAGCCACGGTAATATCCGGTGTGCCACAAGGTACGGTGGTTTCGCTGCAAATACTGTTTGTTTATTATGATTGAAGACCATAGGACAGTAATGTTAAGGATTTCTGGTAGTGAGGTAGTTTTCGCTGATGACAAACAAGAATAAGTAGAAGAATTACTTGTGAATGAAGATAGGAACGCTCTGCAAAGAGAACCTTAACAAAGTAGAATGATTGGGCAAGGTAAATAGGATGGTATTTAACTCTGATAAATTGTTTTGAATCCAATAAAGTTATGGAGACAAGAAGGGCAAGGAAAGTATATGCATATAGGGGACCTAATAATGGAGACAATCACAAATAAGGAAGCGTTTAAAGACCTTCTTGGTTGATGATTGAATAGGAACATGTTATGCATTGATCAAATAGCATTCTATTGGCAAAATGTAAAAGCTAAAAATGGGAAATGTTGTTACGCCACTTCAAAACAACGAAAAGCTGAACACCATGATTATGCTTTTATAAAACAGTTATGTTTCGAGTCCACCTTGATATTTGCAACATGATATGGGTACCCACACTATCAGAAGGAAGGATTTTCGCAAATAGAGAGTGTACAAAGGTCCTTTTACAGCTAGAATAAAGAAGAGTTTAATGGACCCTTGACTACTGGGAAAGACTATCAATCCTTAAAATTTATATAGTCTATAAAGGCGATAAAGGGGAAAGACCGCTACATGATAATTCATTCCAGGCATGGAAACAGATAGAAAAGGGAATAGCAGAAAACATCATGGAACTAATAGAATATCAGAAAGAGCAAGCAAGAGGTAAGAATTAATAGTGCCCAGAAAACCTATTACCAGGCAATAAAATAGCGGAAAGCACCACCACATTAATCCACTACCACCAGCATCGATAATGCAGCGTTCTATTTCAATGCGCTTGCCAGCTCCATCCTGAAGGAATATATCAGGAGTGAGCGTAGATGTCTTTTAAGAATAAGCTCGACAAATATCTAGAAACTGCATCCCAGACCCATCCAAGATTTGGAAAGATGCGAAAATATAACCGGTAAGATGTACTAGCAACTCTCTGGTAGCACATTAGAGGTGCCTCAAACCTGATGGACCCTGGGGCAAACCCGAACGAACTGTTAGGTCTGTTAAGGTAAGGTCTCTCTCTCCTCTCTCTCTCTCTCCTTCCTTAAAATAAAAATTTATCGCAGTGGCGCTTTTCTGACAATTTCATTTCGCGGCGTTCAGCAAGTTAATGGCGATTCACTAGGTAACAGCCGTAAACAAAAAAACTGGTAAAAACAATTAATGTCAATTGAATTGCCGCCAATAACAAAGAGCAGGAACAACTGAACAAAATGCAATATAACAAAGAACAAAGATATCAGTAATCTCATTATCTTCTTCCCTGGACACATCTTATCTTGCATCCTAAAGCTAACTATTCACTATGTTTTTATTTTCATTAATCAAGTTCCTTCGACAACTGGCGTGATATTCAACTGCAAAAGAAAAAAACTTTCACGCTCTCAGTTTATAAATTGATATGTTTCAACTGTGACAAAATACTAGATGCTCTGACCAGTTTTTATGATGATAGTTTTAACTGTTAAAATACTAGCTGCTTATGACCAGTTTATAATGATATTTCAACTGTTAAAATACTATATGAGCTGGCCATTTTTATAATAATATTTCAATCTGTGAAAATACCAGAATGCTCCTGGACATTTTATAAACTGATATTTCATCTGTGAAACAAAATATTTTATGCCTTGAAACATTTTTAAAGGTATTCCAAACTACCAAATATGTTTTTATGCTCATATATTTGACACATGGGGGGGGACATTTCAACTGTACAAAGTACTTTTATGCGCTGACATTTTATGATGACCATTTTCAACTGTAAAAAAATTTTAAAAAAACTTTATGATCTGACATCTTTTACAATGACATTTTAAACCGTGATATTTTTATTTTTATAAAAAACTCGTTTAATGCTCTCTAAAGCATTTTTAAATTTTCAGGTAATATGTTCCAAGTAAGGCTTCCTGTCCATACGAAATAAGTGGCAAATAGTTATCTACCCAGGTGATTCCTAACCATTATTCAACAAGCCTTATTTTGCACTTTTTCGAATAAACAAAACAAACAATTTTATGTTGCATTAACGACAACATTTTATCTGTAAGAAAAACTAGGAACTTCAAAATCTTCTTTAGTCCATAGAAATCCATCCTACCTATTTTTCAGAGAAAGAAAAAGCCTCATTCATTTTTTTAAATTGTATGTTTTCTTCCACCCCGGAAAAATCAAGCCGTTTGTTCCAACTATTTTCTGAAAATAGATTATAGCTTAATCCCCCTTTCTCGAGTAAGAGGTTGCATAGAAGGAAGCAATTAATTTTATTTATACCAGATATGTTAACTTTTTTCTAGTTAGAACATCGTCCATTTCTCATATACTGCCGGCCGTTATTAGGTCCATAACCATTAATTATTCCTGGCACATTTAAGAAATATTTTTACGGAATCCTACGCTAATTAACTTCGAGTAAACTACTTATTATTAGCTCTTAAGACACTTGTCGTGTAGTCGTGAATTCCCTGGCGTGTATGTTTGCCTCCAAAAGGATATAGACAATTACAAATATGATTGACAAATAGTCACAGAACATTTTCTATAATGAAAGTAATATTATTTAATACAAATGACTCAAGAATCCTCCCAAATGAATAAACATGTAAAAACTTCGGCAGCAATCATGTTTCTGTACCAGCGTATAATGTTTCTATGAAATAGTTGAACATGCGGCCAAGGAAACTCTCACCCGCTGCCCATGAAACTTTCAGCCACGGCCGTTGACCTGTGTTATTGGCACCTATATCGGAGCCAGACGCACGATCATGGGCAAATTTAATCTTCAAGAAAATATAAACGACTTAGGCTAAAGGTCTGCAATTTGGTATGTTTTGATGATTGAAGGTGGATGATCCATCATACCAATTTGCAGCCTCTAGCCTCAGGAGTTTTTAAGATCTGAGGGCGGACAGACTGAGAGCAGCAATGCCCTTCGGCATTAAGGTTATCAACCTGAAAAATCAGGACGGGAAAGGATACGGTAGCGTCAAGATACATCGAAAATTTTATAAGAGGCTTTTTAATATTACTGACTGTATTGATTTTTTCTCTCTTTCAGCCTATATATATATATATATATATATATATATATATATATATATATATATATAGATATGTATATATATAAACATACATATATATATATATAAATAAATATATATCTATATATATATATATAAATATATATATATATATATATATATATATATATATATATATATACACATATCTATATCTATATATATATATATATATATATATATATATATATATATATATATGATAGATATGTATATATATATATATATATATATATATATATATATATATATATCATATATATAAAATATATATATATATATATCTATATATATATATATATATATATATATATATATATATATATATATATATATATATATATCTAGATACACGCACACGCAATGTATATATACAATATAATATAAGATAAGACTTATCATCAACATATTTATACATAAAGAAGTGATTTTGACTTACTTTTCACTATATACAGCATAATATAATGAAGACATGAACATAAATACAAACACCACTACGATCAAACTTCATACGCTGTTAAATTGTACTAATATTCAGGAAGATTTCCCATTAATCTGCAATTCCCCTTTGAGGAATAACCTTTACAGATATTCCCCAAAGAATTTCTCTTTGCCCGTGAGCTCATCATGCAATGCAATATTCATAAGCTAATGCACGATATTTTATGAACCATAAAAAAGAATGATTTCCATAATTATCATATTTCACATGACACTAAAAATACTTATTACAATTAATGAAATGAAGTACTGCAATTTGAGTGTGATTCTAGTGTGGTTTTAAAATTTCTACTGTCTTCTCTGACGACCCCCTCCCCCCAAACCCTTCTTCTGATTATCTTAATAACATTTTTGTTGATGGTTTTTGAAAAAAATGATAGATAAATAAATAAAAAAGAGAACGGCTTGTCTTCTTGTTTTTGCTTCTACCGCCTGAAAATACTCGAATGGAAGACAGATGATTCTGATAGTTGAATAGAAATCACTGAAAACAAATAAAAATTACAAATAAAACAGATAAAGTCGACGACCATCAAAGCATTAACAGAAATGTAAATTTAGCTGCTTTGTCGATTCCTTTCCCTTTCAGCTGTGAACACAAGCTGGTGGATCAAAGTATTTTTATTTCGAAGAACTGAAACAGCCTAAAACCTCAGTAGTCAAAGTGTTAACTGCTATTAGTGCTCTTTCAAATGGTTTTAATTTGGATAAAAATATACGATACGATCGTCACATTCCTATTTGTCTTAAAACTTAAATACTATCAATGGTTCACTACCAGTCTTTAACATCGTATTGTCTCAATAAAAGATACTGTTTCTATTTCTGTTGCCTCTAATCACGTCACTAGTCTACTGTTACTGGCGTCAGTATAGTTACATTTGAAATATGGCTTTAGTTATCAAAAATAGTTATTAATAAAAAAATAATCTATATTCCATATTTCATAATTTATCATATTTTTATACAATTAATATAACTGACAAGTCGGAAAAAAATAAAACGGTATGACGCCGTCCATAGGCAACATTTCAGTTGTGCAAAATCATGTCATATATATTGTGACGATAGTGAAAAATAACTTTGGTTTGAGAACCCTAGAGAAAGCGGCGCCAACCTGTGACCTCCGACCTTCCGAAGGAGTGAATGCTGTATTTTCACTTTCAAAGGAATCGCTGATCTCGAAATTACAATCCAAACTTAAGAGAAGACTCGTCCCAACGTCTCATTCTTAGCTACAAACCGCATCAAAGCTTAAACTCTTGTTTTGGTCTCTTGATCTCTCTCGATATGTTTCAAGTGAATGAATTCATTCGATTCATAATTTGAAAGGTACTTCTCACGGATGACAAAAACTTACGAACAATTTAAGCGATTCATCTAGTGCTGGCCTTGATATATATCTAATACACGCCTGACCAATCGGCGTCTCTCTCTCTCTCTCTCTCTCTCTCTCTCTCTCTCTCTCTCTCTCTCTCTCCACATATAATCCAACAGGATATGGAGCATGCATTGTTGGTGTTAATTTAAATAAGAAGGTAAACAGCCTTATAATGAGAGAATAATTTTCAACACAAAAAACTAAAAGAAATATTTCCAGATATAATTTCTATAATTTATTATTGGACAGAAGAAGCAGATATCTCTTTGTCTGACTGCCTGTCTGCCTCGTATGTATTACTGATGATTTAAATCGATTAAAGGATACATACATAGCGCCTGCCAAAGCCTAACCTTATGACTGTTATTAAAGCCGAAGCAGTTTCATATGAACTAATATTGCTTTCAATTTAAAACAAGTTAAAAATGAGCCACGGTTAAGTTAGGTTCCTTTAGCGCAATCGAGTTTCCTGTACAGATATAGTGCTGTATGAAACTCTTAGCTAATCTCAGTAGCTCCCCAGATACGTTCGATGAAAGTGAGTCGGCGACGCCTCTGGGAAAGAGCTGCCAGACGCACGATCCATGGCTAAACTTACCTTTAAAAGAAATAAAACTGCTGAGTCTAGAGGCTGCAATGTGCTATGGTTGAACGTTGGAGGGTGGATGATCAACTTACCAATTTGCAGCACTCTAGCCTCAGTAGTTTTTAAGATCTGAGGGCGACAGAAAAACTACGGATGGACGGACAAGACAAAACTCCCGCATAAAAAAACCGTCATATCAGTTTTATTAAAAGTTTGATCTGTAAATGAAAAATAACCTTTTATTCATGGTTAGACTCTAATGCATGTTCCTACACACCTCTTTCTCTGTCTCTCTCTCTCTCTTTCTCTCGCTTACCATCAAGGATATTTGATAAGAAAGAAAATGGGGAAATATAAATGTTGAGAAATGGGAATCTATTTTCTATATTAATCATTCAAAGGTCTTCTTCACCCCTTTCTCTCTCTCCTTTATCTCATTCAATTCAGATGAAAGTAGATCAAAAGAGAAATAGAATTTTCAAATAATATTTAAAACAAGAGAAAAAAACTGCGAATAAAAATCTCATGAGAAAAATCCCGGATAAAAATTTCATCCAGAATAGATTTCCAAATAAAAATCATAAGAGAAAAATCCTTAATAAAAATTCCATCTAGCGAAAAATACCAATCTATTTCATCTTCTTGAAGATGTGTTTGTGGGAAAGACCAAACTCCCTAGAGCGAATCTTTTCTGGGATTTATATAAAAACAAGGCGTGATCCGACCTCCAGCTTACTCAGTGAGCGTGGTAAAATCTACGTCAAATAGCCCGATGTTTCACTGATGAAAATTAAAATACATAACGCTATATTTTATCCGAAGATCGGGAATATTCGACTGCAAGGCATCAGTTAGATAATTACAAATAATTCCCTAAAAAACGATACACGATATTACAATTATACTTATTGTCCATTTTACCGCCTGTGCCTGAAGCTACATGTAGCTCCTCTCTAAATATCCGAGAAAACTGCTAATAGGAGAAGTGCCTCCGATGCGTTAAGAAAGCCCCAACCCCCCCACCATCCTTAGAGGCGAAATTTATGCAAACCTGAGGAGAAATCATTCCTCGAAATGTTATTATTCCGCCCCTTAAGCCGAAATACCTGATAACGATAAGAGACTGCATTTCGAAACCTTTCCGGCGACGAAGAACTTCCAGGAACGTGTTAAAATACGACTTGGATCTCTCTCTCTCTATCTCTCTCTCTCTCTCTCTCTCTCTGGCGGAACACTTCGCAGAAGAGACGGAAGTTGGCGCGCCTGCACCGGATTTTTAAGTTTATTCCATATTCATTCATTACTTGGAACATTGGAAATTTAGCCAAGGGAGAAATGTATTCGAATGGAAGACATACATACACATATATATATATATATATATATATATATATATATATATATATATATATATATATATATATATGAACCTGGAGCATCAATAGAAATTACAAACCAAGACAATGATGAAATAACAGGAAAAGTATCGTACTCAACATCTCTGCAAAAATGGTTACTCGTACGACTCACCATACTCTTAAACATTGTCCTCACAGTTTTTAATTTAAGCTTTTGTAATCAGAATGTTAAACATCAACACCTGGTCTGTATTAAGTCGGAATTCTCTCTTCATTACAACTGCAATTCCTGAGAATTTTTTCGTATCAGTCATTTGTTCCAAGTGTGGAAGTAAAAAAATCTTGACTTGACTGTATTTTGATAGTTACTTTGGACTTACTTTTCGATTAGACACATTCATGAGTATTTTTAAATTAAAGCGAAGGAATTTAGGGAGTGGGCATTAATTCACCCGTTCAAGCTAAGGAATTAAGGAGATAGAATTTGTTCACCTTTGAAGCTAAGGAATTTAGGGAGATAAAATCAGTTCTCCCTCTAAAGTTAAGGTTATTAAGGGAGATCAAATCAATTCACTCTTTGAAGCTAAGGACCCTAGGGTGATAAAATCAATTCATCCTTTTAAGGTAAGGAATTAAGGGAGATAAAATCAATTCACGTTTCGAAGCTAAGGAATTTAAGGATAAAATCATTTCGCCTTTTTAAAGTACAAATAAAAATTCTGTTACAAGCAGTCTGTTTTCCCAGCATTTTCGCTAATAATGGAAACGAAAGAAAATGAACGTAGGAGAAAATAACTTCAAAAGAGATAAGTTCCCTGCAGGAATACTGGAAGGCTGATGCAGACTCCCACCAGCATCTGGAAACTTATGAAAGGAAATTCCTCTGGAAAAGGCTCAGACCTAAAAAAAAAAAAAAACTAAAAAAAAAAAAAATATTAAATAAATAATAAAAACTTCCATCTTTTTCTACAAACCACGTCCCAAGGGAAAAAATGACCATCTATTATTAGCGAAAATGCTGGGAAAACAGACTGCTTGTAACATTAAATGTAAACTGGTGTTATTTGGTTTGGCTTAAAGCTAATAGCGATGACTTGTTGCAGAATTTTACTCTTAAGAATTATTGACAATTTTTATTTTTTAAGAAACGGACCCAAAATAATAAAGAAAATATCTAATTAAATCCATTTATTAGTTCTAGAAAGCCTTTCACGCAGATGTATTAACGCCAGTACATTCTCAATTACCTGAGAGAGAGAGAGAGAGAGAGAGAGAGAGAGAGAGAGAGAGAGGAGAGAGAGACATAACCTTTTGTCTTCCTCGGGATGTGATTATTTGGAGAAAACTGTTTTTCAGCCAACAAACAGAATCTTGCGGAAATATGACTGAACTTTTTTTTTTATATATGTTAACCAATTTTTCCATGGAAATATTTTATCTGGGATACTGTGAGTTTTGTATTGGTGTACCAGTTAGTGTGTAAGACAATAAAGCATTTGGATTTTTCGTTTACGTTTTTATGAATGGTTTCGTGGGTGTGGCGTGGTGTGTGTGTGTGGAGTTACCTTTTTAGAGAGAGAGAGAAGAGAGAGAGAGATCGACGGAGGAGAGAGAGAGAGAGGAGAGAGAGAGAGAGTTTTACAAGCTTATGTCTGTATTTGTAGCTCACTTATTTCCATATTTACCCAATCATACTCTGTGGTTTTAACCTAGGTCAAGTTTGTGTTGCTCACGAACACATTTTATTCATTACTGCCACTGAAGAGGTTGTATAGTGTGGGAGACGCGCATAGTACATACATACATACATGCAAACAAATATATAATATATATGTTTATATACGAGTATATATATTGTATGTTATATATACACATATATGTATATGACTGGTAAAAATGTTCTATTACAACAGAATTCCATCTAGTAAAAGGAGCCCATAAAAACACCAAAATATAGAGAGAAAAGTACTATATTTCAGAGACTGCTGTCTCCCTCTTCAGGTATATGAATGAGAAAAGTTTACGGAAAAGGTGGTATTCATACCAAGAGATCCATCCACAGGTAAGCCAATTTAGGTCACCCCCGCTGATAATCTTCCTTTAATCTTCTTAAGCGTTGGTTGAATGAAAATCTTGTCGATCACATCTGAATCCATGCTGCTTTTGAGATGTCATTACCTGCCTCTCTTTTATTAAGGCGATTCCATCATTTAACTCTTGTACTGGCAGTTGCTGCTATAAATTATGTGACAAATTCCAGTTTATTCTATGGTTATGTTCATTTATATGGTTGAAAATAGCCGAGTTTTGTTGTCCATACCTAGCTGACCGTTTGTGTTGTATTAATCTGTGGGGAAGTGATTTTTCTGTAAATCCGATGTAAGATCGGTCACAGTCCTGGCATGGGATTTCGTAAACCCCTGTGTCCTTGGGGATGTCTTTTGTTGGACGTTAATCAGGGATTTGGCTAAGGTGTTTGGGTAAGTAAATGCAAAAGGGTTAGATTTTCCGAGGGTCTGAGTCACCGTCTTAATCCTGTCCAGGTAAGGAATTTTTATTTTATTGTTGGGTGTCTCTCTGGGCTTGTCTTGAGGAGGTTTGTAGAAAATTACGTTTGCTTTGTGAATTGCTTTCTCAATTATATGGTTAGGATACTTTAAAGACGAATGTTGCTTATGAATTAGTTCAAATTCTTTTTCCAGGAAATCTGGGGGACAAATTCGTAAGGCTCTTAAGAATAGGTTGCTGGCTACACCTATCTTGATAGCAATGTCGTAATAGCTAAAGTAGTGAATGTATAAAAGTGAGAACGTTGGTTTTCTGTACATGGTAAATTTGTATTCTGTCGTGTCTCTGATTATCAAAACATCAAGAAAAGGAATTTTGTTGTTTGTTTCCCATTCAACTTTAAATTTGATGCTGTGCACTAATGCATCTAATTTTGAAATGAATTCATTAAAATTGCCCCACATATAATCCAAAAATGTTAGAATATCATCTACATATCTCATCCACAGCATGTTTTTGGGTTTTATTGTATTTATTACTGTAGTTTCAAAGTATTCCATGTACAGATTGGCTAAAACAGGATTTAAAGGACTACCCATACTACACCCGAAATTTTGCTTACAGAATGATTCCCCGAATGAAAATACGTTAT
>NC_061099.1:10015331-10036135 GCF_015104395.2 Macrobrachium nipponense
TAGAGCTGATTAATCTCTCGGAATGTATTTAAGTATTAATGCCATTCAACATGATGCACTCACTTTATTAGAACTAGCTCGAGTGGATTTTACATCTAGAAACCTTTTAGTATACAATATCAGCTCGGTGACATTTGGTATTTGGAAATAAACGCGCACTATTTATCATTACTATTATTATTTTGGTAGAAGACCCTTTTGAGGCAAATACGGTTAAAAGTGTTATTATTATTATTATTATTATTATTATTATTATTATTATTATTATTATTATTATTATTATTATTATTACTGTAGTTGTTATTATGAAAGCATCCTTCGTTATCAAATTGTGAATAATCCCACATACTCGTCACTTCGATCAATTCCCTTCGTCTTTTACTTTTCAGTATAAAATTTAATGTTTTTATGCTTCATAATAAAATAGTTCGTTCTCGTAATCCAGTACATTTCCATTTTTTCTCTACACTGTTTCTCTTTTTACCGCTAATTCTACTGGGAGAACTCCATATTTCCTGTTAAATCACGATTTAACATCTATTTTTTGTTAGCTATCCCAAATTATTGCGAGGCTCCAAACTTCCTATCTAGCATCGCCCAGTTTCAGCTTCTAAACACGTTTCTCTCTCTCTCTCTCTCTCTCTCTCTCTCTCTCTCTCTCTCTCTCTCTCTCTCTCTCTCTCAAAATACACTGCGCTTTCTAGGACGGACTTGAATCGAGCAAATGCCTCTACGTAATGAAATCCATCCTTGGTTCTACTCTGGTAATCAAATGCATGTCTCTCTCTCCGCCCCGAATCTCTCAGTCTGAGTTAAATAACAATGCCTTCTGTCAAGAATTACTTCACGGGTTGTCATCAAGTATAAATTACGTAACTGCTTATATTTTCGAGTGAATTACGTTAGTATTATGTCTACAAAATTTTCTATGACTTTAAGGTTTGCCTTCAAGTATAAATTACGTAATTGCATTTTTTTTCTCGTGTGAATTACGTCATACTTCATTATTTTATCTCCCGAATTTCTCTCCCTTGGATCAGTACGATCCTCTGCTTGTGTCGAATTACGTCAAGCAATCCTTGGCCCCTGCAGCAGTATTCCGGGATCGTTTCGCTCCGTTCCAGATAGAGAGCAGGCTAGTTTCTCCATCTGTGTTACTGATGTATTGTATCGCCTGCTGAAATGGTTTAGAATAGCTCTCTCTCTCTCTCTCTCTCTCTCTCTCTCTCTCTCTCTCTCTCTCTCTCTCTCTCTCTCACTCCATTACGAAGTGGGTCACAGATTCTGCGAATGCTTTGCAACCTTCCTTTACGTATACGTATTAAACATATCCCACGTGTGTCAAGGTCTGGAAATCGAGCCAGTTTCTTCCTCTGCACTGTCTGGCATCGCTTGGGCTGTCTACTGAGTTATCTTGAATTATTTAGAGAATATATATAGTAAATTATATAATATATAATATATAGATATATATATATACATATATCTATAATATAGTATATATATATATAATTAATAAATATATTACTGTATGAGGACTACTTGATCACGAATTATATAAAAACGTGATACTATGTATAAATAAAAAGGTGACTCCATTTTCCTTCGTGGCATCACCTCTATTTATATATTGTATGCAAATATAAATAATATGTATATATATATACACAAATATATATAAAAGAAATCTTATATGTATGAAAAATCTTCTCTTCACATGTAAGACAGAGGAGTAAAGAGAAATTCTCTCTCTCTCTCTCTCTCTCTCTCTCTCTCTCTCTCTCTCTCTCTCTCTCTCTCTCTTTGTAAAATATTATCGCAGTGCGCTTTTCTGACAATTTCATTACGGCGTTCAGCAAGTAATGCGATTCCGAAGGTAACACCGTAACCAAAAAATGGAAACAATTAATGTCATTGAATTCGCCAATAACAAAGAGCAGGAACAACTGAAATGCAACATAACAAAGAACAAAGATATCAGTAATCTCATTATCTTCCCTGACACATCTTATCTGCATCTCAATCTAATATTCATATGTTTTATTTTCATGAAACAAGTCTCGACACTGCGATATTCAATTGAAAAAAAAAATTCACGCTCCCAGTTTATAATGATATTTCAACTGTGAAAATACTAGCTGCTATGACAGTTTATAATGATAATTCAACTGCTAAAATACTAGATGCTCTGACATTTTATAATGACATTTCAACTGTGAAAATACTAGATGCTCTGACATTTTATAATGATATTTCAACTGTGAAAATATTTTATGCTCTGACATTTTATAAAGGTATTCCAACTACCAAAACATTTTTATGCTCATATATTTTACACTGACATTTCAACTGTGAAAGTACTTTATGCGCTGACATTTTATGATAACATTTCAACAGTAAAAAATACTTTATGATCTGACATTTTTAAATGACATTTTAACCGTGAGTATTTTATATAAAAAAACTCTGTTAATGCTCTCTACAGCATTTTAATTTTCAGGTAATATGTCAAGTAAGCTTCCTGTCCAAGAAAATAGTGACAAATATCTACCCAGGTGATCTAACATTATTCAACAGCTATTTTCACTTTTCGACTAAACTGCAATTTTATGTTTATTTAACGACAACATTTATCTTTAGAAAAACCAGGACTCAAATTCTTCTCTAGTCCATAATAATCCATCCAACCATTTTCCAGAGAAAGAAAAAGCATCATTTTTTTAAATGTATGTTTTAATCCACCGGAAAATGAAACCGTTTGTCCCAACTATTTTCTGAAATAGATTATAGCTTAATCCCCTTTCTCGAGCAGAGGTTGCATAGAAGGAAGCAATATTTATTTATACCAGATATGTAATTTTCTATTAGAACATCGTTTCTTGATATGCTGCCGGCGTTATTAGTCATAACAAAATTATTCCTGGACATTTAATACCATCTTACGGAATTCTACGCTAATTAGCTTCGAGCAAATACTATATTATCTCTTAAGACATTGTCGTGTAGTCGTGAATTCCCTGGCGTGTATGTTTGCCTCCAAAAGATATAGACAATAAGAAATATGATGTAAATAATCACAACATTTTCTATAATGAAAGTAATATTATTTAATACAATGACTCAAGAATCCCCAAATGAAACATGTAAAAACTTCGGCGCAATCATGTTTTCTGTACAGCGGATGATGCTGTATGAAACTGACACGCGGCCAAGGAAACTCTCAGCCACGGCCAGGTGACCTGTGTTATTGGCACCTATATCGGAGCCAGACGCACGATCATGGCCAAATTTAATCTTCAATAAAACATAAACCACTGAGGCTAGAGGGCTGCAATTTGGTATGTTTGATGATTGGAGCGTGGATGATCAACATACTAATTTGCAGCACTCTAGCCTCAGGAGGTTTTAAGATTGAGGGGGGACAGACAAACAGCCATTTCTATAGGTTTCCTTTACAGAACACTTAAGCGATTCTTTCGGAAACGAAGAAGATATAATTATTCTGAGTGAAGCTGAAATAGCTTCTTACATAACTACATAACATTAATGAGAGCAGCAATGCCCTTCGGCATCAAGGTTATCAACCTGAAAAATCAGGACGGGAAAGGATACGGTAGAGTCAAGATACATCAAAAATTTTATATGAGGGCTTTTTAATATTACTGACTGTATCCATTTTTCCTCTCTTTCAGCCATATTTATATATATATATATATATATATATATATGTATATATATATATATTATATATATATATTATATATATATATATATATATATATATATGATATATATATATATATATATATAATATATATATATATCCCAGAACTTAACAATTTTCAACAACTAAAACAGATGTATAACAACAACGACAAAGAGAAAAAAAACTTCAAAGGAGAAATAAAACAAAGACATCCCTTTGTTATCCTTGAATTTAAGTAATAAAAAAAATACATATTAAAACGTCCTTCTCTTTAAAACGACATGTCGCCTGAGGCCAGACGAACATCAGAAAGACAAAGTGGAAGGAAGTTGGGCTTTATGCCATATTCTGTACATTTCAGTGTCTGTTCAATTATAATGGGTAAGGTAAAAGACAACGTAGGATTATCTTCACCATAACCTGTCCTATTTAAAAAAGTAATGTAGACTTGTTAGAATCATCTACAGCATAATATATAACAGGTTAAAAATGCGCATACGTTTCTTCGGCGCAATCGAGTTTTCTTTACAGCTGCTACAGCGTATAATCATCGCCATATATAGCATAATATCAGACAATAATATAAACATACTATTACCACATACAATATAAAAAATATAATGTAACCTTATCATTTCTTTATATACAATATATTATAAGGTAAGACTTATCATTACCATATTCATTATAACATAAAGAAGTGATTTTGACTTACTTATCACCATATACAGCATAATATAATGAAGACACGAACATAAATACAAAAACCACTACGTCAAACTTCATACGCTGTTAAATTAAATATTAATAATTCAGGAAAATTTCCCATTAATCTGCAATTCCCCTTTGAGGAATAACCTTTACAGATATTCCCCAAAGAATTTCTTTTTGTGAGCTCATCATGCAATGCAATATTCATATGCTAATGCACGATATTTGATGAACCATAAAAAGTTATTACCATAATTATCATATTTCACGCGACACGAAAGTACTTTTTATAATTAATGAAAAGAAGTACTGCAATTTGAGTGTGATTCTAGAATGTGGCTTAAAAGTCTCTACTGTCTCCTCTGACGCCCCCTCCCCAACCCTTCTTCTGATTATCTTATTAACATTTTTGTTGAGTGTTTTGTAGATAAACTAAAAAAAATTCTTGTCTTCTTGTTTTGCTTCTACCACCTGAAAGTACTCGAATGGAAGACAGATGATTCTGAATGTTGAATAGAAATCACTGCAAACAAATAAAATTACAAATAAAACAGATAAAGTCGACACCAGCAAAGCATTAACAGAAAATGTAAATTTAGCTGCTTTGTCGATTCCTTTCCCTTTCAGCTGTGAACACGAGCTGGTGGATCAAAGTATTTTTATTTCGAAGAACTGAAACAGCCTCAAACCTCGGTAGTAAAAGTGTTTAACTGCTATTAGGCCTCTTTCAAATGGTTTTAATTTGGATAAAAAATATACGATACGTTCGTCACGTTCCTATTTTTTCAAAAAACTTGAATGCTATCAATGGTTCACTACCAGTCTTTAACATCGTATTGTCTCAATAAAAGATACTGTTTCTATTTCTGTTGCCTCTAATCACGTCACTAGTCTACTGTTTTTGGCGTCAGTATAGTTACATTTGAAATATGGCTTTAGTTATCGAAAATAGTTATTTATAAAAAATAATCTATATTAATATAACTGACAACTCGGAAAAAAATAAAACGGTATGACATTTCAGTTGTGCAAAATCATGTCATGAAATATATTGTGACGAGTGAAAAATACTTTGGCTTGAGAACCCTAGAGAAAGCGGCGGCCAACCTACGACCTCCGACCTTCCGAAGGAGTGAATGCTGTATTTTCACTTTCAAAAGAATCGCTGATCTCGAAATTACAATCCATACTTAAGAGAAGAACTCGTCACAACGTCTCCATTCTTAGCTACAAACCGCATCAAAGCTTAAACTCTTGTTTTGGTCTCTTGATCTCTCTCGAATATGTTTCAAGTGAATGAATTTCATTCGATTCATAATTTGAAAGGTACTTCTCACGGATGACAAAAACTTACGAACAATTTAAGCGATTCATCTAGTGCTGGCCTTGATATAAATCTAATACACGCCTGACCAATCGGCGTCTCTCCTTCTCTCTCCTTCTCTGCTCTCTCTCGCTCTCGCTCTCTCTCTATCTCTCTCTCTCTCTCCACATATGATCCAACAGGATATGGAGCATGCATTGTTGGTGTTAATTTAAATAAGAAGGTAAACAGCCTTATAATGAGAGAATAATTTTCAACACAAAAAACTAAAAGAAATATTTCCAGATATAATTTCTATAATTTATTATTGGACAGAAGAAGCAGATATCTCTTTGTCTGACTGCCTGTCTGCCTCGTATGTATTACTGATGATTTAAATCGATTAAAAGGATACATTACATAGCGCCTGCCAAAGCCTAACCTTATGACTGTTATTAAAGCCGAAGCAGTTTCATATGAACTAATATTGCTTTCAATTTAAAACAAGTAAAAAATGAGCCAACGGTTAAGTTAGGTTCCTTTAGCGCAATCGAGTTTCCTGTACAGCATATAGTGCTGTATGAAACTCTTAGCTAATCTCAGTAGCTCCCCAGATACGTTCGAGTGAAAGTGAGTCGGCGACGCCTCTGGAAAGAGCTGCCAGACGCACGATCCATGGCTAAACTTACCTTTAAAAGAAATAAAAACTGCTGAGTCTAGAGGGCTGCAATGTGCTATGGTTGAACGTTGGAGGGTGGATGATCAACTTACCAATTTGCAGCACTCTAGCCTCAGTAGTTTTTAAGATCTGAGGGCGGACAGAAAAACTACGGATGGACGGACAAAGACATCTCAATAGATTTCTCTTACAGAAACTAAAAAATAAAAAACCAAGGGATACAATATACCTTCCTTGAACAATTGTATCTACTCTGCCACTGGCTACAATGTTCATTATATTAATGAAATATGATAATATCCTTGACGCGTAAATCATTATCAACTCCAGCTTCCATTTTAAAGCAACACTACTCCTACGATATCAGGAAAACATATTTTCCGTTAATGTTATGCAAATGTGATTTCTTCATCCTCCTGTTTTTATCTCTAGATAATGCAATTGACGACATTACGCTGTCAGGAAAACAAACGTACTTTAAAACCACGGTAATTAAATGAATTACTCTATTCTTGCGAAAATGAATCATCCTGTGTGGATAGTATTATTCTCTTTTTTTTCTTAACGAATTACCCCATCTTCGTGAAAACGATTTATCGCATCTGTGTGAATAGGTATTACCTTATTCTTTGTGAAAATGAGTTACTCTGTTTTTGTGAAAACGAATCAACATGAATTACGCTATAAAGAAAATGTTAATTATCCTATTTTTGTAACCTCCTTTCATGCTTCCACTATGCTTTTTTTTCTTCAGTTATTTTATGCATTAAATGAAACCCACTTAGGATGCATTCAAACCAAATCTCGTACAACAAAAATAACTAGAATCCAAAAAATAATTTCCCCAATAAACTTCAGAGAGAAGATCCCTTTTACATCTCTTAACAAAAGGAGAATTCTAACTGCAGAAAAATAGAGACAGAAACTACGCGATCCAAGAAACTTTCACTCGCTGGAGAAAGGTCGCTGGAGAAAGCAGCCGAGAGAGAGATGTAGTAGAATACTCGTACAGAGAGAAAGCTGGTTCTCCAAAAGCGAGCAGAAAAAAAAATGAGATTAAGTAACAGAATCCCCTCTTGTTTTCTCTGGTACAAACGATTGGGAAAACCGATAAGAGGCGAATGGAGTCCTTATTCAAACAAGAAAGCAGCCCTATTTCGTCTTTTGTTTTCCAACAATACCCGTGAATATGTCAACGATGATCGGATAAATATTCATGTTTATAAAAATGTTGGTCCTATAGATTGAGGGAAGGAGCAGAAATTCAAATAAAACATGCAAGAGAGAGAGAGAGAGAGAGATATAGAGAGAGAGAGAAACGAATATTCTAACAGTTGACGGCCAGCAGATTTTATCAGGTAAATCTATACACACTTATCATGTTCTTCGAATTACTGCATCTTTATCTGAAGAAAGTGAGAGAGAGAGAGAGAGAGATAAGAGAGAGAGAGAGATAGAGAGAGAGAGAGAGATTTCTAGGGCATCCTCCAGGAACCGCATGATGGAAAACAAGCTTTTAACGAATTCCCAGGAATTCATCTCATTCAGGAAAGAAAAAAATGTAATGGTTTATTATTCTTCCAGAAACATTTCTATCTCATCAGTTAGAATATCAAGTTATCTATTATACAAAATGGAAAAGGGAAATGGCCACTGTCGAGCAATTATAGACTCTCTCTCTCTCTCTCTCTCTCTCTCTCTCTCTCTCTCTCTCTCTCTCTCTCTCTCTTGACCTTTGAAGATTCGAGGAAACTTGATGGCACAATTGTTACAAGGTTCTTACAGAGTTTTCTTTCTCAAAATATAAATTAGAATGAAACAGGACGGGATAATTCATTCACCTACATACAAAATATTACAAACATATTTCAAAAACGAATACATCCAACACCTAAGAAATTCACCCTTGAGGATAAATACCTTCGCTTTTAAATGACTACACTTTCAGTTTTCTGTAAAAGAAAACTATTGTGCCGACTTTGTCTAACAGTCCTCACTTTTTGCTGCCTGCACTTTTTCTCTCCACCCTCAGATCTTAAACACTAACGAGGCTAGAGGGCTGCAGATTGGTATGTTGATCAGCCACCCTCCAATCATCAAACATACCAAATTGCAGCCATCTAGCCTCAGTTGTTTTTATTTTATGTAAGGTTAAAGTTAACCATAATCGTACTTCTGGCAGCGATATAGGTACCAACAACATAAGCCACCACCGGGCCGTGGTCCAAGGCTTGGAGCTTCATGGACCGTGGCTGAGGCCACCGCTGGACAGAAAACTGACTTTAACTTTTTATTTGTTATTTGTGATTCTCTCTAACCGTCTGCAATATCAACTGATTTACTTCAACGAAATGTTTTCAATTAGTTTTATGCCGCTCAGAAAAACGACTTAGTCGCTCTTATGTTCTCTAAACCTTTTTCCTTTCATCTTACGTAACAGGAATTTTTCACGCTGATATGAACAAGGAGTGATCCGACTTCCAGCTTACTCGAGGCGCCTGCTAAGATCTACGGTCATGTAGAGCGTTGTTTCACTAACGAAAATTAAAATTAATACGCTATATTTTATTAGAAATAATTTTTTTACTGTTTAACATGCATTATTTATTTTTTACATTTTCAATCTAATAAATATATAATTAATATCCTATCCTAAAATTCACGTACCTTTAACTCAACGCGAAACTCCCTTTTCAGACCTTTTTAGGTTTTTAATAGGACTTTCCTACCCCCAAAACAAGAACAACAACAGCAAGGACAACAACAAGAAAAACAAAAAAGTAGTTTGTAGGCTTACTTCCCGAGTAAGCGAAAACTTAAGTCTTTATAATTAAATATTAGAAACATCCGTCTGTCTTAACTAATGTCTAAGAGTATTCTAAAAATATTTTTCGTAATACCTTTTTATCAATCAGCTGATTAAACTATCTAAATACGTTTTGTTACGTTCTTGATTGTATTCTTTTACCTAATAATTTTAAACGTCAAATCCAATTAAACCTATTATGGGGGAATATTTTTAATGTTATAGCTTAATGAAATTAAAAACATGTTGACTTGTAGACCACACACATTTGCTATTTCGTGGGAAAATTGTATGGCATTACAATCAGGAACTTCAAAAAAGACTTAGTATTATAAAGTGAAAGGCTGCATTAGCAAGACAGCTTCGTTAGTAGCGGAGATAATGGTGGCTCGTTAAATCATGCAAAACAAATAAACTTTTTTTTTGTTTCACAAAAACTGCAGATGAATTCCAGTGAGACCTTGAACCTGTTTTTCTTTAATGAAATGATTCTAAAAGTGAATCAGCCACCGATGGAAAATGAATCTACAAAATTATTTTTTTTTCTTTTATACATTACAAAGTTAGATATGGAAAAACGCTACCAGAAATATACAAATTTCTCCCCGTAATTACATAGAAATCATTCGGAATAAAATCCATGTGCAGTCCTTACAGAGAGAGAGAGAGAGAGAGAAGAGAGGGAGAGAGAGAGAGAGAGAGAGTATTTTAAGTTAATAAGACGTTCCTTCTCTGTAGCAATATTTTAAAATTAAATCTCAAGTGCTATCCTTAAAGAGAGAGAGAGAGAGAGAGAGAGAGAGAGAGAGAGAGAGAGGTTTCCAAAGACACGCATACTTATTTCTTTGGGAAGGTCATTTTTCAGAAATATTCTCGAAGAAAAAGTCCCTCATAAAAAAACCGTCATATCGGTTTTATTAAAAGTTTGATCTGTAAATGAAAAATACCTTTTATTCATGGTTAGACTCTAATGCATCTTCCTACACACACCTCTCTCTCTCTCTCTCTCTCTCTCTCTCTCTCTCTCTCGTCTCTCGCTCTCTCTCTATCTCTCTCACTATCAAGGAAATTTGATAAGAAAGAAAATGGGAAAATATAAATGTTGAGAAACGGGAATCTATTTTCATATTAATCATTCAAAGGTCTTCTTCACCCCTTTCTCTCTCTCCTTTATCTCATTCAACTCAGATGAAAGTAGATCAAAAGAGAAATAGAATTTTCAAATAATATTTCAAACAAGAGAAAAAACTCCGAATAAAAATCTCATGAGAAAAATCCCGGATAAAATTTTCATCCAGAATAGATTTCCAAATAAAAATCCTAAGAGAAAAATCCTTAATAAAAATTCCATCAAGCGAAAAATACCAATCTATTTCATCTTCTTGAAGATGTGTTTGTGAGAAAGACAAAACTCCCTAGAGCGAATCTGATCTGGAATTTAGAAAAAAAACCAAGGCGTGATCCAACCTCCAGCTTACTCAGTGAGCATGGTAAAATCTACGGTCAAATAGCTCGATGTTTCACTGATGAAAATTAAAATACATAACGCTATATTTTATCCGAAGATCGGGAATATTCGAGTGCAAAGGCATCAGTTAGATAATTACAAATAATTCCTAAAAAACGATACACGAAATTACAATAAGACACTAGGAAAAATGAGTCGTCACATTAATACTTATTGTCCATTTTACCGCCTGTGCCTGAAGCTACATGTAGCTCCTCTCTAAATATCCAAGGGAACTGCTAATAGGGGAAGTGCCTTCAATACTTAAAGAGAGCCCCACCACCCACCTCCTTAGAGGCGAATTCAGCCAAAACCTGAGGAGAAATCATTCCGCGAAATGTTATTATTCGCCCCTTAAGCCGAAAATACTGATAACGATAAGAGACTGCAATTCGACCTTTCCGGCGACGAAGAACTTCCAGGAACGTGTAAAATACGACTTGGATCTCTCTCTCTCTCTCTCTCTCTCTCTCTCTCTCTCTCTCTCGGAACACTTCGCAGAAGAGACGGAAGTTGGCGCGCCTGCACCGGATTTTTAGTTCCATATTCATTCATTACTTGGAACATTGGAAATTTAGCCAAGGGAAGAAATGTATTCGAATGGAAGATACATACATATATATATATATATATATATATATATATATATATATATATATATATATATATGAACCTGGAGCATCAATAGAAATTACAAACCAAGACAATGATGAAATAACAGGAAAAGTATCGTACTCAACATCTCTGCAAAAATGGTTACTCGTACGACTCAGCATACTCTTAAACATTGTCCTCACTGTTTTTATTTTAAGCTTTAGTAACCAGAATGTTAAGCACCAACACCTGTTCTTTATTAAGTCGGAATTCTCTCTTCACTACAACTGCAATTCCTGAGAATATTTTCGTATTAGTCATTTGTTCCAAGTTTGGAAGTACAAAAAATCTTGACTTGACTGTATTTTATATTTACTTTGGACTTACTTTTCGATTAGACACATTCATAAGTATTTTGAAATTAAAGCGAAGGAATTTAGGGAGATGGCATTAATTCACCCGTTCAAGCTAAGGAATTAAGGAGAAAGAATCAGTTCACCTTTGAACCTATGGAATTTAGAGAGATAAAATCAGTTCTCTATCTAAAGTTAAGGTTATTAAGGGAGATCAAATCAATTCACCTTTGAAGCTAAGGACCCTAGGGTGATAAATCAATTCACCTTTTTAAGGTAAGGAATTAAGGGAGATAAAATCAGTTCTCTCTCTAAAGTTAAGGTTATTAAGGGAGATCAAATCAATTCACCCTTTGAAGCTAAGGACCCTAGGGTGATAAAATCAATTCACCCTTTTAAGGTAAGGAATTAAGGGAGATAAAATCAGTTCTCTCTCTAAAGTTAAGGATTAAGGGAGATCAAATCAATTCACCCTTTGAAGCTAAGGACCCCAGGGTGATAAAATCAATTCACCCTTTTAAGGTAAGGAATTAAGGGAGATAAAATCAATTCACGTTTCGAAGCTAAGGAATTTAAGGATAAAATCATTTCACCTTTTTAAAGTACAAATAAAAATTCTGTGACAAGCATTCTGTTTTCCCAGCATTTTCGCTAATAATGGAAACGAAAGAAAATGAACGTAGGAGAAAATAACTTCAAAAGAGATAAGTTCCCTGCAGGAATACTGGAAGGCTGATGCAGACTCCCACCAGGATCTGGAAACTCATGGAAGGAATTTCTTCTGCAAAAGGCTCAGACCTAAAAAAAATATTAAACAAATAATAAAAACTTCCATGTTTTCTATAAACCACGTCCCAAGGGAAAAAAATGACCATCTATTATTAGCGAAAATGCTGGGAAAACAAACTGCTTGTAACATTAAATGTAAACTGGTGTTATTTGATTTGGCTTAAAGCTAATAGCGATGACTTGTTGCAGAATTTTACTCTTAAGAACTATTGACAATTTTTATTTTTTACGGAACGGACCCAAAATAATAAAGAAAAGATCTAATTAAAACAATTTATTAGTTCTAGAAAGCCTTTCACGCAGATGTATTAACGCCAGTACATTCTCAATTACCTGAGAAAGAGAGAGAGAGAGAGAGAGAGAGAGAGAGAGAGAGAGAGAGAGAGAGAGAGAGAACCTTTTTGTATTCCTCGGGATGTGATTATTTGGAGAAAACTCTTTTTCAGCCAACAAACAGTCTTGCGGAAACATGACTGAATTTTTTTCTTTTTTATATAGGATAATCAATTTTTCCAGGAAAATATTTTATCTGGGATACTGTAAGTTTTGTATCGGTGTACCAGTTAGTGTGGAAGACAATGGCATTTGGATTTTTCGTTACTTTTATGAATGTCTTCTGCGTGTGCGAGTTTACTTTTTATAGAGAGAGAGAGAGAGAGAGAGAGAGAGAGAGAGAGAGAGAGAGAGAGAGAGAGAAAATAGGACCATTTCCAATATTAGAGCAAAATAGTAATTGAAAATTGTCTACAACAAACACCTCACTGCCAGGAACTGTACCTCTTTTCCCATTGAAAATAACATGATTCACAGTTAAAACTATATAACTAATTCGACGCAGCTCTCACATTTATTAATCAAAAACGAATTCCATAACATACAGTATTAACGCCGTTTGATAAGCAAGAGGAATAAAAATCGAAATGTAACGAAGTCTTAGATCATTTCACCAAATGGTCCAGTTGGAAAAAATAATTCTAATGATTTCCTCGCTCCCTCACTATGACCAATATACAAAACAAAGGAATCACACGCGTTCAACACGGCATGAAAACAATAATATATAAATAAAAAACCTCCTCCACTAGAGGACATAAAGAGGTGTTTGTGTGGAAGGGTAAGTCCCTCCTACGTGAGCGTGATCCGATATTTTAAAACATACCAAAAACCTCCCCTTTTAAACGCCTCTCACGCCATGGGCGATTTCAAGGCGAGAAGGAAAACAGTGGCAGACAGGGCATGTTCAAATTTACATTCAGCGTGAAGCTACCTCTATGCATACTTTATATATATATATATATATATATATATATATATATATATATAATATATATATATATATATATATACATCTAAAGTTTTTCCAGGAGGCAACCCTTATCTATAGATCGTTTTGGAGGACACACTACCAGAGAAATTATGCCATAACAATATTCCAAACAAAGTATTTATTCTGAGACAAGTCAAAGTTATTGATGTGAAAATTAAAAAAATGATAAATACATACAAACTGCCAAATTCCTCTCTCTCTCTCTCTCTCTCTCTCTCTCTCTCTCTCTCTCTCTCTCTCTCTTCTTGATCCAAAGAAAAACGGAATTTATACCCACCTCTACCAAGAGACTGCAAAAGGTTCCCACCCAAACAACAACGGTATCTGAGAAACACTTGGATCACCAGACTCCCACATTCCCCCCTACCTCCCCCTCTCTTCTCTCTCTCTCTCCGCTCTCTCTCTCACTCTCTCTCTCGCTCTCTCTCTTCTTCCCCAACAGGCAGACCTGGAAAAAACACATGGGGAGGCGACTCAGATGAGAGAGGATGTGCATCTTGCTTAGCAGGTTTCAAATAATAAGGAACTAAAGATATACACATAAATTCAAAATACGTATTATAAAATAGTCTCCATTAATGACACAATTATATATATATATATATATATATATATATATATATATATATATATATATATATATATAATATCCACGAAGGAGAGGGAAACTATGGAGTATCCACAGCGAGGCCTTTCGACTTCTCGTCCTTTGCTAAGCTTCGTAACGGACGAGAAATCGAGAGGCCTCGCATCGGCGCTCTATTGCTTCACTTTCCTTCGTGGATTTTGTCTTTGTTGATATTTATATTTATCACGCTCCATATTATCGTGATTCAGTCGTACATAATACATACATACACACACACACACACACACACACACACACACATATATATATATATAATATATATATATATATATATATATATATATATATATATATATATATATATATATATATATATATATATATGATAGGTGTAAAGCCATAAGCCCCCTAAAACTTCATATATTTGTCAAAAGAACAACAATTTCTTAAATAAATTCCATTTTCAATATTAGACACGACGAAAACTAGAAAATCAATACAGACAAAAAAAAAAATGAATAAATAAGGACGCCAAAGTTGTTAATAATTACAAGGTTAAATACCGTGACATTGAGGCTAAGGCACTCAACTTAAAAAAATAAACAGTATTTGGATTTAGGCAACCAATACCACATCCCATCAACAATTGAAATGGGTGACAAAACAATTACAGAATTCAAGTGACATGACTTTGCTTTAGAACTGAGTTAAAAACGCTACAAGTTATATGAAAAAAGAAGTTGTACGAGCGCACGTTGTACGTAGAAGGTTGCAGATTAAAAATCATAGTAGGTCAGTCAACCGGTTAGGAATGAATACTACAGCTTTGTTCTTGATTACTCCCTCTTACTGTGACATTTAAATGTCAAAACACGGAGAAGAAATAATAACACGTATGGTGGCGTACACTCACACTCTTAATAAACTGTTATTCAGTCAAGTGATTTTACGTCATTACCTTGAATACTGAAACTGAAAGATGGTATTAACAATTGGAACCCGATACGAAAGTTGCCGATGATTGCTAAGCTAAGATTACCCACTAGTGAATGCTTGTAGTTTTTAATTATGTGAGTGTGTCATCTTATCAGCTATTGCGAACGGGTCGTTATTAATACTTATATATGTGTATATTTTCGTATATAAAGTGTCCCTTTTTGGTGATTTTATATTTTTTTGCTGCCTTTATCCGTCCGTCCGCACTTTTTCTGTCCGCCCCCAGGTCTTAAAAACTACTGACGCTAGAAGGTTACAAATTGGTAAGTTGATCATCCACCCTCCAATCATCAAACATATCAAATTGCAAGCCTCTAGCGTCAGTATGTTTTATTTCATTTAAGGTTACAGTTAGCCATAATCGTCCTTCTGGCAACGCAACAACACAGGCCACTACAGCCGGGTGAGTTTCACACAGCATCATACCGACAGCATCGAATGATTGATCTATTTTCGGTAGCCTTCATCATACGCTGTACAGAAAACTCGATTGCGCCGAAGAAATTTCGGCGCAATTTTTTTCCCCTCCGAATCGCCCCAGATCAGTTATAATTTTCCCATAATTTGATCAGAGTGAAATAATTACTACCGTTAAGTGATTAATGTTGGGCGTCATTAAAAGTCAATTGGCACTTGTTTTTGCTAATGGAGTTGACGGGAATCAAAATCACGAAGGAGATATTATGAGGTTTTCACACAACAAATACTAAACAGCCGAATATTTCAGTGAGGAATCTTCACGAGGGATTACTCGAATTTTTGTCCGATGCAACCCGGAACTCCCACGCTATAAAAACCACCCAGTCGAATAGGATGACTGATATAGAAAAAAAAAAATACAAAAATAAATAAATAAACAACGCTGATACAAATAACAGCATTGTCTCCATAGATAAAAATTCATCATCATTAATGCTGATTTTAAGGTAAAGTCGACCATACTAATTTCCCTCTTATAAATCCAGAAACAAAAATCAGAAATTACGCTTTATTTCTGTGCAGGCACTAATCACTCCCCATGCATTGACTGCCACTAATTAAAAATGCAAATTGCATTTTCTACCCCACCTCTTGCAGACCATATAGTATTGCTCACAAACCAACTTAAAGAAAAAAAAAATAAAAACGAATCCACACCAATCAGAGAACCACCAATCAATCTCTAATTGCTAATTCAGCCCACGTCTCCCATTATCATCTTACCTTCATTCTCTGTTATTCGATATTCCCTTTCCGTTTCTTATTTCATTATTATCAAATCTGCTCAATTCCTGTCATCCTAAGCTCCCCTATTTTCCCCTCCGTTCGTCGTTTCCTCAACCATCCGTCGATGGCTGTGGAAAATAAGCAGATCTGCCAATCATGTCATGGATGACACATTTCCGCTCTTCCGCCAAAATATTTTGTCAACCTGTCTGTTCACATTTCTAACATCGGCGTCCCTTTCAACGAAGTAAGGGTGATTTTATTCGTCAAGGTTTATTCGTCAGTAATCTATCCATTTTAACAGAGTAAGGGTCACCGTTTGTCAAGATTATCCGTCAGTAATTTATCCCTTTTAACCGTGTCAGGGTGGTTTTATTTGTCAAGATTAATCAATCACTAATGTATCTTTTTAACAAAGTACAGATTATTTCATCTGTCAACAATTCATCCCTTTTAACAGAATAAGGATTATTTCATTTGTCAGAGATTTATTGTTTTTAACAGGGCAAGGATTACTTTGACAGTAATCTATCCCTTTTAACAGAGTAAGGATTACTTTATTTGGCAGTAATTTATTTCTTAAAAGGGTAAGGATTACTTTTTCAGTGATTTACCCCTTTTAATAGGGCAAGGATTACTTTGCCGGTGATTTGTCACTTTTAATAGGGCAAGGATTACTTTGTCAGTGATTTATCATTTTTAACAGGGCAAGGATTACTTTGTCAGTGGTTTATCATTTTTAACAGGGCAAGGATTACTTTGCCAGTAATTTACCCCTTTTAACAGGGCAAGGATTACTTTGTTAGTGATTTATCACTTTTAACAATACAAGGATTACTTTGTCAGTGATTTATAACTTTTAACAGGGGAAGGATTATTTTGTCAGTAATCTATCCTCTTTAAGAGAGTAAGAATTACTTTCATTAGTGAGAGGTTTCCAGTAGTACACAAAATTAAATTTTAATTCTTAGACAAATGGTGAACGATAACACTAAGAAATTCCTGTTAATGAAAGAAATAAAGGCAAAACACCGGTAAAAAAAATAGAAGCCGCCCAGTCAACGGGAAATTCCTCTCACGCGCCAGTGATTCTATCAGCAATGTGCCAACCTCTCGGGCAAAAATCTAACCGAGCGAGAGACAGCGAATATTTATCGAAACTCTGTGTAAGGGGATGATCTGATAGCGGATAGTAATGGTTATATATCATCTGTGAAGTATTTGTTATATACATATATATATATAATATATATATATATATATATATATATACTATATATAGATATATACACATATAAACCCCAAAAGGCAGAAAGTTAGTGCACTAACTTTCTACCTTTTGGCGTTTTTATGGGCTCGTTTCTATTAGATCGAAATCTATTTAACAGAAAATATAATACACACACACACACACACACAGATATATATATATATATATATATATATATATATATATATATATATATATATATATAGAGAGAGAGAGAGAGAGAGAGAGAGAGAGAGAGAGTCGTCAAAAGATTAAGAACCCCAGGTCTAGAGGGAACAAAGAGTACTCCATTCATTCCTCAATGCAGATTTGAACGGTACCAGCGGAAAGTGTCTAAAAATATCAGGGAATCAATAATTCCAATAACCAAAATAACAGCTAATAATAGACACGAGATAAAGGTGATATATCCATCGCGTCTTCGTTGGCTTTGTAGTGTACTCACATCGGAATACAGTATTTAACAATTCATCTTTATCGATTTAACCTTCTAAATCTCAAGTTTACCTTAGGCTATTAATTCCTGTTCATATATATATATATATATATATATATATATATATATTATATATATATATATATATTCCTCTTTCGATTTGCGAATTTCATGTGATTTTTTAATTGTTCTACAATCTGTTTGCAATTATATATATATATATATATATATATATATATATATATATATATATATATATATATATATATATATATATATATATATATATATATATATATATATATATATATATATATATATATATATATATATATATATATATATATATATATATATATATATATATATATATATATATATATATGTATGTATATTATATATATATATATATATATATATATATATATATATATATATATATATATATATATATAGATATATATAAAGATATATGCCACGAAGTGAAAACAACCACCGAATAAATTGGATTGATAGTTCAGTAATTGGAAGGTCAAGAGATGTCTTATCACGAAATCTTTTAGAATCTGCTTTAATACAACTTACTTTTCATTGTAATTTCAATGTTAGTCGTGGCCTTTTTCATTTAGACCCCTTGTATCTGTAACATGTTTAAGAATGACCTCAAAGATATAATTACTGACTTAAATAAAAATCAGTTGCCTTAGAGTTATTAATTTTATTGTAATGTATGTCTGACATGTATTGTGAATATGGTTTTGTTTACCAAGTTCTGAATAGCTGTCACCTATAATCCTTTAATTGTCTTGAAATTGTATCTGAGATGATTGTCTTAAACCTTTAATTGCACCCATTGTTTATGCTTGTTTGGGAAGGTTTCTTATCTTCCAGGTGTGTCGGATTCTAGGTACTAATCTCTTTATAATCCCTATCTGTCAGTTATACGAATCTTCTTGTATTGTCTTTTCTCGATGTATGTCAGTCTCTGCTCAGTAAAGGACTTTTAACGTCGAAAGATCTTGCAGACCTCCTTCGTTTATTTTTTCTTCGTGGCATATATCTTTTATTTATGGATTTATCACGTTCCTAACTTTCGTGATTCAGTTATACATATATATATATATATATATATATATATATATATATATATATATATATATATATATATATATATATATATATATACACACACACACACACACACACACACACCCATTATATATATATATATATAATATATATATATATATATATATATATATATATATATATATATATATAATGGGTGTGTGTGTGTGTGTATTACTTCTCTCTGCCACATACATAATAATCACTAGTCTGTCACTGAATCCTGAGCCAGAAAAAAACAGCAACTTTTACCTCTTCAATTCCCTCCCAATCTTTTCTCTCTTAGTACGGATACCATCTTCACTTCTGTCAAGGATAAAACCTTTGCTTGTCATCTTCGTCGTTAAAATCAAATTCTGAAATTCAAAGCTGAAGGAAACCTTTCTAGTTATCTGCAAAGAAAGCTATTGTGACGGCTGCGTCCGTCCGTCCACACTTTTTCCTGTCCGCCCTCAGATCTTAAAAGCTACAGAGGCTAGAGGGCTGCAAATTGGTGCGTTGATCATCCAACCTTGAGTCATCAAACCTACCAAATTGCAGCCCTCTAGCCTTAGTAGATTGTATTTTATTTAAAGTTAAAATTAGACATAGTCACGCGTCTGGCAACGATGTTAGCCAGGCCACCACCGAAAGATAAATCTATTTTCGGTGGCCGTGATTATACGAGAATATGCTGTCCAGAAAACTTGACTGAGCCGAAGAAACTTCGGCGCATTTTTTACTAGTTTTTTTTTCTAGTGCCACTATTATGTCGATTTGCCATCGTCTACCATCCCAACCAAATATCGTTTTCATCACCGCGACTCACCTGTTCATCCTCACTATTCATCATAACTACATGTACTACTCTCCGTCATCAACTGCATCGTAATTACTAAGACGCGTCTATTGCATCATTATCCTACGAATACCCTTTCAGGCATAATCGTTAAGACTTGAATGATGATCAACTCGGGAAAATCATTCTCATCAGTTTCTCTCTCTCTCTCTCTCTCTCAGAGGGGAAAATCATTCTCATCAGTTTGCTCTCTCCCTCTCTCTCTCTCTCTCTCTCTCTCTCAGAGGGGAAAACCATTCTCATCAGTTTGGTCGTTCTCTCTCTCTCTCTCTCTCTCTCTCTCTCTCTCGGAGGGGAAAATCATTCTCATCAGTTTGCTCTCTCCCTCTCTCTCTCTCTCTCTCAGAGGGGAAAATCATTCTCATTAGTTTGCTCTCTCCCTCCCTATCTCTCTCTCAAGAGGGGAAAATCATTCTCATCAGTTTGCTCTCTCCCCCTTTCCCTTTCTCCTCCTCTCTCTCTCTCTCTCTCTCTCTCTCTCTCTCTCTCTCTCTCTCTCTCTCAGAGGGGAAAATCATTCTCTCTCATCAGCATGTTCTCTCTCTGTCTCTGTCTCTCTCAATAAC
>NC_061099.1:10036635-10041635 GCF_015104395.2 Macrobrachium nipponense
GTTATTGAGAGAGACCAGAGACAGAGAGAACATGCTGATGAGAGAGAATGATTTCCCCTCTGAGCGAGAGAGAGAGAGAGAGAGAGAGAGAGATGAGGAGAGAAAGGGAGGGAGAGAGCAAACTGATGAGAATGATTTCCCTCCGAGAGAGAGAGAGAGAGAGAGGAGAGAGAGAGAGAGAGAGAGACGACCAAACTGATGAGAATGGTTTTCCCCTCTGAGAGAGAGAGAGAGAGAGAGAGAGAGAGAGAGAGAACGACCAAACTGATGAGAATGGTTTTCCCCTCCGAGAGAGAGAGAGAGAGAGAGAGAGAGAGAGAGAGAGAGAGAGGTAGGGGAGGCAGAGAGCAAACTGATGAGAATGATTTTCCCCTCTAAGAGAGAGAGAGAGAGAGAGAAACTGATGAGAATGATTTTCCCGAGTTGATCATCATTCAAGTCTTAACGATTATGCCTGAAAGGGTATTCGTAGGATAATGATGCAATAGACGCGTCTTAGTAATTACGATGCAGTTGATGACGGAGAGTAGTACATGTAGTTACGATGAATAGTGAGGATGAACAGGTGAGTCGCGATGATGAAAACGATATTTGGTTGGGATGGTAGACGATGGCAATACGACATAATAGTGGCACTAGAAAAAAACTAGTAAAAAATGCGCCGAAGTTTTTTCGGCTCAGTCAAGTTTTCTGGACAGCGTATACTCGTATAGTCAAGGCCACCGAAAATAGATTTATCTTTCGGTGGTGGCCTGGCTAACATCGTTGCCAGAAGCATGACTATGGCTAACTTTAACGTTAAATAAAATACAATCTACTGAGGCTAGAGGGCTGCAATTTGGTAGGTTTCATGACTCGAGGGTGGATGATCAACGCACCAATTTGCAGCCTTCTAGCCTCAGTAGCTTTTAAGATCTGAGGGCGGACAGGAACAAGTGCGGACGGACGGCCAAAGCCTGCGCAATAGTTTTCTGATTAGAAAGCTAAAAAGGTTTCCTTCAGCTTTGAATTTCAGAATTTTATTTTAACGACGAAGATGACAAGCAAAGGTTTTATCCTTGACAGAAGTGAAGATTCTATCCGTACTAAGAGAGGAAAGAGTGGGAGGGAATTGAAGAGGTAAAAGTTGTTGTTTTTTCTGGCTTAGGATTCAGTGACAAACAATTGATTATTACGTACGAGGCAGAGAGGAGTAATACACACACACACCCATTATATATATGTATCATATATGTATATATATGTGTGTAGGATATATATATATATATATGTGTGTGTATATGTATATATATATATATGTGTGTGTGTGTGTGTGTATATATATATATATATATATATATATATTATATATATATATATATATAATTGCAAACAGATTGTAGAACAATTAAAAAATCACATGAAATTGGTAAATTGAAAGAGGAATATATATATATATATATATATATATATATATATATATTATATATATAAATAAAATGGAATTAATAACCTCCTAAGGTAAACTTGAAATTTAAAAGGTTAAATCGATAAAGGTAAATTGTTAAATACTGTATTCCGATGTGAGTACACTCCAAAGCCAACGAAGACGCGATGGATATATCACCTTTATCTCATGTCTATTATTAGCTGTTATTTTGGTTATTGGAATGATTGATTCCCTGATATTTTTAGACACTTTCCGCTGGCACCGTTCAAATCTGCATTGAGGAATGAATGGGGTACTCTTTGTTCCCTCTAGACCTGGGGTTCTTAATCTTTTGACGACTCTCTCTCTCTCTCTCTCTCTCTCTCTCTCTCTCTCTATATATATATATATATATATATATATATATATATATATATATATATATATATATATATATATATATATATATATATATATATATATATATATTATATTTTCTGTTAAAATAGATTTACAGCTAATATAAACGAGCCCATAAAAACGCCAAAAGGTAGAAAGTTAGTGCACTAACTTTCTGCCTTTTGGGGGGTTTTTTTATATGTGTATATATCTTATATATAGTAATTTATATATATACATATATATAATATATATATATATATATATATATATATATATGTGTGTGGTGTGTGTTGTGTGTTGTGTGGTGTGTGTGTGTTTATAACAAATACTACACAGATGATATGTAACCATTACTATCCGCGATCAGATCATCCCCTTACACAGAGTTTCGATAAATATTCGCTGTCTCTCGCTCGGTTAGATTTTTGCCCGAGAGGTTGGCACATTGCTGATAGAATCATTGGCGCGTGAGAGGAATTTCCAGTTGACTGAGCGGCTTCTATTTTTTTTTTACCGGTGTTTTATCTTTATTTCTTTCATAAACAGGAATTTCTTAGTTTTATCGTTCGCCATTTGTATTAAGAATCAAAATTTGATTTTGTGTACGACTGGAAACCTCTCACTAATGAAAGTAATTCTTACTCTCTTAAAGAGGATAGATTACTGAGAAAGTAATCCTTCCCCTGTTAAAAGTTATAACTCACTGACAAAGTAATCCTTGCATTGTTAAAAGTGATAAATCACTAAACAAAAAGTAATCCTTGCCCTGTTAAAAGAGGTAAATTACTGGCAAAGTAATCCTTGTCCTGTTAAAAATGATAAACCACTGACAAGTAATCCTTGCCCTGTTAAAAATGATAAATCACTGACAAAGTAATCCTTGCCCTATTAAAAGGGGTAAATCACTGAAAAAGTAATCCTTACCCTTTTAAGAAATAAATTACTGCCAAATAAAGTAACTCCTTTACTCCTGTGTTTAAAGGGATAGATTACTGTCAAAGTAATCCTTGCCCTGTTAAAAACAATAAATCTCTGACAAATGAAATAATCCTTATTCTGTTAAAAGGGATGAATTGTTGACAGATGAAATAATCTGTACTTTGTTAAAAAGATACATTAGTGATTGATTAATCTTGACGAATAAAACCACCCTGATACGGTTAAAAGGGATAAATTACTGACGGATAATCTTGACAAACAGTGACCCTTACTCTGTTAAAATGGATAGATTACTGACGAATAAACCTTGACGAATAAAATCACCCTTACTTCGTTGAAAGGGATGCCGATGTTAGAAATGTGAACAGACAGGTTGACAAAATATTTTGGCTGGAGGGCGGAAATGTGTCATCCATGACATGATTGGCAGATCTGCTTATTTTCCACAGCCATCGACGGATGGTTGAGGAAACGACGAACGGAGGGGAAAATAGGGGAGCTTAGGATGACAGGAATTGAGCAGAATTGATAATAATGAAATAAGAAACGGAAACAGAATATCGAATAACAGAGAATGAAGGTAAGATGATAATGGGAGACGTGGGCTGAATTAGCAATTAGAGATTGATTGGTGGTTCTCTGATTGGTGTGGATTCGTTTTTATTTTCTTTATTTTTCTTTAAGTTGGTTTGTGAGCAATACTATATGGTCTGCAAGAGGTGGGGTAGAAAATGCAATTTGCATTTTTAATTAGTGGCAGTCAATGCATGGGGAGTGATTAGTGCCTGCACAGAAATAAAGCGTAATTTCTGATTTTCGTTTCTGGATTTATAAGAGGGAAATTAGAATGGTCGAGTTTAACATAAAATCGACATTAATGATGATGAATTTTTATCTATGGAGACAATGCTGTTATTTTATATCAGCGTTGTTTATTTATTTATTTATTTATTTATTTATTTATTTATTTATTTATTATTTATTTATTTCTATATCAGTCATCCTAATCGATTGGGTGGTTTTTATAGCGTGGGAGTTCCGGGTTGCATCGGACAAAGCTTCGACTAATTCCTCGTGAAGATTCCTCACTGAAATATTCGGCTGTTTAGTATTTGTTGTGTGAAAACCTCATAATATCTCCTTCGTGATTTTGATTCCCGTCAACTCCATTAGCAAAAACAAGTGCCAATTGACTTTTAATGACGCCCAACATTAATCACTTAACGGTAGTAATTATTTCACTCTGATCAAATTATGGGAAAATTATAACTGATCTGGGGCGAATCGGAGGAAAAATTGCGCCGAAGAAATTTCGGCGCAATCGAGTTTTCTCTACAGCGTATGATGAAGGCTACCGAAAAATAGATCAATCTTTCGATGCTGTCGGTATGATGCTGTGTGAGCGCGGCCATGAAAACTCACCCGGCTGTTAGTGGCCAGTGTTGTTGCGTTGCCAGAAGGACGATTATGGTTAACTGTAACCTTTGATGAACTAATACATACTGACGCCTAGAGGCTTGCAATTTGATATGTTTGATGATTGGAGGGTGGATGATCAACTTACCAATTTGTAACCTTCTAGCGTCAGTAGTTTTAAGACCTGGAACGGACAGAAAAAGTGCGGACGGGACGGATAAAGGCAGCAAAAAAATATAAAATACACCAAAAAGGGACACTTTATATACGAAAATATACACATATATAAGTATTAATAACGACCCGTTCGCAATAGCTGATACGATGACACACTCACACAGTTAAAAACTACAAGCATTAACTAGTAGGTAATCTTGGCTTAGCAATCATCGGCAACTTTCGTATCGGGTTCCAATTGTTAATACCATCTTTCAGTTTCAGATTTCAAGGTAATGACGTAAAATCACTTGACTGAACAACAGTTTACTAAGAGTGTGTGTGTACGCCACTATTCGTGTATAATTCTTCCTTGCTTTGACATTTAAATGTCACCAGTAAGAGGGAATAATCAAGAACAAAGCTCAAGTATTCATTCCTAACCGGTTGCTGACCTACTATGATTTTTAATCTGCAACCTTTCTACGTACAACGTACGCTCGTTACAATTTCTTTTTTCAAATAACTTGTAGCGTTTTTAACTCAGTTCTAAAGCAAAGTCATGTCACTTGAATTCTGTAATTGTTTTGTCACCCATTTCAATTGTTGATGGGATGTGGTATTGATTGCCTAAATCCAAATACTGTTTATCTTTTGTTGAGTGTTCTTAGCCTCAATG
>NC_061099.1:10044135-10064135 GCF_015104395.2 Macrobrachium nipponense
AGCCTTCCAGTATTCCTGGAGGGAACTTATCTCTTTTGAAGTTATTTTCTCCTACGTTCATTTTCTTTCGTTTCCATTGTTAGCGAAAATACTGAGAAAACAGACTGCTTGTAACAGAATTTTTATTTGTACTTTAAAAAGGTGAAATGATTTATCCTGAAATTCCTTAAACTTCGAAACGTGAATTGATTTTATCTCCCTTAATTCCTTACCTTAAAAGGGTGAATTGATTTTATCACCCTAGGGTCCTTATCTTAAAAGGGTGAATTGATTTTATCACCCTAGGGTCCTTAGCTTCAAAGGGTGAATTGATTTGATCGCCCTTAATAACCTTAACTTTAGAGGGAGAACTGATTTTATCTCCCTAAATTCCTTAGCTTCAAAGGTGAACTGATTCTATCTCCTTAATTCCTTAGCTTGAACGGGTGAATTAATGCCATCTCCCTAAATTCCTTCGCTTTAATTTCAAAATACTATGAAGTGGTCTAATCGAAAAGTAAGTCCAAAGTAACTATAGAATACAGTCAAGTCAAGATTTTGTACTTCCACACTTGGAACAAATGACTATTACGAAAAAATTCTCAGGAATTGCAGTTGTAATGAAGAGAGCCAATTCCGTCTTCATACAAACCAGGTGTGATGTTTAAACATTCTGATAAACAAAAAGCTTAAAATTAAACTGTGAGGACAATGTTTAAGAGTATGGTGAGTCGTACGAGTAACCATTTTTACAGAGATGTTGAGTACGATACTTTTCCTGTTATTTTTTTTTCATCATTGTCTTGGTTTTGTAATTTCTATTTGATGCTCCCAGGTTCATACAATAAACATATATATATATATATATATATATATATATATTATATATATATATATATATATATATATACATTTATAATATATGCCATCTTCCATTCGAATACATTTCTCCCTTTGGCTAAATTCCCACTGTCCCCCAACGTAATGGAATGTTACATGGAACTAAAAATCCGGTGCAGGCGCGCCAACTTCGTCTCTTCTGCGAGTGTTCCAAGAGAGAGAGAGAGAGAGAGGAGAGAGAGAGAGATTCAAGTCGTATTTTACAGGTTCTTGGAAGTTCTTCGTCGCCGGAAAGGTCGAATTGCAGTCTCTTATCGTTATCAGTTTTTTCGGCTTAAGGGGCGAATAATAACATTTCGCGGAATGATTTCTCCTCAGGTTTTGGCTGAATTCGCCTCTAAGGAGGTGGGTGGGGCTCTCTTTAAGTATCGGAGGCACTTCCCCTATTAGCAGTTCCCTCGGATATTTAGAGAGGAGCTACATGTAGCTTCAGGCACAGGCGGTAAAATGGACATTAAGTATTAATGTGACGGCTCATTTTTCCTACAGTGTCTTATTGGTAATTTCGTTTATGTCGTTTTTTAGGAATTATTTGTAATTATCTAACTGATGCCTTTGCAGTGGAATATTCCCGATCTTCGGATAAAATATAGCGTTGTGTATTTTAATTTTCATCAGTGAAACATCAGGCTATTTGACCGTAGATTTTACCACGCTCACTGGGTAAGCTGGAGGTCGGATCACGCCTTGGTTTTTTTTTTTTTTTTTTTTCTAAATTCCAGATCAGATTCGCTCTAGGGAGTTTGGTCTTTCCCAACACAAAAACGTCTTCAAGAAGATGAAAACAAATAGATTAGTATTTTTCGCTTGATGGAATTTTTTATTAAGGATTTTCTCTAAGGTTTTTTTAATTTTTATTCGGAGTTTTTTTCTCTTTGTTTGAAAAATATTATTGAAATTTCTATTTCTCTTTTGATCTACTTTCATATGAGTTTAATGAGATAAAGGAGAGAGGGAAAGGGTGAAGAAGACCTTTGAATGATTAATATAGAAAATAGATTCCCATTTCTCAACATTTATTTCCCCATTTTCTTTCTTATCAAATATCCTTGATGATAAGAGAGAGAGAGAGAGAGAGATGAGAGAGAGAGAGAGAGAGAGAGAGACGTGTGTAGGAAGATGCATTAGAGTCTAACCATGAATAAAAGGTATTTTTCATTTACAGATCAAACTTTTTAATAAAACCGATATGACGGTTTTTTTATGCGGGAATTTTTCTTCGAGAATATTTCTGAATAGTGACCTTCCCCAAAGAAATAAGTATGTGTGTCTTTGGAAACCTCTCTCTCTCTCTCTCTCTCTCTCTCTCTCTCTCTCTCTCTCTCTCTCTCTCTCTCTCTCTTTAAGGATAGCACTTGAGATTTCATATTCAAAAACATTGTTACTGAGAAGGAACGTCTATTAACTTTAAATATTCTCTCTCTCTCTCTCTCTCTCTCTCTCTCTCTCTCTCTCTCTCTCTCTCTCTAAGGATAGCACTTGAGATTCATTTTCAAATCATTGTTACTGAGAAGGAACGTCTTATTAACTTTAAAATATTCTCTCTCTCTCTCTCTCTCTCTATCTCTCTCTTTCTCTCTCTCTCTCTCTCTAAGGACTGCACCTGGAGTTTATTGCGAATGATTTCGCTCTAATTAGAGAGAGAGAGAGTTTTGCATACTTCAAGTAGCGTTTTTCCATGTCTAACTTTGTAATGCATAAAATCAAGATTAAATAATTTTGTAGATTCCTTTTCCATCGGTAAAGCTGATTCACTTTTAGAATCATTTCATTAAGGAAAACAGGTTCAAGGTCTCACTGGAATTCAACTGCAGTTTTTGTGAAAAAAAAAGTTTATTTGTTTTGCATGATTTAACGAGCCACCATTATCTCCGCTACTAACGAAGCTGGCTTGCTAATGCAGCCTTTCACTTTATAATGCTAAGTCTTTTAAATTCCTGATTGTAATGCCATACAATTGTCCCACCCGGAATAGCGGAAATGTGGTTTAGTGTAGAAAAGGTAACATGTTTTTAATGTCCATTTTTTTTAGCCTATGACATTAAAAAAAATATTCCCCCATAATAGGTTTTTAAGGAATTGGAGGTGACGTTTAAAATTATGAGGGTAAAACAATACAATTAAGAACGTAACAAAACGTATTTAGATAGTTTAATCAGCTGATTGATAAAAAGATATTACGAAGAATATTTTTAGAATACTCTTAGACATTGGCTAAGACAGACGGATGTTTCTAATATTTAATTATAAAGACTAAGTTTTCGCTTACTCGGGGGAGTAAGCCTACAAACTACTTTGTTGTTGTTGTTGTCCTTGCTGTTGTTTTCTTGTTTGGGGGTAGAAAGCCCCATGGAAAAAAAGCTAAAAGGTCGGAAAAGGGTTTTTCGCGTTGAGTTAAAGGTACGTGAATTTTAGGATAGGATAATAATTATATATTTATTAAAATGAAAATGTAAAAATAAATAGTGCATGTTAAACAGTACAAAAAAAATATTTTCTAATAAAATATAGCGTATTTATTGTTTAATTTTCGTTGGTGAAACAACACTATATGACCGGTAGATCTTAGCAGGCGCCTCGGAGTAAGCTGGAAGTCGGATCATCTCCTTGTTCATATCAGCGTGAAAAATTCCTGTTACATAAGATGAAAAGAAAATGGTTTAGAGAACATAAGAGCGACTAAGTCGTTTTCCTGAGCGGCATAAAAAACTAATTGAAAACATTTCATGGAAGTAAATTAGTTGATATTGCAGACGGTTAGAGAGAATCACAAATAACAAGTAAAAAGTGGGAAATCAGTTTTCTGTGCAGCGGTGGCCTCGACCACGGTCCATGAAGCTCTTAGCCTTGGACCACAGCCCGGTGGTGGCTTATGTTGTTGGTACCTAAATCGCTGCCAGTTGTACGATTATGGTTAACTTTAACCTTACATAAAATAAAAACGACTGAGGCTAAATGGCTGCAATTTGGTATGTTTGATGATTGAAAGGTGACTGATCAACATACCAATCTGCAGCCCTCTAGCCTCAGTAGTGTTCAAGATCTGAGGGTGGAGAGAAAAAGAGCAGGCAGCGAAAAGTGAGGACTTTTAGACAAAGCGGCACAATAGTTTTCTTTTACAGAAAAAACTGAAAGTGTAGTCATTAAAAGCGAAGGTATTTTATCCTCAAGGAGGAATTTCCTAGGTGTTGGATGTATTCGTTTTTTAAATATGTTTGTAATATTTTGTATGTAGGTGAATAAATTATCCCGTCCTGTTTCATTCTAATTTATTTTTTGAGAAAGAAAACTGTAAGAACCTTGTAACAAATGTGCCATCAAGTTTCCTCGAATCTTCAAAGGTCAAGAGAGAGAGAGAGAGAGAGAGAGAGAGAGAGAGAGAGAGAGAGAGAGAGAGAGAGAGAGAGAGTCTATAATTGCTCCACAGTTGCCATTTCCCTTTTCTATCTTGTATAATAGATAACTTGATATTCTAACTGATGAGAGAGAAATGTTTCTGGAAGAATAATAAACCATTACATTTTTTTCTTTCCTGGATGAGATGAATTCCTTGGAATTCGTCAAAAGCTTGCTTTCCATCATGCGGTTCCTGGAGGATGCCCTAGAAATCTCTCTCTCTCTCTCTCTCTCTCTCTCTCTCTCTCTCTCTCTCTCTCTCTCACTTTTCTTCACATGAAGATACAGTAATTCGAAGAACATGGTGTGTATAGAGATTTACATGATAAAATCTGCTGGTCTTCAACTTTTAGAATATTCGTATCTTAACTGGAAAAGCCTCTCTCTCTCTCTCTCTCTCTCTCTCTCTCTCTCTCTCTCTCTCTCTCTCTAGCATGTTTTATTTAAATTTCTGCTCCTTTCCTCAATCTATTGGACCAACATTTTCATAAACATGAATATTTATCCGATCATCGTTGACATATTCAGCGGATATTGTTGGAAAGCAAAAAACAAAATATGGCTGCTTTCAATGAATTTACCATTGCCATACCTTTTGTTTGAATAAGGACTCCATTCGCCTCTATCGGTTCCCCGTCTTTTGTACGAGAGGAAACAAGAGGGGAATTCTGTTATTTAATCGTCATTTTTTTTCTGCTCGCTTTTGGAGAACCAGCTCTATCTCTGTACGAGTATTCTACAAGATCTCTCGGCTGCTTTCTCCAGCGACCTTTCTCCAGCGAGTGAAAGTTTCTTGGAACGCGTGGTTTATGTCTCTATTTTTCTACAGTTAGAATTTTCCTTTTGTTAAGAGATGTAAAAGGGATCTTCTCTTTGAAGTTTATTGGGGAAATCATTTTTTGGAATCTAGTTATTTTTGTTGTACGAGATTTGGTTTGAATGCATCGTAAGTGGGTTTCATTTAATGCATAAAATAACTGAAGAAAAAAAAGCATAGCGGAAGCATGAAAGGAGGTTACAAAAATAGGATAATTAATATTTTCTTTATAGTGTAATTCATGGTGATTCGTTTTCACTAAAACAGAGTAACTCATCTCCATGAAGAATAAGGTATTTCATATTCACACAGATGCGATAATTCGTTTTCACGAAGATGGGGTAATTCATTTTCACATAAGATAAGGAAATTCGTAAAAAAAAAAAAAAGACAATACATATCCACAAAAACAGGATGATTCATTTTCGCAAGAATAGAGTAATTCATTTATTAATTACCGCGGTTTTAAAGTACGTTTGTTTTTCTGACAGCGTAATGTCGTCAATTGCATTATCTAGAGATAAAAACTGGAGGATGAAGAAATCACATTTGCATAACATTAACGGAAAATATGTTTTCCTGATATCGTAGGAGTAGTGTTGCTTTAAAATGGAAGCTGAAGTTGATAATGTTTTACAGCGTCAAGGATATTATCATATTACATCAATATAATGAACATTGTAGCCAGTGGCAGAGCAGATACAATTGTTCAAGGAAGGCATATTGTATCCCTTGGTTTTTATTTTAAGTTTTCTGTAAGAGAAATCTATTGAGATGTCTTTGTATGTCTGTCCGTAGTTTTTCTCTCCGCCCTCAGATCTTAACAACTAATGAGGCTAGAGGGCTGCAAATTGGTAAGTTGATCATCCACCCTCCAACCTTCAACCATAGCACATTGCAGCCCTCTAGACTCAGTAGTTTTTATTTCATTTAAGGGTAAAGTTAGCCGTGGATCATGCGTCTGGCAGCTCTTTCCGGAGGCATCGCCAACTCACCTTCACTGGAACACATCTGGGGAGCAACTGAGATTAGCTAAGAGTTTCATACAGCAATATACGCTGTACAGAAAACTCGATTGCGCCGCAGGAACCTAACTTAACCTTTGGCTCATATTTTACTTGTTTTAAATTGAAAGCAATATTAGTTCATATGAAACTGTAATGTATCCTTTTAATCTATTTAAATCATCAGTAATGCGTATATGCGTACGAGACAGACAGGCAGTCAGACAAACAGATATCTGCTTCTTCTGTCCAATAATAAATTATAGAAATTATATCTGGAAATATTTCTTTTAGTTTTTTGTGTTGAAAATTATTCTCTCATGATAAGGCTGTTTACCTTCTTATTTAAATTAACACCAATAATGCATGCTCCATATCCTGTTGGATTATATGTGGGGAGAGAGAGAGAGAGAGAGAGAGAGAGAGAGAGAGAGAGAGAGACGCCGATTGGTCAGGCGTGTATTAGATTTATATCAAGGCCAGCACTAGATGAATTGCTTAAGTTGTTCGTAAGTTTTTGTCATCCGTGAGAAGTATACCTTTCAAATTATGAATCGAATGAAATTTATTCACGTGAAACATTAGTGATGTCTTTGGCGAGAGAGGCAAAGATCAAAAGGCCTAAACAAGAGTTTAAGCTTTGATGCGGTTTATAGCTAAGAATGAGACGTTGGGACGAGTCTTCTCTTAAGTTTGGATTGTAATTTCGAGATCAGCGATTCCTTTGAAAGTGAAAATACAGCATTCACTCCTTCGGAAGGTCGTAGGTCGTAGGTTCTCTAGGGTTCTCAAACCAAAGTTATTTTTCACTCGTCACAATATCATTCATGACTTGATTTTGCACAACTGAAATGTTGCCTATGGACGGCGTCATACCGTTTTATTTTTTTCCGAGTTGTCATTTATATTAATTGTATAAAAATATGATAAATTATGAAATATGGAATATAGATTATTTTTTTATTAATAACTATTTTTGGTAACTAAAGCCATATTTCAAATATAACTACACTGACGCCAGTAACAGTAGACTAGGGACGTGATTAGAGGCAACAGAAATAGAAACAGTATCTTTTTGAGACAATACGATGTTTAAAGTCTGGAAGTGAACCATTGATAGCATTTAATTTTTTAGAAAAATAGAAATGTGACGAACGTATCGTATATTTTTATCCAAATTAAAACCATTTGAAAAAGCACTAATAGCAGTTAACACTTTGACTACTGAGGTTTTAGGCTGTTTCAGTTCTTCGAAATAAAAATACTTTGATCCACCAGTTTGTGTTCACAGCTGAAAGGGAAAGGAATCGACAAAGCAGCTAAATTTACATTTTCTGTTAATGCTTTGCTGGTGTCGACTTTATCTGTTTTATTTGTAATTTTATTTGTTTTCAGTGATTTCTATTCAACTATCAGAATCATCTGTCTTCCATTCGAGTATTTTCAGGCGGTAGAAGCAAAACAAGAAGACAAGAATTTTTTTTTATTTATCTATCATTTTTTTTTTTCCAAAAAACCCCTCAACAAAAAATATTAATAAGATAATCAGAAAAAGGGTTGGGGGGAGGGGGGCGTCAGAGGAGACAGTAGAGACTTTAAAGCCACACTCTAGAATCACACTCAAATTGCAGTACTTCTTTTCATTAATTATAAAAAGTACTTTCATGTCACGTGAAATATGATAATTATGGAAATCATTCTTTTTTATGGTTCATGAAATATCGTGCATTAGCTTATGAATATTGCATTGCATGATGAGCTCACAAAGAGAAATTCTTTGGGGAATATCTGTAAAGGTTATTCCTCAAAGGGGAATTGCAGATTAATGGGAAATCGTCCTGAATATTAATACAATATAACAGCGTATGAAGTTTGATCGTAGTGGTGTTTGTATTTATGTTCATGTCTTCATTATATTATGCTGTATATAGTAATAAGTAAGTCGAAATCACTTCTTTATGTTATAATGAATATGGTGATGATAAGTCTTATCTTATGTTATATTGTATATATACATTGTGTGTGTGTATGTATATATATTATATATATATATATATATATATATATATATATATATACATATATATATATATATATATATATATATATATATGTGTGTATGTATATATTATATATATATATATATATATATATATATATATATATATATATATATATATATATATATATATATATACATACACACACACAATGTATATATACAAATATAATATAAGATAAGACTTATCATCACCATATTCATTATAACACAAAGAAGTGATTTTGACTTACTTATTACTATATACAGCATAATATAATGAGGACATGACATAAATACAAAAACCACTACGATCAAACTTCATACGCTGTTATATTGTACTAATATTCAGGAGGATTTCCCATTAATCTGCAATTATATAAATATATAAATATATATTTTATATTTAGATTAATATATAATTAATCTGCATATATATAAATATAAATATATATATATACTATATATATAATTATCTGATATATATATATATAAATATATATATATATATATATCTATATAGTATATATATATATATATATATATATATATATACTATATATATACATATATAAATATTATATACATGTCTATTATCTATATATATCATATATATATATATATTATATATATATATATATATATATATATAGATATAGATATGTACTTATATATATATATATATATATATATATATATGTATATATATATATACTATATATATATATATATATATATATAATATATAGATATATATATATATATATATATATATATATATATAGATATGTATACTATATATATACATATCTATATATATATATATATATATCTATATATATATATATATATGGCTAAAAGAGAGAAAAAATGGATACAGTTAATAATATAAACCCAAAGCCCTCTTATAAAAATTTTCGATGTTTCTTGACGCTACCGTATCCTTTCCCGTCCTGATTTTTCAGGTTGATAACCTTGATGGTGAAGGGCATTGCTGCTCTCATTAATGTTATGTAGTTATGTAAGAAGCTATTTCAGCTTCACTCAGAATAATTATATCGTCTTCGTTTCCGAAAGAATCGCTTAAGTGTTCTGTAAAGGAAACCTATAGAAATGGCTGTTTGTCTGTCCGCCCTCAGATCTTAGAAACTCCTGAGGCTAGAGGGCTGCAAATTGGTATGATGATCATCCACCTTCCAATCATCAAACATACCAAGTTGCAGCCCTCTAGCCTCAGTGGTTTATATTTTATTGAAGGTTAAATTTAGTCATGATCGTGCGTCTGGCTCCGATATAGATGCCAATAACACAGGTCACCTGGCCGTGACTGAGAGTTTCATGGGCAGCGGGTGAGAGCTTCCTTGGCCGCGTGTCACAGTTTCATACAGCAATATATGCTGTACAGAAAACATGATTGCGCCGAAGTTTTTACGTTTCATTTGGAGACTTGAGTCATTGTATTAAATAAAATTACTTTCATTATAGAAAATGTTGTCACTATTTGCATCATATTTCTTATTGTCAATATCTTTTGGAGGCAAACATACACGCCAGGGAATTCACGACTGCACGACAATGTCTTAAGAGATATAGTATTTGCTCGAAGTTAATTAGCGTATGATTCCGTAAAATATTATTAAATGTCCAGGAATCAATATATTATGACTAATAGCTCCGGCAGTATATCAAGTAACGATGTTCTAATAGAAAATTATATATCTGGTATAAATAAATATTGCTTCCTTCTATGCAACCTCTACTCGAGAAAGGGGATTAAGCTATAATCTATTTCAGAAAATAGTTGGGACAAACGGCTTGATTTTTCCGGTGGATTAAAACATACATTTAAAAAGAATTATGCTTTTTCTTTCTCTGAAAAATGGTTAGATGGATTACAGTGGACTAGAGAAGATTTTGAGTCCTGGTTTTTCTACAGATAAATGTTGTCGTTAATGCAACATAAAATTGCTGTTTAGTCGAAAAAAAGTGAAATAGCTGTTGGATAATGTTAGATCACCTGGGTAGATATTTGTCAACTATTTTGTATGGACAGGAAGCTTACTGACATATTACCTGAAAATTACAATGCTTTAGAGAGCATTAACAGAATAATTTTTTATATAAATATTCACGGCTAAATTGTCATTAAAAATTGTCAGATCGTAAAGTATTTTTTACAGTTGTAATGTCATCATAAAATGTCAGAGCATAAAGCATTTCATAGTTGAAATGTCATTGTAAAATAACTGAGCACAAAATATCTTGGTAGTTGAAATGTCTTTATAAAATGTCAGAGCATAAAGTATTTTCACAGTTGAAATAGTGTAAAATATCAGAGCGTAAAGTATTTTCACAGTTGAAATGTCATTAGAAAATGTCAAAGTATAAAGTATTTTCACAGTTGAAATGTCATTGTAAATTATCAGAGCATAAAGTATTTTCACAGTTGAAATGTCATTGTAAAATATATGAGAGTAAAAATATTTGGTAGTTGAAATGTCATTATAAAATGTCAGAGCATCTAGTATTTTCACAGTTGAAATATCATCATAAAATATCAGAGCAGTTAGTATTTTAACAGTTGAAATATCATTATATACTGAGAGCGTGAAGTTTTTTTTCTTTTCAATATAATATCACGCAGTGTCGAGACTTGTTTCATGAAAATAAAACATATGAATATTAGATGAGATGCAGATAAGATGTGGTCAGGGAAGATAATGAGATTTCTGATATCTTTGTTCTTTGTTATGTGCATTTCAGTTGTTCTGGTCTTTGTTATTGCGAATTCAATGACATTAATTGTTTCCATATTTTTGTTACGGTGTTATAGGGAATCGCATTACTTGCTGAACGCCGTAATGAAATTGTCAGAAAAGCGCACTGCGATAATATTTTACAAGGAGAGAGAGAGAGAGAGAGAGAGAGAGAGAGAAGAGAGAGATGAGAGAGAGTGAGAGAGAGAGAGAGGAGATGTCTCGTTACTCTTCTGTCTTACATGTGAAGAGGAGATTTTTAATACATATAAGATTTTTATTATATATATTTGTGTATATATACGTATACATATTATTATATTTGCATACAATAAATGAATAAAGGTGATGCCACGAAGGAAAATGGAATATCATCACGTTTTTATATAATTCCTGATCAAGTTAGTCACATACAGTATATATGGGAATACAATCCACAATGAAGTAAAATCCTCTTGTAGTTTAAAATATATATTTCTTGTACAGGATTAAACTACAAGAGGATTTTACTTCATTGTGGATTGTATCCCCATTTACTTAGAGGTACGACATAGTACCTGGCTTCTGCACAGTATATATATATATATATATATATATATATATATATATATATATATATATATATATATATATATATATATATATATATATGTGTGTGTGTGTGTGTGTGTGTGTGTGTGTGTGTGTGTGTGTTTGTGTATATGTGTGTGTATAGATATATATATATATATATATATATATATATATATATATATATATATATATATATATATATATATATATATATATATATATATACTATACATATATTTTCTCTAAATAATTCAAGATAACTCAGTGACAGCCCAAGCGATGACAGACAGTGCAGAGGAAGAAACTGGCTCAATTCCAGACCTCGACACACGTGGACTATTTAATACGTGTAAAGGAAGGTTGCAAAGCATTCGCAGAATCCTGTGGACCCACTTCGTAATGGAGAGAGAGAGAGAGAGAGAGAGAGAGACCTTACAGACCTTACATCTTGTCGGTTTACCCAGGTCCCTCAGTATGAGGCACCTCTAATGTCTACCAGTGAGTTGCTAGTACATCTTCCGGTATATTTTTGCATCTTCCAATCTTGGATGGTCTGGGATGCTGTTTAGATATTTGTCAAGCTTATTCTTAAATACATACTCACTCATCCGTTATATTCCTCAGATGAGCTGGCAACGCATTGAATAGACGAGAGAGAGAGAGAGGAGAGAGAGAGAGCTATTCTAAACCATTTCAGCAGGCGATACAATACATCAGTAACACAGATGGAGAAACTAGCCTGCTCTCTATCTGGAACGGAGCGAAACGATCCCGGAATACTGCTGCAGGGGCCAAGGATTGCTTGACGTAATTCGACACAAGCAAAGGATCGTACTGATCCAAGGGAGAGAAATTCTGGAGATAAAATAATGAAGTATGACGTAATTCACACGAGAAAACAAATGCAATTACGTAATTTACACTTGAAGACAAACCTTAAAGTCATAGGAAATTTTGTAGCTATAAGAATACTAAACGTATTCTCTCGAAAATATTAAGATATTACGTAATTTACACTTGATGACAAACTTAAAGTCATAGAAAAATTTTAGACATAATACTAACGTAATTCACTCGAAAATATAAGCAGTTACGTAATTTACACTTGATGACAAGCCGTGAAGTATTCTTGACAGGAGGCATTGTTATTTAACTCAGACTGAGAGATCCGGGGCGGAGAGAGAGACATGCATTTAATTACCAGAGTAGAATCAAGGATGGATTTCACTACGTAGAAGCATTTGCTCGATTCAAGTCAGTCCTAGAAAGCGCAGTGTATTTTCAGAGAGAGAGAGAGAGAGAGAGAGAAGCGAGTTTAGTAGCTGAATTTAACACGAAATATGAAGTTCTCCCAGAAGAAACAGCGATAAAAAGAGAAACAGTGTAAAGAAAAAATGGAAATGTACTGGATTACGAGAACAAATTATTTTATTATGAAGCATAAAAACATTAGATTTTATACTGAAAAGTAAAAGACGATGGGAATTGATCGAAGCGACGAGTATGTGGGATTATTTACAATTTGATAACGAAGAATGCTTTCATAATAACAACAAAACAACAACAACAATAATAATAATAATAATAATAATAATAATAATAATAATAATAATAATAATAACAACACTTTTAACAGTATTTGCCTAAAAAGGGTCTTCTACCAAAATAACAATAGTAATGATAAATAGTGCGCGTTTATTTCCAAACACCAAATGTCACCGAGCTGATATTGTGTACTAAAAGGTTTCTTCATGTAAAAGCCACTCGAGCTAGTTCTAACTTACAAAGTTGAGTGCCATCATGTTGAATGGCATTAATACTTAAATACATCCCGAGAGATTAATCAGCTCTACGTTTGAAGTTGCCCATTAAAATGTAAATTCATTCAAAGGATATATCGTAATGACGTCAGTAATTGCAGAGAAAGCCAATTCAATTTCTTGTTCATGTAGATCGTTGAATAATGAAATTAATCTTCAGTGAGTTTTTAATAGAAAGTATATATCATTTTCAGTATCATCATAGTCTTGGCATTATTATGTTATCATTACGTGCACTCTGGTAATTCTGTCGTCAGCAACGCGTGATCCGACTCCACCTTACTCGGGACGCGTGCAATATGCAAAATGTTATAAAATCTCGATCAAATAGATACTTGTTTCACCAACGAATCTTAGAATAAAGACGCAATATTTTATCAGAAATAATTTTTCTGTACTGTTTGGCATACACATTATTTGTTACATTTTCATTCTAATAAGTAAATCATAAATATCCTATCCTCAAATTCCTGTATTTTCAAATCGACGCGAAACACCTTTTTCAGACCTTTTCAGGGTCTTCCATTGACCTTTCCTAACCCCCAAGAAGAAGAACAACAACAACAAGTAGTTTGTAGGCTTACTCCCGAGTAAGCGAAAATGATCTTCGGAAACTTACGTACCGTCTCAGAGCTTGGAAAAAAGTACGTTCATTCTGCGTGCGGATGTTAAGGAAATTGGTGAGAGATGTTGGCACGGATGGACGTGGCAAGTCTAAATGTTAGCAGTAACCTGTATACTATCATTAGAAAAAAAACATATATATATATATATATATATATATATATATATTATATATATATATATATGAAACGCCTAGGGTTTTGATTAAATAAGATATTGTCCCATGGTTCGCCCCCGCTCTGGACCTATGGAATGTGAAGAACAGTGAGAAGCAATGACCCGAGAGTAGCTGAACAATGAGTTTCTAGGGATGGCGTGAGATCAAAAATGCTTAGTTGGACAAGTCAATGCACGGGGACAGTTTATTAACTCTTCTCAAAGTGCCTTTGTGAAACTGGATGCAGCTAGAATCGTGAGGCGCTAACGAACTGTGTGTTCGTATGTGCGTGTGCGCCTCTTCCCTTTAATAGTTTCATACACAAGTCTATGGGGGGATTTTGATAGAGGGTCTTCGAGAGAAAAGGCAAGATGCCGTGGTGCTCACCGGGGAGTTTTTGTGACATAGTGTTTAAGTGTCCGGTTGCTTGGGTGAGTGTTAAGATTACTTTAGCCAAAGAGCGGCTTGTTGTCTGTTTGACATTTTTAAGAATATCTGATCTTTAGATTTTGTTGCTAAACTTATGTGTACTTACCGGGATGTGTTCTGTGTCTTTGAAACAGACGTTTCTGGCAGAATGGCAATGGAGGGGGACAAAGAGTTCCCAGAGGGGTGTAGACTTTTTGGTGACTAATGATTACTCTTAGACATTTTACTGTTCGGGGTTTTTTGAGTTAGTCTGTAAGACTTGATTACTTGATTGATTCATTATTTATTCATTGTTAATAAATGTTAATGTTATGATGCGACTCTCTCATTTTCATTACCTGTTAGAATGGAGAGAAAGAGGTGGAGAGTGGAGAGAGAGAGAGATTGCTTAGAGAGAGAGGTGTCGGTGCTAGAGAGAGAGAGAGAGGCTGTGTGTAATACTGTGTGTTGGTTTGCCTTCCGTTCGTGCTGCACGCTTACCTAATAAGTAATGGGAATATCCCATTACAGGATTGGTGGCTAGCGGTGAAAAAAGTGGTATAAAAGAGTTTTTTTTTATGCCTAGGAACGCCAATGTAGAGACTGGTGACCAGTTAAAAAAAATAAAGGGGTTATGGGTTGTGGCTTAGCGATAGTTTTCGAACGACAAAGCCTTTGTGGGATTGTGGAAAATTGTTAAATTGTTAGATCTCGGTTGCTAAGTGAAAAGGGGTAGAGAAATAACTATCCGGCTGGTAACAGAAGGGAGGGGAAGGATTTATTGGACTCAGCATTTTTCCCAGGGAGTCAGCCTAGGAGCAGTGGGCACACTCAGTATGACTTCTGTGTGCAATGACGAGTGCATCCCGAGATACCCGTGCGGCTGTTGTTATTAGTGCGTGTATCACTGCCGTGTCTTACGCGAACTCCGAGTTATTTTTGTTCCCATTATGGAGTGGTGAGTGTTAAAAACTATTGTTTTGAAGGGGAGGGTTGTTTTAAATATTTCAGTGTAATGGGATTGGTTCAAGAGGTCAAAAAATTTTCTTTCTTTCTTTCCCCATAGTAGCAAGTGACGTGTTTTCTTTATTCACGCTTGTTTGTAATAGATGTATTCGTCTTTGTTTAAAAAACATAGGGGTGTATTAAGATTTTTTTTTTTTTTGTTTTTTTTCCATGCATGTGAACTGTGCTTAGATAAGCATATTTGGCTTAGAGACAGAGCGGCCACAATTTCACGGGCTCAGCAGATTTCTGCTTACCGCGCAGAGAGGCGCGTTGCATTGCGAGGGTACTGGCATGCCTCGGGGATTGCGAGATGGGTACTAGTGTATAACCTTGGGAGTTGGGGGGGTCCTCAGAAACTTTCACTGTTCAAGGGGAGATGGGTGACTACTGGTCTGCCTCGTGGGCCTGTTCTGTCGCTTGACGGGGGTGTCAATGCTCAGGGGGGAGAAACTTTTTTTTTTTCTCAGTGTGGGTGAACTCCCCCTTTCTTTTTTTTCCTTGTGTCGGGGTGTTGGGGGATGGGTTTGGCCTTGACCATGGATGCTAAGATATCAGCTGATTGATTAGTTGATGAAGTGAAATGCCCGTAGAGATTTTTTTTTCCTCTTGGATGATGAGAAAAGGAAATAAAAGAGAATTGAAATGCATTGTATGGGTGTATGTTTCTTTGTGCCTTGAAAGACACAAATATAATGGGGAGACACAGATTATTATTATTATTTTTTTTATTGTGTTGGAGAAATTACTTTGAAAATGGTGCCGAATGATGTTGCCAGGTGCCGTAAATGTGTTGCATCTGGAGAAATTGTGTGTCATAAGGTTCAGCAATACTAGTGTAAGCAATTTTTGAATTGTTTCACTCTTACTTGAGATCTTTGCAAGAGAATTATTGCTATGGAGAGTTATTATTGTTATTAATAATTGTTATACTTGAGATGTGTCACGGGAGGGTTGCTTAAGTATAATTATCATTACAGGAGACTTGTTTACGAGAGATTTTGAGATATTTCATGGGAGATTAGTGATAATTATTACAGATAATTATTCACGGAGAATTATTACAATGAATTAATGGGAGAAGTCTTGTCTTAGTTATTTGTTGAGTTTTTGTGACTTTGGAGAATATTTCAGTGATTCACGAGGACGAGTTTTGCTGAATCTTGATGAATTTGCTGAATCTTGGTGAATTGTGTTGAATCTTGCTGAACTTTTGCTGAATTTTTTTGCTGAATTCCTTGGAGAATGGATAAGCATTAACATTGGTGATATTTTTTTTATACTGATACCAGTGATTTTGATGATAGCAATGTTTGGTGATTTTGCTGATGATGATATTCTGATACTGAGTTTTTTATATATTATATATATAATAGTATATATATATATATATAATATATAGATATATATATATATAATATATATATATATATATATATACTAATACGTGGGGCGTTTTAATGCTATATCAAGGGAGGTGAAATCTTTTTTTGAATTTGGGAGGAACTAACAACACATTATTTTTTTTTTGTTTTCTTTTTTTATGAGTTCAGCAAATAATTGCTTGACATCTAGTGAGTTACGGGAGATAGTGAACAAGGCCGTAGATTTTTCTTTTCTCCTTTTTTGGAAGTTAGCCATCGCTGACACAAGTTTTTTTTTACCAAGGGTGAATTTGAATTTATTTTTTCTCTCCAGTTGGTGTGAATTTTTTTTAATATCTCAGTTCATGACTTAGAGTCATTGTTCGGGAACGGTGTTTCGTGTTTTAGCTATTTGATGCTGCAGAGAAATATGTGGGAGAATTTCTTGCATGTTTTGAATGCATACGTAGTGGCACTACATTTTTTCTCTGGATATTTGTGTTCCAGAAATAGTGAGTTTTCTTGCACAATACATTGTTGCATTTGTGACGACTTTGTGGAGAGATAGGAAACTTGGTTAAGTTTTTCGTTTTATAGTGGCCTATGTCGTAGTACATATGGAGAAGTCTTGGCTAAGACACTGTGAATATGGAGTTCTGTTATAATGACTTGTGGCACATGGTGATTTTTTCTAGAATTTTCTAGACAGTTTTATTTGCCGAGTTTTTGCCCTTTTTTAGCAGTTATGCTAAATGGAGAGTTTTATAGTTTTTGACTATAACATTGAGTTATTCTCTGGAGAATTGAGATATATTATTTGGAGTTATAATTGAGATATATTTGGAGTTATAATTGGAGGTATATATTATTTTGGAGTTATATTTTGAGATATAATATATTGGGGATATATTTTTGGCCATTTTTTATATTTGCCAATGTGATGAGAGCTATGTTTAGTTCAATTATTTTGCAGCCATCTTTGTTGCAAATGGAGATACATATTTGGAGATTATGGGCAATATTTGTGAGTGTGTGAGTTAGTTGCCTTGAGTGCACAATTTTTTGGAGATATATTTTTTGGAGCCTTGTTTTGTTCCACATGGAGTTATTGGGGAAATAGAGGTAAATATTTTGTATTGCCGAAATAGAGGTGATTATTCTCTATTCCTGGAGTGGTCTTGTTTTTTTTTATTAACATGTGGCTATTGGAGAAATAAGAGAGAAATATAAGGGGGTTGGTTATTAACCAAATGGAGGAAATATTTTTATAACCGGAGTGCTGTTATTATTATGGTGTCTCATAATGGAGTTGGAATTAATCTTTGGCGGGTGACCCTTTTTTTGTGGTTATGGCAGTTTGTCTTTTCGAGACAAGAGAAGATTTCTGTGGTTCTTTCTCTTTGGTTTCGTGACTATTTAGAGAGGAGTGTCATTGCTGCATTACGAGTCCTTTGGAGATGTGTGCATTTTTTATGTTCACAAGTGTGTTATTCTTGGAAGCATGTAATGGGGCAAAGTCATGGTGAGAGAGTAAGTCTTTGAGACAAATTTTTGAACACATTAATCATATCCTGGAGTTAATTCTGTGAAATGTGTCTGTTAGACGTTTTTTTGAGAATCATGAGTTTCCAAACTTGTGTGTCTGACTAAACAATTTTTATGCTGCTGTTTGAGCAAACGTCCGCAGGCGATTTTTCTGCTGACAAGCGATGTGATAAGCCATGTGCTGACTTTTTTCCTCTGATGATGATAGATCAGAATTTTTAGCAATATCTGGAAATGTTGACAATAGCATTCGATTCACGAAAGCGCATGTGTGAGAGTTTGCTTTCTGGCAAATTCCCTAACTTTACATGGAGCATTTCTTGAAAAAAACGTGGGGAGTTATGCATACTATACATGTATTATGTATTTTGTGATTGGGGAAACCTATTTGTGATTATCTTTATTTTATTTTTTTTTCTTCCTTTTCCTACGAGAGATGTAATTTGGGGGGATTGAGTTTAAATGGCATTTTTTTTTTTTTACCGGGAGATGTAATTTTTCGAGGGTTGTTACTTACGTAAATGGGAGTTTGACATTAAGTCTCATTGTAATTAATTATTGAGCAGTAAAGGGGTTTTTTGCTGTTAAACATTGGAGATTTTTACTGATTTTGTGGGTTGTTTAGATATCAGAGCTTGAGAGAACATTTTTGGGTCTGGGTGTGTTACGTGATTCTTGTTTTTCCTTGGGGCTCATTACGATTTTTTCTTTTTTTTTGTGAGCACATTCGAGTTTGAAATGTGAGTACAGAAGTCCGTGGAGTTGCTGTGATTTCTGAGTTGTGTGTGTGCTGATGTGTGAGTTTGGAGAATTGAGTTGGAGAACTGGAACTTGATGTTTCTTTTCCTTTGAGAGTTGTAATAATGACTTATGATTTAGTAGTCATGTTAAGGGGAGTTAATTGGGAGACGTTCAGTTAGTATTTCTGACTTTTTTGAGATTGTTTGTTTTGATAGAAGTAGTATGTCTGGGTAAAGGTTTTCTTTTTTAGATTGACCAGTGACTTGACTGACATACTAACACACCAAAAAAAGTCATTTCCCAACGCCAGCAAGACGTCCACCAGCCGTGCAGAGAGGTTGCTGCCGTTTTTGGTGATTACAAGAATTTCCACGTGGGTGATCGCGAGAATTCTACAGCGTGTCTTTTGGGGATCTGCAGAAGCCGTGAGAAGTCTTCTACGATGAGGGAGGCATTCCGTCTTCCTACAGTCTACTGTCTGTGCAGCAAGTTGCAGACAAGCAAAGAGGGATATTCAAGAATCCAAAATGCAGAAAAAATGAGAGAAAATGCGCCTAGTGTTATTTGGAGATATAAGAGTAACAGACTTTATTTTATAATGCCAGAGACGTGCAGTTTTTACTTGTATTTTATTTTAAGCTGGCCAGTGTGTTTGTATTATAAAAGCAATTTTGCTAGGCGGGGGCTAGCGTGGTAGTGCCGAGCCGTGAAACGCCTAGGGTTTTTTATTAATAATATATTGTCCATGTGTTCTCTGTGACCTATGGAATGTGAAGAACAGTGAGAAGCAACGACCCGAGAGTAGCTGAACAATGAGTTTCTAGGGATGGCGTGAGATAAAAATGCTTAGTTGGACAAGTCAATGCATGACAG
>NC_061099.1:10069135-10071635 GCF_015104395.2 Macrobrachium nipponense
GTGTAAAATATTTGTCATACACCATAGGGTAACATACGGCTCAACTATAGAAAGGTAAAGACAATGGAAGATGAAACTGTATCTCAAAATCTAAAGTTACCTCAACCGCTCGTTGAAGACAATAACGTTCCCACAGTATCAAAGAACAGTTTACAAATGTTGGTGTATATATATACATATATAATATATATATATATATATATACATTTATAATATATATATATAGTATCCACACATACATATGATATATTAATATAGGGATATATATATTATATATATATATATAGATATATATATATCTACATATATATATAGATATCAATTCAAGCTACAAATGTCCTTTAATATCTAAATTCACTTTACCTCCCAAATGATATATTTTCATATATGTACCGAAGGGGAATTTTTTAATGATAATAATTTCGTCCCCCCATGGGATCGAACCACCGTCCAAGTGGACGGGGACGAAATCAGAACAGTCAGTGACGCTATCCAATCAGCCAACAGAGACGCTATAAGTTCATATCGATTCTGACCTTACAAATCACCCTCGATCTGGATGCTTTCGTAATTAGAATCGATATGGAACCCCGTCTACCATGTTTGCCAATTCGAGCGTTTGACAGCACGTAGCCTTTTGTTATGAATAATTATCACATCGAACCGTGATCCATTTATATATCAATTCAAGCTACAAATGTCCTTTAATATCTAAATTCACTTTACCTCCCAAATGATATATTTTCATATGTACCGAAGGGGAATTTTTTTAATTGATAATAATTTCGTCCCCCCATGGGATCGAACCACCGTCCAAGTGGACGGGGACGAAATCAGAACAGTCAGTGACGCTATCCAATCAGCCAACAGAGACGCTATAAAGTTCATATCGATTCTGACCTTACAAATCACCCTCGATCTGGATGCTTTCGTAATTAGAATCGATATGGAACCCCGTCTACCATGTTTGCCAATTCGAGCGTTTGACAGCACGTAGCCTTTTGTTATGAATAATTATCACATCGAACCGTGATCCATTTATATATCAATTCAAGCTACAAATGTCCTTTAATATCTAAATTCACTTTACCTCCCAAATGATATATTTTCATATATTGTACCGAAGGGGAATTTTTTAATTGATAATAATTTCGTCCCCCCATGGGATCGAACCACCGTCCAAGTGGACGGGGACGAAATCAGAACAGTCAGTGACGCTATCCAATCAGCCAACAGAGACGCTATAAGTTCATATCGATTCTGACCTTACAAATCCCCTTCGGTACATATATGAAAATATATCATTTGGGAGGTAAAGTGAATTTAGATATTAAAGGACATTTGTAGCTTGAATTGATATATAAATGGATCACGGTTCGATGTGATAATTATTCATATATATAGATATATATATATATAATTATATATATTTATATATATATATACATACATACATATATATATATATATATATATATATATATATATATATATATATATATATATATATATATATATATGCATGTATATGCATGCTCAAAATTATGATAACAGATCAGTACCGGCATTTGAGAGAGAGAGAAAAAAAACACAAATTAGAGAATAAATATATTTAGAAGCCCAAGAAGTTCCCAACGTCAGGCCCCCTCTTCAGTGGGTTGTAATGTCTTTTGCTGTTCTAAATCTATTTGTTCTCCAGTTTCCGTTTTTTTTTTTTCAAGCATACTCCAAATAAATGTCGTGTTTAATTTCTCACACCTTTCCATACAAGTCAAGTCTACTGACTACCTCAACTCTATGTAGGTGCCCTAAGAAAAAACCGTAAACCACGAACACTTCGCAGAAATACTCCTCTAAAAGTAAGACCGTTTCCCGTATTGTGATGAGAAAACTCAAGCTGTCTCAACTTCCGTACAAAAGTGGCTACTTTGCATATAGACAGCCTCCAGATACATAGTGCCCTTTCACGCATAAAATATGAAGTTATCAACTGACGCACACGAGTAGTAGTCACAACCAACTGGTTTTCTCTTGTTAACGAGATCCGTTTCACATATGACTTTTGTATCGTCGTCATTATTATGATTCTCACCTCAATAAATGAAATATATATATATATATATATATATATATATATATATATATATTATATATATATATATATATGTGTGTGGTGTGTGTGTGTGTGTGTGTGTGTGTGTGTGTGTGTGTGTGTGTGTGCACTCACGTGCATACACATACACATATATGCAAAGCATGCTTCCTAAGAAGTACCTGTACATAACAAACGTTTATAAAAATCCATACATGCGTTACAGAACAATAAACAGATTGGAATACAAATACGTGCAGTTAACACTGACCTCCAGTGATCATTGCCCCATCACGCTAAATTAATACTTACATAAATAAAAATACACAAGCAAATGAAAACTTGGCACGAATGAGCAGGGGCTCTCAAACTAAAGACTTCAGCTTAAACTGTACTACAACAGAAGGG
>NC_061099.1:10076635-10090283 GCF_015104395.2 Macrobrachium nipponense
AAATAGATTATAGCTTAATCCCCTTTCTCGAGTAGAGGTTGCATAGAAGGAAGCAATATTTATTTATACCAGATAAGTAATTTTCTATTAGAATATCGTCACTTGATATACTGCCGGGGTTATTAGTCATAACAATTATTCCTGGACATTTAATACTATCTTACGGAATCCTACGCAAATTAACTTCGAGCAAATACTATATTATCTCTTAAGACATAGTCGTGTAGTCGTGAATTCCCTGGCGTGTATGTTTGCCTCCAAAAGATATAGACAATAAGAAAAATATGATGTAAATAGTCACAACATTTTCTATAATGAAAGTAATTTTATTTAATACAATGACTTAAGAGTCTCCAAATGAAACATGTAAAAACTTCGGCGCAATCATGTTTTCTGTACGGCGTATAATGCTGTATGAAACTGTGACACGCGGCCAAGGAAACTCTCACCGGCTGCCCATGAAACTCTCAGCCATGGCCAGGTGACCTGTGTTATTGGCACCTATATCGGAGCCAGACGCACGATCATGGCCAAATTTAATCTTCAATAAGATATAAACGACTGAAGCTAGAGGTCTGCAATTTGGTATGTTTGATGATTGGAGCGTGGATGATCATCATACCAATTTGCAGCCCTCTAGCCTCAGGAGTTTTTAAGATCTGAGGGCGGACAGACAAAGCGCGGACGCACAGACAAACAGCCATTTCTATAGGTTTCCTTTACAGAACACTTAAGCGATTCTTTCGGAAACGAAGAAGATATAATTATTCTGAGTGAAGCTGAAATAGCTTCTTACATAACTACATAACATTAATGAGAGCAGCAATGCCCTTCACCATCAAGGTTATCAACCTGAAAAATCAGGACGGGAAAGGATACGGAAGCGTCAAGAAACATCGAAAATTTTATAAGAGGGCTTTTTAATATTACTGACTGTATCCATTTTTTCTCTCTTTCAGCCATATATATATATATATATATATATATATATCTATATATCTATATATATATATATATATATATATATATATATATATATATATATATATCTATATCTATATATATATATCTAGTATTATATATATATATATATATCTATTATTTTTTTTTTTTTTTCGTTTTTATCTATATAATATTCTATATATTCTTATATATTTATATATTTTTTATACAGAATTTAATTAAAAGTATATATTTAGTATTAGATATATATATCGATATAGATAAGATATATATATAGACGAATATATATAGGATATATATGATATAGATGCTAATATATATATATATAAGATATATAGATATATATAGATAGATCATTAAAATAATTATATATATATACATAATTATAGAAAAATATTATTATATTATATATATATATATATAGGATATATATATAGGATATAGATATATATATATATATATATATAAATATATATACACAGAACTTAACAATTTTCACACAACTAAAACAGATGTATAACAACAACGACAAAGAGAAAAAAAAACTCTTAACAAAACGGCGTCTTCAAAGGAGAAATAAAAACAAAGACATCCCTTTTGTTATCCTTGAATTTAAGTAATAAAAAAAATACATATTAAAACGTCCTTCCCTTTAAACGACATGTCGCCTGAGGCCTGACGAATATCAGAAAAAGACAAAGTGGAAGAAAGTTGGCCTTATGTCTTCTGTACATTTCAGTGTCTGTTCAATTATAATGGGTAAGGTAAAAGACAACGTAGAATTATCATCACCATAACCTGTCCTATTTAATTTTAAAAAAGTAATGTAGCCTTTTTTGAAAACCATCTACAGCATAATATATAACAAGAAAAAAATGCGCAGACGTTTCTTCGGCGTAATATAGTTTTCTTTACAGCTGCTTCAGCGTATAATCATCGCCATATATAGCATAATTAAAAGAATAATATAAACATACTATTACCACACACAATATAAAGGCGAGAATTTCGGTCCTAATATAGTTTCAAGATATAAATTATTTCGGGATCAACCACCCCCATGATAACTTACTGACACTCCAACCAGGGTCATTTCCACCACAAGTGCCAGTCAACCCCCCACGGCGAGTGACTGCCCACTCCCCCTGGCCAACCCCCCATCCACCCAAATGATCAGCGCATTCTCTCCCATCTTCGTGAGTAGCCATGGATCACACTAACTATCTCTTGAATATTTTTTGGCCTCAAGCGGAACATTCCTCTCCTAAACTGATCTTGCAAAGGGCTACGATCCACATCCCATTACAGGTGTCATTCAGTACCCCATCCCTCCTACCGTGAACCCCCTAACTGTTGCGCCCACAGCAGTAAACTAAGAGCCGATGCAATGTTCTAGAAACTTAGAATCTGGTGATTATCCTCATCTTTGGAAAGATATCCAGTCCTTAAATCCCAAAACAAAAAATAAAAAGCTATCACAGAGAGTAGGGGAAGCAGTCGGAGACGAAGCTATCTATTTGGGGTGATCACTTCAACAATATCCTGAATTGCATAAATGATCAAGATTCCCGAAGAGATGCAGATAACCTCCTTACTGACAACATTCAATTTCATTTTGCAGACCGTATTACGCCAGGTAATATCAAGGCGATGCCATAAACAGCCTACCTAATAATAAATCGCCCGGCTGTGATGGTCTTCCTGCAAAAGCCTTCAAATTCTGCCATCCGAATAATTTACATTTTGCTAGCTGCCCTATTCAATGCGTGCATAATTCACCGGTTTCTTCCAGACTCCCTACTCTTAGTCCATTTGATACCATTAATCAAAAACAAGCTAAAGGATGCAGCTGACCCTGGCAACTGCCAGCCGATTGCAATGGCAACGATCGCATCGAAGATACTTGAGTCTGTTCTTCTAGTGAGACTTCTCCCCTTTCTACACACCACTGACAACCAGTTCGGGTTTAAAGCAAACCACTCAACCGACACCTGCATCTACATACTGAAAGAATTGCTGAATTACTACCTATCATCAGCCTCTCCTGTTTTCCTTTGTTTTGTAGATGTGAGAAAAGCATTTGACAGAGCAAGCTACCTGAAGCTCTTCCTGAAGCTGCATAAAAGGGGCACACCCCTGTATCTAATTGGTATTTTGCATTGCTGGTTCTCCACACAGCAATTCTGTGTCAAATGGGGTGGTACTTATTATCTTACACCTTCGGCTCCCTAAACGGGCTTCGGCAAGGGGGCATTCTCTCTCCATACCTGTTTAATACGTACACAGAATGTCAACCTGAACTCACTCCCAATCGGATGCACCGTCAATGAATCAACTATAAACAACCTCTGTTACGCCTACGATATGGTTCTGATTTTCCCCATCAGTGCAAGGTCTCCAACGACTCATCGACACTTGCCGCCAGTATGCAGGGGAATTTGATATAATCTACAACGAAACCAAGACCCAGTGCATGTCGCTGCTCCCGAGATCGCTTAAGCATATTGCAGAACCACAAATTTTCCTCGGAAACCATCGGCTGGAATTTGTGCACGAATTTCCGTATTTGGGTACATTATCACGACGACCTAAAAGATACGGCAGACATTGAACAGAGGCGTCGTAAACTATGTGCATCTGGCAACATGATTGCAAGGAGGTTTGCCTTCTGTCACCGAGACGTACTGCTACAGTATCTATTGGTGTTCCCTCTGGACGAACTATACCCGAGAGACCATGAGACGCATCACTGTTGTGCACAATGACATTCTGAGACGCCTCACAAACACTCCCCGCTACCACTCCGCCACACAGATGTTCATAGAAAACCACCTGGACAATTTAAAAATCATTGTTAGGCGTGAGAAACAGCAGCAACTCGCTCATACAAAGCATCCTAAGGAGTGAAGCAAGAAGATCTAAATTGTGGGAAAGATGGGAAAATGAGGCCTTTGTCCCCTAAAGGACTTAATCTCTGTATTGGCATGATGTCATCTGCAGTTTTTGTCATTATTACATTTATTGCTGATATTTTAATTTTTCATTATTACTGTGATTACTATCAAGTTAAAGTTTTTTTTTTTACATTCAATTTTTGTATTTAGCCCTCTGGACCTGACTACTGTAACCACCTAAGGTCTCTAGTTGAAATTTAAGTTATATAATTTGTGCACTAACTGTTATTACTCTCAATGCATATTTTTTTTCTCACCAATATTATTACTGTTATTACCAGTATTATGATTACTAGCTTTTATGCTACCTCAGCTATTTTGTGGATAAGTGCCGATTATTCATTTTCTTTTTCTTTTTTATCATGTCTCATGTATCTAGATTGTGTATGTTACTGTCTGTATTTTGTATATTCAATGTAAATGGCCCTGAGCTGAAATAAATCATATTATTATTATTATTATTATTATTATATTATATTATTATTATTATTATTATTATTATTATTAGTATTATTATTTCTTTATATACAATATAATATAAGAGGAGACTTATAATCACCATATTCATTATAACAAAAAGAAGTGATTTTGACTTACTTATTACTATATACACCATAATATAATGAAGACATGAACATAAATACAAACACCACTACGATCAAACTTCATACGCTGTTATATTACATTAATATTCAGGACGATTTCCAATTAATCTGCAATTCCCCTTTGAGGAATAACCTTTACATATATTCCCCAAAGAATTTCTCTTTGTGAGCTCATCATGCAATGCAATATTCATAAGCTAATTCACGATATTTTATGAACCATAAAAAAGAATGATTTCCATAATTATCATATTTCACGTGATACGAAAGTACTTTTTATAATTAATGAAAAGAAGTACTGCAATTTGAGTGTGATTCTAGAGTGTGGCTTAAGTCTCTACTCTCTCCTCTGACGCCCCCTCGCCCCCAACACTTCTTCTGATTATCTTATTAATATTTTTGTTGAGGGTTTTGTAAAAAAAAAATGATAGATAAATAAAAAAAAAAACTTCTTGTCTTCTTGTTTTGCTTCTGCCGCCTGAAAATACTCGAATGGAAGACAGATGATTCTGATAGTTGAATAGAAATCACTGAAAACAAATAAAAAAAATTACAATAAAACAGATAAAAGTCGGCACCACCAAAGCATTAACAGAAAAAATATAAATTTAGCTGCTTTGTCGATTCCTTTCCCTTTCAGCTGTGAACACGGGCTGGTGGATCAAAGTATTTTTATTTCGAAGAACTAAAACAGCCTCAAACCTCAGTAGTCAAAGTGTTAACTGCTATTAGTGCTCTTTCAAATGGTTTTAATTTGGATAAAAATGTACGATACGTTCGTCACATTCCTATTTTTCTAAAAAATTAAATGCTATCAATGGTTCACTACCAGTCTTTAACATCGTATTGTCTCAATAAAAGATACTGTTTCTATTTCTGTTGCCTCTAATCACGTCACTAGTCTACAGTTACTGGCGTCAGTATAGTTACATTGGAAATATGGCTTTAGTTATCGAAAATATTTATTTGTAAAAAATAATCTATATCCATATTTCATAATTTATCGTATTTTATACAACTAATATAACTGACAACTCGGAAAAAAATAAAACGGTATGACGCCGTCCATAGGCAACATTTCAGTTGTGCAAAATCAAGTCATGAATGATATTGTGACGAGTGAAAAATAACTTTGGTTTGAGAACCCTACAGAAGGCGGGCGGCCAACCGACGACCTCCGACCTTCCGAAGGAACGAATGCTGTGTTTTCTCTTTCAAAAGAATCGCTAATCTCGAAATTACAATCCATACTTAAGAAAGACTCGTCCCAACGTCTCCATTCTTAGCTACAAACCGCATCAAAGCTTAAACTCTTGTTTTGGCCGCTTGATCTTTCTCGAATATCTGTGTGTGATGATTCTTTGCCTCTCTCGCCAGAGACATCACTAATGTTTCACGTGAATAAAATTCATTCGATTCATAATTTGAAAGGTATACTTCTCACAGATTGACAAAAAAAACTATCATCCGCAGCTGGCCTGATATGAATCTAATACACGCTGACCAACGGCGTCTCTCTCTCTCTCTCTCTCTCTCTCTCTCTCTCTCTCTCTCTCTCTACTCACATATAATCCAACAGGATATGGAGTATGCATTATTGGTGTTACTTTAAATAAGAGGGTAAACAGCCTTGTCATGAGAGAATAATTTTCAACACAAAAAACTAAAAGAAATATTTCCAGTTATAATTTCTATGATTTATTATTGGACAGAAGAAGCAGATATCTCTTTGTCTGGCTGAATGTCTGTCTCGTACGCATGTACGCATTACTGATGATTTAAATAGATTAAAAGGATACATTACAGTTTCATATGAACTAATATTGCTTTCAATTTAAAACAAGTAAAAATGAGCCAAAGGTTAGGTTAGGTTCCTTCGGCGCAATCGAGTTTTCTGTACAGCGTATAGTGCTGTATGAAACTCTTAGCTAATCTCAGTTGCTCCCCAGATGTGTTCGAGGAAAGAGCTGCCAGACGCACGATCCACGGCTAAGTTTACCTTTAAATGAAACAAAAAACTACTGAGTCTAGAGGGCTTCAATGCGCTATGGTTGAAGGTTCCTACACACCTCTCTCTCTGCCTGTCTGTCTGTCTGTCTCTCTCTTTCTCTCTCTTACCATCAAGGACATTTGATAAGAAAGAAAAATGGGGAAATATAGAAATGTTGAGAGACGGGAATTTATTTTCTATATCAATTATTCAAAGGACTTCACCCCTTTCTCTCTCTCCTTTATCTCATTCAACTCAGATGAAACTAGATCAAAAGAGAAATAGAAATTTCAAATAATATTTCAATCAAGAGAAAAAACTCCGAATAAAAATCTCATGAGAAAAATCCCGGATGAAAATTTCATCCAGAATAGATTTCCCAATAAAAATCATAGGAGAAAAATCCTTAATAAAATTCCATCAAGCGAAAATACCAATCTATTTCATCTCCTTGAAGATGTGTTTGTGGGAAAGACCAAACTCCTTAGAGCGAATCTGATCTGCAATCTAGGAAAAAAACAAGGCGTGATCCGACCTCCAGCTTACCCAGTGAGCGTGGTAAAATCTACGGTCAAATAGCTCGAGGTTTTCACTAATGAAATTAAAATACATACGCTATATTTTATCCGCGAAGATCGGGAATATTCGACTGCAAAGGCGTCAGTTCGATAATTACAAATAATTCCTAAAAAACGATACACGAAATTACAATAATACAATGTAGGAAAAATGAGCCGTCACATTAATACTTATTGTCTCCATTTTACCGCCTGTGCCTGAAGGGTTGGCTCCACTTTGGGGGGTGCCGATCGTAAAAAATATTTGCCAAAAATACACTAATCAAGACAGGCTAATGAAATTTTTCAGGCATTATTAGCACTATAATAATGCATATTCCCTGTGAGTTTTATCATCCTACAGGAAAATTAATGATTTTATGAAAAAAAATGTGAAAAAACGGAAATTTCCGGGCCCCTCGTACTGAAGGTTATTTGGTGATTGGTGAGAAACTACAGTCTTGAATAGAAATTCGGTGTGACAGAATATTGGTATATCCACCTGGAACATGCACAAAAAAAAATTATCAATAGAACAGTAAATAAGCACGTAATAACAAAAAAAGAGCAACAACTTTGTAAGTTCAGCGAAAGCCCCGCCGAAAAATCAGACTATAGCTAGGAAGAAATATTCAGGAAAAATTCAAATCTCGATTTAGCAGGGCAAAAACCTTTTGAGAGTTTATAGTTATTATATCACTTGATAGCCTAAAACATCTAAAAATTATATTATTTAGGGACAATCAAAGAAAAAAACAACCCCACCCTTTTTTCCCTTTTTCTTTTTTTTTTTTTTTTTGTTTTTTTTGGAGGGGGGTGGGGGGTTTTCTTTGATTGTCCTAAATAATATAATTTTTTAGATGTTTTAGGCTATCAAGTGACATAATAACTACAAAACTCTAAAAAGGTTTTGTCCCTAAATCGAGATTTGAATTTTTCCTGAATATTTCTTTCCTAGCTATAGTCTGATTATTCGGCGGGGCTTTCACTGAACTTACGAAGTTGTTGCCTCTTTTTTTTTGTTATTACGTGCCTTATTTACTGTTCTATTTTGATAATTTTTTTTGTGGCAGTTCCAGGTGGATATACCAACATTCTGTCAGACCGAATTTCTATTCAAGACTGTAGTTTCTCACCAATCACCCAAATTAACCTTCAGTGCGAGGGCCCCCGGAAACCATTTCCGTTTTTCACATTTTTTTTTCATAAAATCATTAATTTTCCCTGTAGGATGATAAAACTCACAGGGAATATGCATTATTATAGTGCTAATAATGTCTGAAAATTTCATTAGCCTGTCTTGATTAGTGTATTTTTGGCAAATATTTTTTACGATCGGCACACCCCCCCAAAGTGGAGCCTACCCTGAAGCTACATGTAGCTCCTCTCTAAATATCAGAGAAAACTGCTAATAGGGGAAGTGCCTCCGATACTTAAAGAGAGCCCCACCCACCTCCATTAAAGGCGAATTCAGCCAAAACCTGAGGAGAAATCATTCCGCGAAATGTTATTATTCGCCCCTTAAGCCGAAAATACTGATAACGATAAGAGACTGCAATTCGACCTTTTCGGCGACGAAGAACTTCCAGGAACGTGGTAAAATACGACTTGGATCTCTCTCTCTCTCTCTCTCTCTCTCTCTCTCTCTCTCTTGGAACACTTCGCAGAAGAGACGGATGTTGGCGCGCCTGCACCGGATTTTTAGTTCCATGTACATTCATTACTTGGGACAGTGGAAAATTTAGCCAAGGGAGAAATGTATTCGAATGGAAGTGTCATATAAACTTTGAAAGCTGCAAATTCGAGAGATTTTGGAATGATCTTTAAGTAGTATGCATATATTATATAATATATATATATATATATATATATACATACATAATATATATATATATATATATATATATATATATATATATATATATATATATATATATCTATATATATATATATATATATATATATATATACACAATTCAGCATCCTTCGAGGAATAAGGTTACTGTCGCTAAGCCCTATTGTCACTAATCGGAGAAACGCTGAGATCTAACAATTCACCGCCACACTTACTTTTTCTTTTAAGATGTGTATATATATATATATATATATATATATATATATATATATATATATATATATATATATATTAAACTGGAGCATCCAAACATATCGTACTCATCATCTCTGCAAAAATGATTACTCGTACTACTCACCATACTCTTAAAACATTGTCCTCACTCTTTATTTAAGCTTTAGTAACCAGAATGTTAAGCACCAACACCTGTTCTTTATTAAGTCGGAATTCTCTCTTCACTACAACTGCAATCCTGAGAATATTTCGTATTAGTCATTTGTTCAAGTTTGGAAGTACAAAATCTGACTTACCTGTATTTTTATAGTTACTTTGGACTTACTTTTCGATTAGACACATTCATAAGTATTTTGAAATTAAGCGAAGGAATTTAGGGAGATAGCATTAATTCACACCGTTCAAGCTAAGGAATTAAGGAGATAGAATCAGTTCGCCTTTGAAGCTAAGAATTTAGGGAGATAAAATTAGTTTCTCTCTCTAAAGTTAAGGTTATAAGGGAGATCAAATCAATTCGCCCTTTGAAGCTAAGGACCCTAGGGTGATAAAATCAATTCACCCTTTTAAGGTAAGGAATTAAGGGAGATAAATCAATTCACGTTTCGAAGCTAAGGAATTTAAGGATAAAATCATTTCACCTTTGTAAAGTACAAATAAAAATTCTGTTACAAGCAGTCTGTTTTCCCAGCATTTTCGCTAATAATGGAAGCGAAAGAAATGAAACGTAGGAGAAAATAACTTTAAAAGAGTTAAGTTCCCTGCAGGAATACTGGAAGGCTGATGTAGACTCCCACCAGCATCTGGAAACTCATGGAAGTAAATTCTCTGCAAAAGGCTCAGACCTAAAAAAAAAAAAAAAAAAAAAAAAAAACATTATTAAACATAAAAAAATCTTCCATCTTTTTCTACGAACCACGTCTCAAGGGAAAAAAATTGCCATCTACTACCAATAAGATCAACACATTTAAAAGAAAACGACTATTGTAAAACTTGAGTAATTTGGTTTGGCTAAAAAGCTATCAACGATGAATTGTTACAGAATTTTACTCCTAAGAATTGTTGACATTTTTGTTTTTTTTTTTTACTAAACTAATCCAAAATAATAAAGAAAAGATCTAATTAAAACAATTTATTAGTCCTAGAAAGCCTTTCACGCAGATGTATTAACGCCCGTACGTTCTCAATTACGTGAGAGAGAGAGAGAGAGAGAGAGAGAGAGAGAGTGAGAGACATAACCTTTTTGTCTTCCTCGGGATGTGATTATTTGGAGAAAACTGTTTTCAGCCAACAAACAGAATCTTGCGGAAATATGACTGAACTTTTTTTTATATATAAGTTAATCAATTTTTCCAGGGAAATATTTTATCTTGGATACTGTAAGTTTTGTATTGGTACCAGTTAGTGTGGGAAGACAATAGCATTTGGATTTTTCGTTACTTCTAATGAATGTCTTCGTGTGTGTGTGTGTGTGTGTGTGTGTGAGTTACTTTTTAGAGACGCGCATAGTACATACAATACATACATGCAAACACATATATAATATATATATATATGAGTATATATGTGTATGTTAAATATACGCATATATGTACATGACTGGTAAAAAATGTTCTATTACAACAGAATTCCATCTAATAAAAGGAGCCATAAAAAACAAAAACACCAAATATAGAGAGAAAAGTACTATATTTCAGAGACTGCTGTCTCCCTCTTCAGCTATATGAATGAGAAAAGTTTACGGAAAGGTGGTATTTATACGAAGAGATCCATCCACAGGTAAGCCAATTTAGGTCGCCCCGCTGATAATCTTCCTTTAATCTTCTTAAGTGTTGGTAGAATGAAAATCTTGTCGATCACATCTGAATCCCATGCTCCTTTTGAGATGTTCATTATGTGCCTCTCTTTTATTAAGGGCCGATTCCATCATTTAACTCTTGTACCGGCAGTTGCCTGCTATAAATTATATGTGCACAAATTCCAGTTTATTCTATGGTTATGTTCATTTATATGGTTGAAAATAGCGTGAGTTCTGTTGTCCATACCTAACTGACCGTTTGTGTTGTATTAATCTGTGGGGAAGTGATTTACCTGTAAATCCGAGTAAGATTGGTCTCAGTCCTGACATGGGATTTCGTAAACCAAACCCCTGTGTCCTTGGGGGATGTCTTTTGTTGGACGTTAATCAGGGATTTGTCTAAGGTGTTTGGGTAATTAATGCAAAAGGGTTACATTTCCGAGGGTCTGAGTCACCGTCTTAATCCTGTCCAGGTGAGGAATTTTTATTTTATTGTTGGGTGACTCTCTGGTCTGTCTTGAGGGGGTCGGTAGAAAATTACGTTTGCTTTGTGAATTGCTTTCTCAACATTATGGTTAGGATACTTTAAAGACGAATGTTGCTTATGAATTAGTTCAAATTCTTTTTCCAGGAAATCTGGGGAACAAATTTGTAAGGCTCTTAAGAACAGGTTGCTGGCTACACCTATCTTGATAGCAATGTCGTAATAGCTAAAGTAGTGAATGTATAAAAGTGAGAACATTGGTTTTCTGTATATGGTAAATTTGTATTCTGTCGTGTCTCTGATTATTAAAACATCGAGAAAAGTAATTTAGTTGTTTGTTTCCCATTCAACTTTAAATTTGATGCTGGGCACTAATGTTTTAATTTGAAAGGAATTCATTAAAATTGCCCCACCTATTATCCCAAAATGTTAGAATATCATCTACATATCTAGTCCACAGCATGTCTTTGGGTTTTATTGCATTCATTACTGTAGTTTCAAAGTATTCCATGTACAGATTGGCTAAAACAGGATTTAAAGGACTACCTACTACACCCGAAATTTTGCTTATAGAATGATTCCCCGAATGAAAATACGTTATTAGATGCACATAATTCAACTAACAACTAAACTTTATTATTTTTTTGTCAAGCCCCAATGAGAAATGATCTGAATAGGGGGATAAGTTTCCCTCAAAAACTGAAGAACGTCCTGTACTGTTTCTTTTGTAAATAGGGAATCTACGTCAAGGCTTAAAAGTTTTATATTGTAAAGTGGTATATGTGCTTCTCTGAATTTGAGACAAAAATTTTCCTAATGTTTAATATGACTGGGAGAAAAAGTGCCTAAAAAGGGAAAGGAGGCCAGCTAACCATTTAGAGATTTTGTAACTGAAAGCTCCGGCACATGAAACGATGGGTCTGAATGGAAGATTGTCTTTGTGAGTTTTGGGAAGGCCATAAAAGAAGGGAGTTTAGGATTAATTACTTTAAATTTAAACTCTAATAGTTCAATACTCTTTTTGTCTTGGCCAATTAATCTTACTTTCCGAAAAAATTCTGTGGGGACGTTTTGGAGGGGATTTTCGTCATTTTGTCGTAAGTGTTTGTGTCGCTAAGGAGTTGGTTGATTTTGTCGAGGTAGAAGTCTTTGTTCATCATTAAGATTTTGCCGTCTTTGTCTGATCTACTTATTATAACATCTAACTTTTTTAGCGAGCGGATGGATATATGAATCTCTCTATATTTTGGTGTTTTTATGGGCTCCTTTTATTAGATATATATATATATATATATATATATAGATATATATATATATATATATATATATATATATATATATATATATATATATATATATATAGATATATATATATATATATATATATATATATATATACATACATACATACGTACTTACATACACACACAACACACACACACATATATATAGTTATATATATATATATATATATATAATTATATATATATATATATAGTAGTAGATTTACAAAGATTATACCTTTCATCCATCCTTCTGTGGACAAATATATTGCATCTGCGTAAACAAGAATATATATACTGTATTTATGTAGATACTCACGCAAGTATATATACACATACATAATAAATACACATACTTAGACGTACCGTTCACATCACCTCATTAAGAGATGATCATTTGACCCTTCCCCTTGACGTGACTCGAGTTTTATCATTAACGATCCCCCGAAGAGGGGGAACATTCTCATGTCTCCCCGTAACGTCAATAATGCAGAAAACCAGAACGGTAAAATTCCTTTGCACAAATCAGGTTACAGACAGATAACGAAGCAAGAAGCGCCAGTCTTTCCTTTTGAGGTATCAAGGAGGTCAGGAAAGGTCGAGGAGGAGGAGAAGGAGGAGGAGGAGGAGGAGGAGGAGGAGGAGGAGAGAAGACTTTCGTGATCCTGGTAACAGTCTGTCAGTGGTTACCTCTTGAGAATATCTTAACTGTGTAATGATGCTCCGCTTCTTGAGGGAGTCAAAGAGAGGCAAAAGAGTAAATAAACAAATAAATAAAAAATAAATAATAAAATAAATAAAAAATAAGCAAACAAATAAGATCAGCTTCGACTGCCTCAAGCCTTTCTTGAAATACATCTTTTTGGCATATCGCTCACCTTGCAAGAGAAAGTGACGCTCATTCGCTAAGCTCCAAGCAATTTGTATC
>NC_061099.1:10095783-10100783 GCF_015104395.2 Macrobrachium nipponense
ATTTTTCAGATAAAATCTCCCGAAATGACTACATTAAAACCGTAGAGATAGACTCACTCTTAGACATAATTTCTTAAAAAAAAAAAAAAAAAAGTAGAATTCAAGTGGTTTCAGTGGTTCCTTAAATTAATGAATCCTACTTGACCGCAAAAATCCACTTGCACTTCAAATTACGAAGTATAAAAAATCCCGACTTTCTCGCTCCAGGACACATTCAAATTCCCAGAAGCCAAAATGCAGTCTCGAAAGATCGTCGGTTTGGACTCAAACATTTCTCTTGCTTACATCAAAATCTATTCCTTACCTGGTACTCTTGTAACACAGGCGAGGAGTCAACTTGTCGAATATTTCGGGCCACTTCGAAATAAATTCCCAGTCTTGGTCCAATCACAGTGCGGTCAGAAAATGATTATTAACAGTTTCCAATGTCGTCGTTCATAATCCCAGGTGTCTCATTCTCTTTATGGTTCAGTTATATGTCCGTTCTCATGTTCCCTAACGTAACCAAGTACCGAGACCTTCCCTGAAAAGCGGGACGCCACATCTTGAAAATTAACCACAGGAGCTTCTTAATTCCCACACCCTAATTACTCATCTGAACTAACCTAACCATCACATCATGCTCACACAGGAGTCTCCATTAAGGTTGTACCACTGGGTTGTGGATCAGTCTCCCTGAGAAAGTTGTGCCAGCAGAACCTTAAAAATTCAGGGGAGATTTTCATTGCGCTTTAATCATTTATATAGATTTTTATCTAATTACTCATTAGGGTTTTTTTTTATTTTTAGTTTGAAAACTCACCTCCTCTTTCGGTATTCCTATCATCTGTAACTTTTTCGACTGAACACCGAAATCTTTGGTGGCTTGGATTTCAAGTCAAGGGCCCTTGTAGGGTTGTTCTACATGAATAAGGTCCATCTCCTGAATAATAATAATAATAATAATAATAATAAATAATAATAATAATAATAATAATAATAATAATAATAATAATAATAATAATAACAACAGAGGCTTAAGGCCAAAGCACATAAGATCCAACGGTACATGAACAGGAATAGGGATACCAACAGAACAAACTATTCGGAACCAACCAGAAAAGACTATACAGCCAACTAAGAGGGGAAGACAACCACCAAGAAATTCCTGAAGCCGAACTAAGTAAGAGACTCTGGTAAACATAGGAGCAATCCGGTATCCCACAACAAACATGCAACATGGCTCCAGGAAGTCAAGGAAAAAAGAAACAGGGAGAAATAAAACAAAGATTCCACAGAGATCACGACAGACACATTCAGACACCAACTAAAGAAAATGCCAAACTGGAAAGCCCCAGGTCCCGATGAAGTCCATGGATACTGGCTCAAAAACTTCAAGGCCCTACACCCACGAATAGCAGAACAATCCAGCCTTGTATCTCAAATCACCATGCACCCAAATGGATGCCACAGGAAGAACTCCTTAGTACAAAAAGACAAGAGAAAGGAAATATAGCCAGTAACTACAGGCCTATCACCTGCCTACCAATAATGTGGAAGTTACTAATAGGTATAATCAGTGATAAGCTATACATCTACCTAGAGGAGACAAACACCATCCCCCACCAACAGAAAGGCTGCAGAAGGAAGTGTAGGGGCACAAAAGACCAGCTCCTGATAGACAAAATGGTAATGAAGAACAGTAGGAGAAGGAAAACCAACCTAAGCATGGCATGGATAGACTATAAGAAACCCTTCGACATGATACCACACACATGGCTAATAGAATGCCTGAAAATATATGGGGCAGAGGAAAACACCATCAGCTTCCTCAAAAATACGATGCGCAACTGGAATACAATACTTACAAGCTCTGGAATAAGACAAGCAGAGGTTAATATCAGGAGAGGGATCTTCCAGGGCGACTCACTGTCCCCACTACTCTTCGTAGTAGCCATGATTCCCATGACAAAAGTACTACAGAAGATGGATGCCGGGTACCAACTCAAGAAAAGAGGCAACAGAATCAACCATCTGATGTTCATGGACGACATCAAGCTGTATGGTAAGAGCATCAAGGAATAGATACCCTAATCCAGACTGTAAGGATCGTATCTGGGGACAACAGGATGGAGTTTGGAATAGAAAAATGCGCCTTAGTCAACATACAAAAAAGGCAAAGTAACGAGAACTGAAGGGATAAAGCTACCAGATGGGAGCAACATCAAACACATAGATGAGACGGGATACAAATACCTGGGAATAATGGAAGGAGGGGATATAAAACACCAAGAGATGAAGGACACGATCAGGAAAGAATATATGCAGAGACTCAATGCGATACTCAAGTCAAAACTCAAACGCCGAAAATAGACTAAAAGCCCATAAACACATGGCCAGTGCCAGTAATCAGATACAGCGCAGGAATAGTGGAATGAACGAAGGCAGAACTCCGCAGCATAGATCAGAAAACCAGGAAACATATGACAATACACAAAGCACTACACCCAAGAGCAAATACGGACATACTATAGATAGATAGATAGATAGATATTTTATTGACCATTCTCCACAGAAACATCAAATACAATATTATGAAATTACACAACGGTCCAAATACATAAACTCATTTCACAAGTTACATTTCCTAAAAAGGAAAAGAAAATTAAAAAGAACTGTATTCAAAACAATGGCAACAATAATTAATATTAATTTTTTAAATAAACACAAAAGATGATCATATCGAGAGCTGTTTAGAATATCCAATTCTATATCACATAGAAACAATAATATACAATACACTAATAAACATCACACATTCAGATTAGACTGGAAATGCGTTAAAATTGTAACACAAAATGAAGTCAGCTGGGCGAGGCACAATGAGAGAGTTTGCATCTTATTATTTGAAAACCTTCAACATTAAGCTTGCGATATGACAAACATTGCATAGTCTGATCTTTCTACCATCAAGTCGCTCATTGATGAGATATCAATTGGGTCCGAATCTGGTAGGGTCCTGGGGCATGCTTCGATTACATGTTGCTCAGTTTGTATTTGGCCACACACACACAACCTCTCCTCTACAGGTAACCGGCCCCTCCCTCTTCTGTTCCAACGGCCAACCTCAATAGCAAGAGAATGGGAACTCAGTCTTAATTCCTCCGGTCCACTTCCAATTCTCTCCAACTCATTTACATTGGTTTTTTTACTATAAATGTCATGAACGTTAAATTCTGAATTGATTTTTTTATAGAAAGTTAATCTACCTGAGTTTGAGGTAGTTACTTCATGTTTCAATCTTTCAGATGCTAGCATTACATCGTCAATATCATTATCTAACAAGTCTCTGATATAACGTGAGGTAGGGGTATTAAATTGCAAAAATTAGATTAATTACACGGCCCAGGGGATCGTTTCCCATTGTACCACGGTCCACCCAAGCTTTAGCGAAAACTGTCTCTGCTTTGACGGTTTGACCTGACAGTGAACGAAAATCAACAAGACCAAGTTCGACTAAGCAAAGAGAATTTGTAGTGGTTTTCCTTACCACTAACAGTTGTTTTAAGCACCATAAATATAATTTTTCCATGGGTCTCAAATCACCGTTAATCCAAGATTCATTTCCATACATTAATGCTGGTAACAAAGCCGAATGAAAAACCCTTTTCTTGATATAGAAAGGAACATCATTATTTTTTATTTAAGAATGAATAAATTTTAAACATGACACATTCTAGTTTGTGCTTCTGCTTTCACTGATGATGATATAGGGTCATCAGCAGTAAAAATACACCCTAAATATACATATTCCTCGCAGGGATCAACAACAATACTCCCTCACAACCATTGGCTCGTTATCGCGTCCATTGCCATTTATCGCAAAAAATTTAGTCTTACTACTATTTATTTTCATTCCATGAGAGCTACAAAACTGATTGAGTAAATTTAACTTTTCCATCATACCACGCCTGGTTGTTGAGAAGGAAATCGTGTCATCCATAAGGACAAAGGATGTGCAACCAACTCAAAAACCCATCAATACCACAATTATTTTTAATTAATCTTATAAGATCGTCCACAAAAATGGCAAACAATAGATATGAGGTTGGTGACCCCTGGCGAACACCAATTGTCGAAGCAATTAGAGTTGGCCCAACAATACTATTGGTAATTTTGTGCATAGAAATAAGTGCTACTATCATTACAGATCCACAACAACCCAGTCTTTTCAATATCAAAAATAAAGTACGCCTTGGTACTCTGTCATGAGCTTGTTGGAAATCAATAAATGTCACAAAAAGTTTGAATTTTTTCCTCTTTGCAAGGTCAATCAACAATCGTAAAGAAATGATATGATCCAAACACCCCCTTCTTCCCCTCTGCGACCACGCCTGCTCCCTGCATGGAGTAAACCAAAGAGAGTCGGGCACACAGAAACTGCATCATACAATTTAGCTATTGAGTTTATTACATTTATTGCCCGATAATTTTTAACCATTACCTTGAACCACGTTTAAAGACAGTAAACAACTTTGCATTAATCCACGATACAGGATACAATGAGGACATAAATATATTGTTAAACAAGGCTACTATACATAAAATCCAAGACACAGGTAACATTTTATATAATCCAGGGGGCACTCCATCAGGTCCGCTCGCTTTCCCCACTCTTCAAACGCTTGATTTGTGATTGTACTTCATGGTATGAAATAGGATCATCCAAAATGAATACATATATCAGTTTGTAAGCCATCAAGATTCTCAATCGTATCCCCGAGTGGGTCACACAGTTTGTGTGAAGTGTTCAATAAATTCCTGATCTGATGGTGAAGAAGCATTACCAAAGTCAGTTGAATTGGCATTTAAACTCTCCGCGCCAATTAATAGCACGCCAAAATTGTAGTACTATCATTCTCACTTAAAAGGCGTTCCCACCTATTTACAGTAACATCAACACCAGGTGCGGGCCTCCTAACTACCGATTTACTTGCGCACTCGTAGAATATAGTACCTAG
>NC_061099.1:10105783-10120783 GCF_015104395.2 Macrobrachium nipponense
AATTGTCAATAATCCTTAGGAGTAAAATTCTGCAACAAGTCATCGCTATTAGCTTTAAGCCAAACCAAATAACACCAGTTTACATTTACTGTTACAAGCAGTCTGTTTTCCCAGCATTTTCGCTAATAATAGATAGTCATTTTTTTCCCTTAGGACGTGGTTTGTAGAAAACATGGAAGTTTTTATTATTTGTTTAATATTTTTTTTTAGGTCTGAGCCTTTTGCAGAAGAAATTCCTTCCATGAGTTTCCAGATCCTGGTGGGAGTCTGCATCGCCTTCCAGTATTCCTGCAGGGAACTTATCTCTTCTGAAGTTTATTTTCTCCTACGTTCATTTTCTTTCGTTTCCATTATTAGCCAAAATGCTGGGAAAACAGACTACTTGTAACAGAATTTTTATTTGTACTTTAAAAAGGGTGAAATAACTTTATCCTGAAATTCCTTAGCTTCGAAACGTGAATTGATTTTATCTCCCTTAATTCCTTACCTTAAAAGGGTGAATCGATTTTATCACCCTAGGGGTCCTTAGCTTCAAAGGGTGAATTGATTTGATCTCCCTTAATAACCTTAACTTTAGAGGGAGAACTGATTTTATCTCCCTAAATTCCTTCGCTTTAATTTCAAAATACTTAAGAATGTGTCTAATCGAAAAGTAAGTCCAAAGTAACTATGAAATACAGACAAGTCAGATTTTTGTACTTCCACCCACACTTGAAACAAATGACTAATACGAAAACATTCTCAGGAATTGCAGTTGTAGTGAAGAGAGAAATTCCGACCTAATACAGAACAGGTGTTGATGCTTAACATTCTGATTACAAAAGCTTAAAAAAAAATTAACCAGTGAGGATAATGTTTTCGAGTATGCTGAGTAGTGCGAGTAATATTTTTGTAGAGATGTTGAGTACGATGTTTTTTTTGCTGTTTTTTATTTTTAATCATTGTCTTGGTTTTGTGGGGTATTTCTATTGATGCCCCAGTGTTTCATATATTTATATATATATATGATATATATATATGTATCATATATATATATATATATATATATATATATATATATATAGTATATATATATATATATATATATATGCAAAATAAAAACACTGTATCGTGCTTCTAAGAAATCAATAGAGGGATCCGCAGTAATATCCTTGTTTATCGAGATATAATATATTTATACAAAGCTTAAAGCTTTCGTCCATCCTCCTGTGGACTTGATCACTAAGCAAATGATTTGCTTAGTGATCAAGTCCACAGGAGGATGGACGAAAGCTTTAAGCTTTGTATAAATATTATATCTCGATAAACAAGGATATTACTGTGGATCCCTCTATTGATATATATATATATATATATATATATATATATATATATATATATATATATATATATATATATATATATATGTATATATATATACATACTACGTAAAGATCATTCCAAAATCTCTCGAATTTGCAGCTTTCAAAGTTTATATGCATCTTCCATTCGAATACATTTCTCCTATAGCTAAATTTCCACTGTCCCAAGTAATGAATGTACATGGAACTAAAAATCCGGTGCAGGCGCGCCAACTTCCGTCTCTTCTGCGAAGTGTTCCAAGAGAGAGAGAGGGAGAGAGAGAGAGAGAGAGAGAGAGAGAGAGGAGTCCAAGTCGTATTTTACAGTTCTTGGAAGTTCTTCGTCGCCGGAAAGGTCGAATTGCAGTCTCTTATCGTTATCAGTATTTTCGGCTTAAGGGGCGAATAATAACATTTCGCGGAATGATTTCTCCTCAGGTTTTGACTGAATTCGCCTTTAAGGAGGTAGGTGGGGCTCTCCTCAAGTAACGGAGGCACTTCCCCTATTAGCAGTTTTCTCGGATATTTAGAGAGGAGCTACATGTAGCTTTAGGCACAGGCGGTAAAATGGGCAATAAGTATTAATGTGGCTGCTCATTTTTCCTACAGTTTCTTATTGTAATTTCGTGTATCGTTTTTTAGGAATTATTGTAATTATCTAACTGATGCCTTTTGCAGTCGAATATTCCCGATCTTCGGATAAATATAGCGTTATGTATTTTAATTTTCATCAGTGAAACATCGGGTTATCTGACCGTAGAATTTACCACGCTCAAAAAGTAAGCTAGAGGTCGGATCACGTCTAGTTTTTTTTCTAAATTCCAGAACAGATTCGCTCTAGGGAGTTTGGTCTTTCCCACAAACACATCTTCAGAAGATTAATAGATTGGTATTTTTCGCTTGATGGAATTTTTATTAAGGATTTTTCTCTTAGGATTTTTATTTGGAAATCTATTCTGGATTAAATTTTTATCCAGGATTTTTCTCATGGATTTTTGATTTTTCTTCGGAAAATTTTTCTCTTGATTGAAATTTTATTTTGAAAATTTCTATTTCTTCTTCTTTTGATCTAGTTTCATCTGAGTTGAATGAGATAAAGGAGAGAGAGAAAGGGGTGAAGACCATTGAATAATTGATATAGAAAATAAATTCCCGTTTCTCAACATTTATATTTCCCCATTTTCTTTCTTATCAAATGTCCTTGATGGTAAGAGAGAAAGAGAGAGAGAGAGAGAGAGACAGACAGACACACAGACAGAGAGAGAGACAGAGACAGAGAGAGAGACAGAGACAGAGAGAGGTGTGTAGGAAGATGCATTAGAGTCTAACCATGAATAAAAGGTATTTTTCATTTACAGATCAAACTTTTAATAAAACCGATATGACGGTTTTTTATGCGGGAGTTTTTCTTCGAGAATATTTCAGTAAAATGACCTTCCCCAAAGAAATAAGTATGCCGTGTCTTCTTTGGGAACCTTCCCCCCCCCCAATCCCCCTTCTACTCTCTCTCTCTCTCTCTCTCTCTTCTCTCTCTCTCTCTCTTACGGGTAGGATAGCACTTCAGATTCATTTTCAAATCATTGTTACTGAGAAGGAACGTCTTATTAACTTTAAAATATTCTCTCTCTCTCTCTCTCTCTCTCTCTCCTCTCTCTCTCTCTCTCTCTCTCTCTATGGACTCCACCTGGATTTTATTCCGAATGATTTCGCTCTAATTAGAGAGAGAGAGAGTTTTGCATACTTTCAAGTAGCGTTTTTCCATATTCTAACTTTGGAATGTATAAATTAAATAATTGTGTAGATTCATTTTCCATCGGTGGCTGATTCACTTTTAGAATCATTTCATTGAGGAAAAACAGGTTCAAGGTCTCACTGGAATTCAACTGCGGTTTTTGTGAAAAAAAAAGTTTATTTGTTTTGCATGATTTAACGAGCCACCATTATCTCCGCTACTAACGAAGCTGTCTTGCTAATGCAGCCTTTCACTTTATAATACTAAGTCTTTTTTGAAGTTCCTGATTGTAATGCCATACAATTGTCCCATGGAGTAGCAAATGTGTTTAGTGTAGAAGGTAACATGTTTTTAATGTCATTTAGCTATGACATTAAAAATATTCCCCCATAATAGGTTTAATTGGAGGTGACGTTTAAATTTATGAGGTAAAACAATACTATTTAAAACGTAGCAAAACGCATTTAGATACTTTAATCAGCTGATTGATAAAAAGATATACGAAGAGTATTTTTAGAATACTCTTAGACATTGGCTAAGACAGACGGATGTTTCTAATATTTAATTATAAAGACTTAAGTTTTTGCTTACTCGGGGAGTAAGCCTACAAACTACTTTATTGTTGTTGTTGTTGTTGTCCTTGCTGTTGTTGTTCTTGTTTGGGGGTAGGAAAGCCCTATGAAAAACCTAAAAAGGTTTGAAAAGGGTGTTTCGGGTTGAGTTAAAGGTACGTGAATTTTAGGATAGGATATTAATTATATATTTATTAGAATGAAAATATAAAAAATAAATAATGTGCTTTTTAAAACAGTACAAAAAAATTATTTCTCATAAAATATAGCGTATTTATTTTTTCATTTCGTTGTGTAAACAACACTCTATATGACCGTAGATCTTAGCAGGCGCCTCGAGTAAGCTGGAAGTCGGATCACTCCTTGTTCATATCAGCGTGAAAAATTCCTGTTACATAAGATGAAAGGAAAAAGGTTTAGAGAACGTAAGAGCGACTAAGTCTTTTTCCTGAGCGGCATAAAACTAATTGAAAACATTTCATGGAAGTAAATCAGTTGATATTGCAGACGGTTAGAGAGAATCACAAATAACAAGTAAAAATTGCGAAATCAGTTTTCTATCCAGCGGTGGCCTCAGCCACGGTCCATGAAGCTCTTAGCCTTGGACCACGGTCCGGTGGTGGCTTATGTTGTTGGTACCTATATCGCTGCCAGAAGTACAATTATGGTCAACTTTAACCTTACATAAAATAAAAACGGCTGAGGCTAGAGGGCTGCAATTTGGTTTGTTTGATGATTGGAGGGTGGATGATCGACATACCAATCTCAGCCCTCTAGCCTCGGTAGTGTTTAAGATCTGAGGGTGGAGGCAGAAGGAAAAGTGCAGGCAGCAAAAGTGAGGACTGTTAGACAAAGCCGGCACAATAGTTTTCTTTTACAGAAAACTGAAAGTGTAGTCATTTAAAAGCGAAGGTATTTATCCTCAAGGAGGAATTTCCTAGGTGTTCGATGTATTCTTTTTTGAAATATATCTGTAATATATTATGCATTGGTGAATGAATTATCCTGTCCTGTTTTCATTCTAATGTATTCTTTGGGAAAGAAAACTGTAAGAACCTTGTAACAAATGTGCCATCAAGTTACCTCGAATCTTCAAAGGTCAAGAGAGAGAAGAGAGAGAGAGAGAGAGAGAGAGAGAGAGAGAGAGAGAGTCTATAATTGCTCGACAGTTGCCATTTCCCTTTTCCATTTTGTATAATAGATAACTTGATATTCTAACTGATGAGAGAGAAATGTTTCTGGAAGAATAATATACCATTACATTTTTTCTTTCCTGAATGAGATGAATTCCTTGGAATTCGTTAAAAGCTTGCTTTCCATCATGCGGTTCCTGGAGGATGCCCTAGAAATCTCTCTCTCTCTCTCTCTCTCCTCTCTCTCTCTCTCTCTCTCTCTCTTCTTTTTCTTTTCAGATAAAGATACAGTAATTCGAAGAACATGGTGTGTATATAGATTTACCTGATAAAATCTGCTGGCCATCAACTTTTAGAATATTCGTTTCTTAACTGGAAAAGCCTTGGTGTCCTCTCTCTCTCTCTCTCTCTCTCTCTCTCTCTCTCTCTCTCTCTAGCATGTTTTATTTGAAAATCTTCTCCTTTCCTCAATCTATAGGACCAACATTTTTATAAATATGAATATTTATCCGATCATCGTTGACATATTCAGCGGCTATTGTTGGAAAATAAAAAAACAAGAAAATAGGGCTGCTTTCTTGTTTCAATAAGGACTCCATTCGCCTCTATCGGTTTCCCATCTTTTGTACGAGAGGAAATAAGAGGGGAATTCTGTTATTTAATCGTCATCTTTTTTTTCTGCTCGCTTTTGGAGAACCAGCTTTCTCTCTGCATGAGTATTTCTACTACATCTCTCTCTCGGCTGGTTTCTCCAGCGACCTTTCTCCAGCGAGTGAAAGTTTCTTGGAACGCGTAGTTTATGTCTCTATTTTTCTGCAGTTAGAATTCTCCTTTGGTTAATAGATGTAAAGGGATATTCACTTTGAAGTTTATTGGGGAAATCATTTTTTTGGATTCTAGTTATTTTTGTTGTACGAGATTTGGTTTGAATGCGTCGTAATTGTGGGTTTCATTAATGCATAAAATAACTGAAGAAAATAAAGCATAGCAGAAGCATGAAGGAGGTTACAAAAATAGGATAATTAATATTTTCTTTATAGTGTAACACATGGTGATTCATTTTCACAAAACAGAGTACTTATTTTCGCAAAGAATAAGGGAATACATATTCACACAGATGCGATAGTTCGTTTTCACGAAGATGGGTAATTCATTTTCACAAAAGTTAAGGAAATTTCGTTTTTAAAAAAAAAAAAAACAAAAAAAGGTAATAATTACATTTATTCATTTCAGTTAATTTCCTCTGGTTTTTAAAGTAAGTTCTGTTTTTCTGACAGGAGTAATGGTCGTCAATTCCATTATCTAGAGATAAAAACTAGAGGATGAAGAAAGTCACATTTGCATAACATTACCGGAAAATATGTTTTCCTGATATCGTAGGAGTAGTGTTGCTTTAAAATGGAAGCTGACGTTGATAATGTTTTACAGCGTCAAGGATATTATCATATTACATTAATATAATGAACATTGTAGCCAGTGGCAGAGCAGATACAATTGTTCAAGGAAGGTATAATGTATCCTTTGGTTTTTATTTTTAGTTTTCTGTAAGAGAAATCTATTGAGATGTCTTTGTCTGTCTGTCCGTAGTTTTTCTGTCCGCCCTCAGATCTCAAAAACTACTGAGGCTAGAGTGCTGCAAATTGGTAAGTTGATCATCCACCCTCCAACCTTCAACCATAGCAAATTGCAGCCCTCTAGACTCAGTAGTTTTTATTTCACTTAAAGGTAAGTTTAGCCATGGATCGTGCGTCTGGCAGCTCTTTCCGGAGGCGTCGCCGACTCACCTTCACTCGAACGCATTTGGGGAGCAACTGAGATTAGCTAAGAGTTTCATACAGCCCCATATGCTGTAGAGAAAACTCGATTGCGCCGAAGGAACCTAACCTAACCGTTGGCTCATTTTTTACTTGTTTTAAATTGAAAGCAACTATTGGTTCATCTGAAACTGCCTCGGCTATAATAACAGTTGCTCATAAGATTAGGCTTTGGCATCAGTAAAGCGTACATGCGTACGAGGCAGACAGGCAGTCAGACAAAGAGATATCTGCTTCTTCTGTCCAATAATAAATCATAGAAATTATATCTGGAAATCTTTCTCTAAGCTTTAGTGTGGAAAAATTATTCTCTCGTGACAAGGCTGTTTACCTTCTTATCTAAATTAACACCAATAATGCATGCTACATATCCTGTTGAATTATATGTGAAGAGAGAGAGAGAGAGAGAGAGAGAGAGAGAGAGAGAGAGAGAGAGAGAGACGCCGGTTGGTCAGGCGTGTATTAGATTCATATCATGGCCAGCTGCAGATGAATAGCTTAAATTGATAGTGAGTTTTTGTCATCCGTGAGAAGTATACCTTTCATATTATGAATCGAATGAAATTTATTCACGTGAAACATTAGTGATGTCTCTGGCGAGAGAGGCAAAGATCAAGCGGCCAAAACAAGAGTTTAAGCTTTGATGCGGTTTGTAGCTAAGAATGAAGACGTTCGGACGATTCTTCTCTTAAGTTCGGATTGTAATTCCGAGATCAGCGATTCTTTTGGAAGAGAAAATGCAGCATTCACTCCTTCGGAAGGTGGGAGGTCGTAGGTTCTCTAGGGTTCTCAAACCAAAGTTATTTTTCACTCGTCACAATATCATTCATGACTTGATTTTGCACAAATGAAATGTTCCTCATGTAAGGCGTCGTACCGTTTTATATTTTTCTGAGTTGTCAGTTATATTAGTTCTATAAAATAACGATAAATTATGAATATGGAATATAAATTATTTTTATAAATAACTATTTTCGATAACTAAAGTCATATTTCAAATAAATGTAACATACTGACGCCAATAACAGTAGACTAGTGACGTGATTAGAGGCAACAGAAATAGAAACAGTATCTTTTATTGAGACAATACGATGTTAAAGACTGGTAGTGAACCATTGATAGCATTCAAGTTTTCAGAAAAATAGGAATGTGACGAACGTATCGTATATTTTTATCCAAATTAAAACCATTTGAAAGAGCACTAATAGCAGTTAACACTTTGACTACCGAGGTTTGAGGCTGTTTCAGTTCTTCAATATAAAAATACCAGCTCGTGTTCACAGCTGAAAGGGAAAGGAATCGACAAAGCAGCTAAATTTACATTTTCTGTTAATGCTTTGCTGTTGTCGACTTTATCTGTTTTATTTGTAATTTTATTTGTTTTCAGTGATTTCTATTTCAAAACATTCCGAAAAAAACAAAAAAAAAAAAGAATCATCGGTCTTCCATTCGAGTATATTCAGGCGGTAGAAGCAAAACAAGAAGGCATGATTTTTTTTTTTTTTTATTTATCTATCATTTTTTTTTTTTTTTTTTTTTTTTTTTTTTTTTTTACAAAACCCTCAGAAGAAGGGTTGGGGGAGAGGAGCGTCAGAGGATACAGTAGAGACTTTTAAGCCAGACTCTAGAATCACACTCAAATTGCAGTACTTCTTTTCATTAATTGTAATAATTATTTTAGTGTCACGTGAAATATGATAATTATGGAAATCATTCTTTTTTATGGTTCATAAAATATCGTGAATTAGCTTATGAATATTGCATTGCATGATGAGCTCACAAAGAGAAATTCTTTGGGGAATATCTGTAAAGGTTATTCCTCAAAGGGGAATTGCAGATTAATGGGAAATCGTCCTGAATATTAGTACAATATAACAGCGTATGAAGTTTGATCGTAGTGGTGTTTGTATTTATGTTCATGTCTTCATTATATTATGCTGTATATAGTAATAAGTAAGTCAAAATCATTTCTTTATGTTAGAATGAATATGGTGATGATAAGTCTCCTCTTATATTATATTTTATATAAAGAAATGATAAGGTTACATTATATTTTTTATATTGTTTGTGGTGATAATATGTTTATATTATTCTTTTATATTATGCTATATATGTCGATGATTATACACTGTAGCAGTTGTACAGAAAACTCGATTGCGCCGAAGAAACTTCTGTGCATTTTTAACTTGTTATATATTATGTTGTAGGTTTTAACATGTCTACATTACTTTTTTAAATAGGACAGGTTATGGTGATGATAATTTTACCTTACCCATTATAATTGAACAGACACTGAAATGTACAGAAGATGTCATAAGGCCAACTTCCTTCCACTTTGTCTTTTCTGATGTTCGTCTGGCTTCAGGCGACATGTCGTTTAAAGGGAAGGACGTTTTAATATGTATTTTTTTTATTACTTAAATTCAAGGATAACAAAAGGGATGTCTTTGTTTTTATTTCTCCTTTGAAGACTCCGCTTTGTCAAGAGTTTTTTTTCTCTTTGTCGTTGTTGTTATACATCTGTTTTAGTTGTGCGAAAATTTTTAAGTTCTGGGTATATATATATATATATATATATATATATATTATATATATATATATATAATATATATATATATATATCTATATATATATATATATGACTGAAAGAGAGAGAAAATGGATACAGTCAGTAATATTAAAAAGCCCTCTTATAAAATTTTCGATGTATCTTGACGCTTCCGTATCCTTTCCCGTCCTGATTTTTCAGGTTGATAACCTTGATGGTGAAGGGCATTGCTGCTTCTCATTAATGTTATGTAGTTATGTAAGAAGCTATTTCAGCTTCACTCAGAATAATTATATCTTCTTCGTTTCCGAAAGAATCGTTTAAGTGTTCTGTAAAGGAAACCTTTAGAAATGGCTGTTTTGTCTGTCCGTCCGCGCTTTGCCTGTCCGCCCTCAGATCTTAAAACCTCCTGAGGCTAGAGTGCTGCAAATTAGTATGTTGATCATCCACGCTCCAATCATCAAACATACCAAATTGCAGACCTCTAGCTTCAGTCGTTTATATTTTGTTTTTATTGAAGTTTAAACTTTAGTCATGATCGTGCGTCTGGCTCCGATATAGATGCCATAACACAGGTCACCTGGCCGTGGCTGAGAGTTTCATGGGCATCGGGTGAGAGTTTCCTTTGGCCGCGCGTCACAGTTTCATACAGCATTATACGCTGTACAGATAATGTGATTGCGCCGAAGTTTTTACATGTTTTCCGTTCCTTTTTTTAGATTCTTGAATTATTTTGTATTAAATAATATTACTTTCATTATAGAAAATGTTGTGATTATTTACATCATATTTCTTATTGTCTATATCTTTTGGAGGCAAACATACACGCCAGGGAATTCACGACTACACGACAATGTCTTAAGAGATAATATAGTATTTGCTCGAAGCTAATTAGCGTAGAATTCCGTAAGATGGTATTAAATGTCCAGGAATAATTTTGTTATGACTAATAACGCCGGCAGCATATCAAGAAACGATGTTCTAATAGAAAATTACATATCTGGTATAAATAAATATTGCTTCCTTCTATGCAACCTCTGCTCGAGAAAGGGGATTAAGCTATAATCTATTTCAGAAAATAGTTGGGACAAACGGTTTCATTTCCGGTGGATTAAAACATATATTTAAAAAAATGATGCTTTTTCTTTCTCTGGAAAATGGTTGGATGGATTATTATGGACTAGAGAAGAATTTGAGTCCTGTTTTTTACTAAAGATAAATGTTGTCGTTAATAAACATAAAATTGCAGTTTAGTCGAAAAGTGAAAATAGCTGTTGATAATGTTAGATCACCTGGGTAGATATTGTCACTATTTTCTTGGACAGGAAGCTTACTAGACATATTACCTGAAAATTAAAATGCTGTAGAGAGCATTAACAGAGTTTTTTTTATATAAAATACTCACGGTTAAAATGTCATTTAAAAATGTCAGATCATAAAGTATTTTTTACTGTTGAAATGTTATCATAAAATGTCAGCGCATAAAGTACTTTCACAGTTGAAATGTCAGTGTAAAATATATGAGCATAAAAATGTTTGGTAGTTGGAATACCTTTATAAAATGTCAGAGCATAAAATATTTTCACATTTGAAATATCATTATAAAAACAATGTCAGAGCATCTAGTATTTTCACAGTTGAAATGTCATTATAAACGTGTCAGAGCATCTAGTATTTTAGCAGTTTGAATTATCATTATAAACTGTCATAGCAGCTAAGTATTTCACAGTTGAAATCATCCCCCCCCCCCATTATACAAACTGGGAGCGTGAATTTTTTTTTTTTCAATTGAATATCGCAGTGTCGAGACTTGTTCATGAAAATAAAACATATGAATATTAGATTGAGAATGCAGATAAGATGTGTCTGGGAAGATAATGAGATTACTGATATCTTTGTTCTTTGTTTATGTTGCATTTCAGTTTTGTTCCTGCTCTTTGTTATTGGCGAATTCAATGACATTAATTGTTTCCATTTTTTGGTTACGGTGTTACCTTCGGAATCGCATTACTTGCTGAACGCCGTAATGAAATTGTCAGAAAAGCGCACTGCGATAATATTTTACAAAGAGAGAGAGAGAGAGAGAGAGAGAGAGAGATAGAGAGAGAGAGAGAGAGAGAGAGAGAGAGAGAATTTCTCTTTACTCCTCTGTCTTACATGTGAAGAGAAGATTTTCATACATATAAGATTTCTATTATATATATTTGTGTATATATACATATACATATTATTTATATTTGCATACAATATATAAATAGAGGTGATGCCACGAAGGAAAATGGAGTCACCTTTATTTATACATAGTATCACGTTTTTATATAATTCGTGATCAAGTTAGTCTCATACAGTATATATATATATATATATATATATATATATATATATATACTATATATATATATATATATATATTTACTATATATATTCTCTAAATAATTCAAGATAACTCAGTAGACAGCCCAAGCGATGCCAGACAGTGCAGAGGAAGAAACTGGCTCGATTCCAGACCTTGACACACGTGGGATATTTAATACGTATAAAGGAAGGTTGCAAAGCATTCGCAGAATCTGTGACCCACTTCGTAATGGAGTGATGAGAGAGAGAGAGAGAGAGAGAGAGAGAGAGAGAGAGAGAGAGAGAGAGAGAGAGAGCTATTCTAAACCATTTCAGCAGGCGATACAATACACTCAGGTAAACACTGATGGAGGAGAAACTAGCCTGCTCTCTATCTGGAACGGAGCGAAACGATCCCGGAATACTGCTGCAGGGGCCAAGGATTGCTTGACGTAATTCGACACAAGCAGAGGATCGTACTGATCCAAGGGAGAGAAATTCGGGAGATAAAATAATGAAGTATGACGTAATTCACACGAGAAAAAAAATGCAATTACGTAATTTATACTTGAAGGCAAACCTTAAAGTCATAGAAAATTTTGTAGACATAATACTAACGTAATTCACTCGAAATATAAGCAGTTACGTAATTTATACTTGATGACAACCCGTGAAGTAATTCTTGACAGAAGGCATTGTTATTTAACTCAGACTGAGAGATTCGGGGCGGAGAGAGAGACATGCATTTAATTACCAGAGTAGAACCAAGGATGGATTGTCATTACGTAGAGGCATTTGCTCGATTCAAGTCCGTCCTAGAAAGCGCAGTGTATTTTGAGAGAGAGAGAGAGAGAGAGAGAGAGAGAGAGAGAGAGAGAGAGAGAGAGAGAGAGAGAGAGAGAAACGTGTTTAGAAGCTGAAACTGGGCGATGCTAGATAGGAAGTTTGGAGCCTCGCAATAATTTGGGATAGCTAACAAAAAATAGATGTTAAATCGTGATTTAACAGGAAAATATGAGTTCTCCCAGTAGAATTAGCGGTAAAAAAAAAGAGAAACAGTGTAGAGAAAAATGGAAATGTACTGGATTGCGAGAACAAACTATTTTATTATGAAGCATAAAAACATTAAATTTTATACTGAAAAGTAAAAGACGAAGGGAATTGATCGAAGTGACGAGTATGTGGGATTATTCACAATTGATAACGAAGGATGCTTTCATAATAACACTACAGTAATAATAATAATAATATAATAATAATAATAATAATAATAATAATAATAATAACACTTTTAACCGTATTTGCCTCAAAAGGGTCTTCTACCAAAATAATAATAGTAATGATAAATAGTGCGCGTTTATTTCCAAATACCAAATGTCACCGAGCTGATATTGTTATACTAAAAGGTTTCTAGATGTAAAATCCACTCGAGCTAGTTCTAACAAAGTGAGTGCATCATGTTGAATGGCATTAATACTTAAATACATTCCGAGAGATTAATCAGCTCTACGTTTGAAGTTGCCCATTAAAATGTAAATTCATTCAAAGGATATATCGTAATGACGTCAGTAATTGCGAGAAAGCCAATTCAATTTCTTGTTCATGTAGATCGTTGAATAATGAAATTACTCTTGAATGAGTTTTTAATAGAAAGTATATATCTTTTCATTTTCAGTAATCATAGTCTTGGCCGTTTCCTCATCGGCATTATTATGTTATCCTTACGTGCACTTTCTGGTAATTCCTGTCGTCAGCAACGCGTGATACAACCTCCACCTACTCGGGACGCGTGCAATATTAAAAATGTGATAAAATCTACGGTCAAATAGAGCCTTCTTTCACCAACGAATCTTAGAATAAATACGCAATATTTTTATCAGAAATAATTTTCTGTACTGTTTGGCATACACATATTTGTTACATTTTCATTCTAATAAGTAAAATCATAAATATCCTATCCTCAAATTCCTGTATTTTTAACTCGACGCGAAACACCTTATTCAGACCTTTTCAGGGTCTTCCATTGACCTTTACTAACCCCCAAGAAGAAGAAGAACAACAACAAAGTAGTTTGTAGGCTTACTCCCGGAGTAAGCGAAAATGATCTTCGGAAAGTTACGTACCGTCTCGGAGCTTGGAAAAAAGTACTCATTCTGCGTGCGGATGTTAAGGAAATTGTGAGAGATGTTTGGCACGGGTTGGACGTTGGCAAGTCTAAATGTTAGCAGTAACCTGTATACTATCGTTAGAAAAAAACATATATATATATATATATATATATATATATATATATATATATATATATATATAATATATATATATATATATATATATATATATATATATATATATATGCACATTGCAGCTTAGCGAATGAGCGTCACTTTCTTTTGCAAAGTGAGCGATATACCAAAAGAGTTGTATTTCAAGAAAGGTTTGAGGCAGTCGAAGCTGATCTTATTTGTTTGCTTTATTTTATTTAATTATTTGTTATTTATCTTTTATTTATATTTATTTATTTATTTACTCTTGCCTCTCTTTGACTTCCTCAAGAAGCCGGAGCATTATTACAGAGTTAAGATATTCTCAAGAGGAACCCCCTGCCAGACTGTTTACAGAATCATGAAAGTCTTCTCTCCTCCTCCTCCCCCTCCTCCAACTCGACCTTTCCTGACCTCCTTGATGACCTCAAAGGAAGGACTTGCGCTTCTTGCTTCGTTATATGTCTCTAACCTGATTTGTGCAAAGGGGAATTTTACCGTTCTGGAGACATGCGGTCTGTATCTACATAAATACAGTATTTATATTCTGTTTACCCAGATGCAATATATTTGTCCACAGAAGGATGGATGAAAGCTATTAACCTTTGTAAATATTTCCACTATATTATATGATATATATGTGTGTGTGTGTATGTATGTATGTAAGTATGTATGTATGTGTATATATATATATATATATATATATATATATATATATATATATATATATATATATATATATATATATATTTATATATATACATATATCTATAAAAGGAGCCCATTAAAAACATAAAAAACCAAAATATAGAGAAAAGTACTATATTTCTGAGACTGCTGTCTCCTTCTTCAGATTTATGATAGCCATCCGCTCACTAAAAAAGTTAGATGTTTTAATAAGTAGATCAGACAAAGACTTCTACCTCGACAAAATCAACCAACTCCTTAGCGACACAAACACTTACGACAAACTAACGAAAAATCCTCTCCAAAATGTCCCCACAGAATTTTTCCAGAAAGTAAGATTAATTGGCCAAGACAAAAAGAGTATTGAACTATTAGAGAAATTTAAAGTAATTAATCCTAAACTCTCCTTCTTTTATGGCCTTCCCAAAACTCACAAAGACAATATTCCATTCAGACCCATCGTTTCATGTGCCGGAGCTTTCAGTTACAAAATCTCTAAATGGTTAGCTGGCCTCCTTTCCATTTTTTTAGGCACTTTTTCTACCAGTCACATTAAACATTCGGAAGATTTTTGTCACA
>NC_061099.1:10128283-10150783 GCF_015104395.2 Macrobrachium nipponense
TTTCTTTTTTTTTTTTTTTTTTTTTTTGCTCTATCACAGTCCTCCAATTCGACTGGGTGGTATTTATAGTGTGGGGTTCCGGGTTGTTGCATCCTTCAGTTTCCTTCTTTAGCTTTCCCCTCTGTAGCCATTGCCATGTGCCATCGCTGGCTAGTTCTTTAGTCTGTCTCTTTAGTAGACGAAGACCCAGAAATATACAGAGACAGGAGAATGACAGACAGAACAGAGGACTGGCACAACAAACCAATGCACGGACAATACATGAGACAGAATAAAGAACTAGCCAGATATGTTCAAAGAACGATAGATGGAAATAACATCTCTCCCATATGCAGGAAGTGCAATACGAAAAATGAAACTATAAACCACATAGCAAGCGAATGTCCGGCACTTGCACAGAACCAGTACAAAAAAGAGGCATGATTCAGTGGCAAAAGCCCTCCACTGGAGCTCTGTGCAAGAAACATCAGCTACCTTGCAGTAATAAGTAGTACGAGCACCAAACCTGAGGGAGTGATAGAAAAACGATCTGGCAAAGATCTCTGGGACTATGGTATCAGAACGGATAGGGTGATACTTGCAAACAGACCAGACGTGACGTTGATCGACAAAGTCAAGAAGAAAGTATCACTCATTGATGTCGCAATACCATTGGACACCAGAGTTGAAGAGAAAGAGAGGGAAAAAATGGATAATTATCTTGACTTGAAAATAGAAATAAGAAGGATATGGGATATGCCAGTGGAAATTGTACCCATAATCATAGGAGCACTAGGCACGATCCCCAAGATCCCTGAAAAGGAAATCTAGAAAAAAAAACTAGAAGCTGAAGTAGCTCCAGGACTCATGCAGAAGAGTGCTGATCCTAGAAACAGCGCACATATTAAGAAAAGTGATGGACTCCAAAGGAGGCAGGATGCAACCCGGAACCCCATACTATAGATACACCCAGTCGAATTGGAGGACTGTCTAGAGCAAAAAAAAAAGTAAAATAATAATAATAATAATAATAATAATAATAATAATAATAATAAATAATAATAATAAGTGTGAATTATGCAACGAGAGGTTCTTAGTCTTCTACAGAAGAAGGAAATAAGGACAAGTTCCCGTAGTCTCTCTCTCTCTCTCTAACCCAAAATGATAGGTTAAACTGAGACTTTATATGGGGACATAACACTCGGGTTAACCAGGGCGAGAGTTCAAGACGAAACTTCTTACCTCCAAGTAGGCCACCTCCGTCTTCCATAAGGGAACGGTGTCAAGGTGTTTGCCACATAAAGCCGAATGTTTCCGACTTTGATATTTCAGTTAACTCTTGGTTGGAAACAGAGTTGTTGTCAGAGAAGACTTTGTCATTTCAAAAAATGGGAAGCGAGTTGAAATGCAAGCAACAAGCTGACGGATATACATATACACAGACCGGGTGGTATTTATAGTGAGTGGTTCCTGGTAGCATCCTGCCTCCTTTGGAGTCCATCACTTTTCTCACTATGCACGCTGTTTCTAGTTGCACACTCTTCTGCATGAGTCCTGGAGCTACTTCAGCATCTAGCTTTTCCAGGCTCCTTTTCAGGGATCGTGGGATCGTGCCTAGTGCTCCTATGATTATGGGTACAATTTCCACTGGCATATCCCCTATCCTTCTTATTTCTATTTTCAGGACTTGATACTTATCAATTTTTTTCTCTTTCTTTCTCTTCAACTCTGGTATCCCATGGTATTGCGACATCAATGAGTGATACTTTCTCCTTGATTTTGTCAATCACCGTCACGTCTGGTCTATTGGCACGTATCACCCTATTTGTTCTGACACCATGGTCCCAGAAGATCTTTGCCTGATCGTTTTCTATCGCTCCTTAAGGTTGGTGCTCGTACCACTTTATTATTATTATTATTATTATTATTATTATTATTATTATTATTTTATTATTATTATTATTATTATTATTATTATTATTATTATTATTATTATTATTATTCAGAAGATGAACCCTATTCATAGAAACAAGTCCGGAAGGTAATGGGGAAAATACAGAAAGATGAACAAAAGAAGGGCACATTTGTAGTCGTTCCCAGCTGACTTGATAGTGGGAATAACACCAAAGAGAGCCGGTGTAAAATATTTGTCATGCACCATAGGGTAAACATATACGGCTCAGCTATAGAAAGGTAAAGACAATGGAAGATGAAACTGTATCTCAAAATCTAGAGTTACCTCAACCGCTCGTTGAAGACAATAGCGTTCCCACAGTATCAAAGAACAGTTTACAAATGTGGTGTATATATATACATATATATATGTATATATGTATATATGTACATATATAGACACATACATATATATATATATATATATATATATATATATATATATATATACATATAGTATATACATATATATATATATATATATATCTATATATATATATATATAGATATATATATAGATATATATGATATATATATATATATATATATTATATATATATTATACATCTATATATATATATATATATGCATGTATATGCATGCTCAAAATTATGATAACAGATCATTATCGACATTTGAGAGAGAGAGAGAGAGAAAAAAAAAACACAAATTAGAGAATAAATATATTTAGAAGCCTAAGAAGTTTCCGAACGTCAGGCTCCCTCTTCAGTGTGGGTAAGTAACGTCTTTTCTGTTCTAAATCTATTTGTTCTCCAGTTTCCGTTTTTTTTTAAGCTTAATCCAAATGTCATGTTTAATTTCTCACACCTTTCCATACAAGTCAAGTTCACTGGCTACCTCAAACTCTATGTGGGTGCCCTAAGAAAAACCCTAAACCACGAACCATCCTATTACACTTCGCAGAAATACTCCTCTAAAAGTAAGACCGTTTCCGTATTGTGATGAGAAAACTGAAGCTGTCTCAACTTCCCTACAAAGTGGCTGCTTTGCATATAGACAGCATCCAGATACATAGTGCCCTTTCACGCATAAAATATGAATTATCAAACCTGACTGCCACACGAGTAGTAGTCAAACCAAACCTGTGTATTCTTCTTGTTAACAGAGACTCCGTTTCGCATCATGACTTTTTGTATCCCGTCGTCACTTATTATGATTCACCAGCAGTATAAATGATCAATATATAATATATATATATATATATATTATAATATATATAATATCATATATATATATTTGTAATATAATGGTGTGGTGTGGTGGTGGTGTGTGTGTGTGGTGTGCGCGCACTCACATGCATACCACCATACACATAATGTCCAAAGCATTGTTCTTCCTAAGAAGTTACCTGTACATAACAAAGAACGTTTTATAATCCATACATGCGCCTTACAGAACAATAAAACAGATTGGCGAATATCAAATACGTGTAGTTTAACACTGGACCACCAGTAATCATTTGTCCCCACCATACAGCCTAAATTAATACTTACAAAATAAAATAAAATACCCAACACGCATATGAAAACTTGTCACTAATGATAAGGGGCTTACAAACTAAAGTCTGCAGCTTAAACTGTACTTCAAAACAGAAGGGTTGAAACATACTGGATGGCAAATAGTCGCCAAAATAAGAACTTACAGCCACGAAATCTGTGATTACAATATATAGCGCAACCAGCCCATAATACAACAAGAATAGACACTCCAAATGGAGAGAGAGAGAGAGAGAAGAGATGGAAGATAGAGAGCGAGAGAGAGAGAGAGACGAGAGAGCTTTACAAGCTTATGTCTGTCTTTGTTGCTTTCTCGCTATTCCATATTTACCAGAATCATACTCGTGTAAGTTTTCAGCTAGGTCTATTTATGAGTTTTGTGTTTCTCACTGACCAAATTTTTTGATTCTTACTTACTTCTTAACAAAGAGGTTGTATTGTGTAGAAGAAACTCATAGTACCAATACATACAATACATGCATATTGTTTATGTTTAATTATGCAGTATAGCTTATATATTACTGTGTTTATATAGATACACTCTCAGGTTTATAATTATAGCTATACATAATAAATAAACATACATTACTTAGGCGTACCGTTCAAACGTCACCTCATTAAAAATATGATCCGATTTGACCATTCCACTTGACGTGAGTCGAAGTTTATCATTAAACGGATCCCCCGAAGAGGGGGAACATTTTCTTATGTTCCCCCGTCCCCGAACGTCCAATAATGCAGAAAACCAGAACGGTAAACAATTGTCTTTGCACAAAATCAGGTTACACGACAGATAAAAGAAGGCCAAGAAGCGCCAGTCCATTCCTTTTGAGGAGTCATCAAGAAACGGTCAGGGGAAAGGTCGAGTTGGAGGAGGAGGAGGAGGATGAGAAGACTTCATGATCCTGTAACAGTCAGGCAGGGGCAGGGTTCCATCTTGAGAATATCTTAACTCTGTAATGATGTTCCGCTTTCTTGAGGAAGTCAAAAGGAGAGGCAAAAGAGTAAATAAATAAATAAAAAAAATAAGTAAACAAAATCAAGATCAGCTTAAGACCTTGCCTCAAGCCTTTCTTTGAAAGATTACATCATCTTTTCGGCGTATATCGCTCACTTGGCAAAACAGAAAGTGAGGACTCATTCGCCTAAGCTTGCAAAATGTGCATCAATATAAATAATATATTAAATATAAATATATTATATATTATGTCTATATATAATGATATATATTATATATACATACATAACATATATTATAGTTAATATTCATATATTAATATATATAATATATTATATTACTATATATATATATTATATGCTATATCTAATATAATGTATTGTATATTATATATATTATTATTTGCTACTTATTATTCTAGTTAATTATTCAAAAGAAAATTAGTATTTCACTAAACTGGAAACCAAGCAAAGTTCTACTTTAGAATATATATATATAATATATATATATCTAATATATATATTATATATATATATATGTATACTATATCATATATATTTAATTATATGTGTGTGTGTGTGTGTTTTTTTTGGGGTAAACGATAGTATACTAACATGTTTACTGCGTAAACATTTAGACTTGCCAACGTCCAGCCCGTGCCAAACATCTCTTCACCAATTTCCCTTAACATCCGCACGCAGAATGAACGTCTTTTTTCCCAAGGCTTCGAGACGGTTACCGTAACTTTCCGTAGGAATTATTGTCGCTTACTCGGGCGGGGAGTAAGTAACTAAGCCCTACAAACTACTTTTTTTGTTCTTCTTCTTTTTGCGCTTGAGTTGAAAATACAAGAATTTTAGGATAGGATATTTTATGAGTTATTTATTAGAATGAAAAATGTAAACAAATAAAATAATGCAAATGCCAAACCAGTTACAGAAAAATGTTTGTCTAATAAAATAATATAGCCATATTTATATTAATTTTAGATTGAGTGCTGAAAGTGGAACAAGGCTCTAATTTGTCGACGGTAGATTGTAGCACACTTTATATGTAGCACGCGTTCCCGAGTAAGCTGGGGGCGGGTCGTGATTCACGCCTTGCTACGGCACAATTACCCAGAGTGCACGTAATAAATCAACATATTAAGTACCGATGAGGAAGGGAAACGGCCTCCCGATCTGCAAAATGCTATATACTTTTTATTCTAAAAACTCCAAACTGAACTGAAGTTTAATTTCATTATTCAACCGATCTACTATGAACCCGAGAAATTGAATTGGCTTTCTCCTGCAATTAACTGACGTCATTAGCGATATATCCTTTGAATGAATTTACATTTTCTTTAATGAGCAACTTCAAACGTTGAGCTGATTAATCTCTCGGGAATGTATTTAATAATTATTAATGGCCAGTTCAATATGATGGCACATCACTTTTATTAGAACTAGCTCGATTGGGGCTTTTACATGGAAGAAACCTTTTAGTACACAATATCCTCTTCGGGTGACATTTGGCGTAATTTTATGGAAATAAACGCGCACTAATTTATCATTTACTTTCACGTATTTTGGTGTTAGAAGCCACCCCTTTTCAGGCAAATCATATGTTAAAAGTGTTATTATTACTTATTATTATTATTATTATTTATTATTAGTTATTATTATTATTATTATTATTATTATTTTATTATTATTAATTTTCCTATTGTAATTTTTTTTTTTTTTTTTTTTTTTTTTTTTTGCTCTCTATCACATGTCCTCCGATTCGACTGGGTGGTATTTATAGGTGGGGGTGGGTTCCAGGGGTTGCATCCTGCCTCCTTGGAAGTCCATCACTTTTGTTTTTTACTAATGTGTGCCGTTTCTAAGGATCACAACTCTTCTGACATGAAGTCCTGGGGCTACTTTCAGCGTCTAGTTTTTCTAGAAATTCCTTTTCAATGGATCTTGGGGAATCGTGCCTAGTGCTGCCTTATGATTATGGGTACGATTTCGCTGCGGGCTATCTCCCTATATCCTTCTTATTTCTATTTTCAGATCTGATACGTTATCCATTTTACCCCTCTTCTTTCTCTTCAACTCTGGTGTCCCGCCATGGTATTGCGACATCAATGAGTGATACTTTAACTTCGTTGATCCTTTGTCAATCCACCAACGTCACGGTACTGGTTCTGTTTGGCACGTATCACCCTATCCGGTTCTTGATACCAAGTCCCAGTCCCAGAGGATCTTTGACCAGATCGTTTTCTATCACTCCCTCAAGGTTGGTGTTGTCGGACCTTCATTTTACTGCAAGGTTAGCCTGGATGTTTCTTGCAAGCAGGCTCCAAGTGGTGATGGGCTTTTGCCCACTGAATTATCATGCCCTTTTTCTTTTTGTACTGGTTCTAGTGGCAAGTGCCGGTCATTTCGCTTGCTATGTGGTTTATGGTTTCATTTTTCCGCTATTGGCACTTCTACATATGGGAGAGACTGTTATTTCCGTCTATCGTTCTTTGAACCATATCTGGTTCTTAGGGCCTGATCTTGTGGCCGCTGTTATCATTCCTTCAGTTTCCTTCTTTAGCTCCTCCCCTGTGTAAGCCATTGCCAATTATTGTCCCCATCGCTGGGCTAGCTTCTTTAGTCCTTGTCTCATGTCATTGTCCCGGCATTGGCATTGTTTGTTTGCCAGTCCTCTGTTCTGTTTGTCATCTCCTGTCCTCTTGATATTTGTTGGGGTCTTCGTTCTACTTTTATTAGCCTTCTTATCCCACCATGCACATCTTTAGGAGGACCACTCGTCCCACTTCACTGGGTTTTCAGATATTGCCCCAAGTGCTCTGTTCTCGGATGTTTGACGCAGTCCCTCTAATACTTAATAGTACCTCCTCCCATCCTTCCTTTCGGTTTGTATTTCTATAGTCAGTTCAGTTTATTCTGCTCTTGAGTGTAGTGCTTTGGTGTATTGTCATTCTGTTTCCTGGGTTTCTGAATCTATTGCTTGGTCGGTTGTTTGCCTTCGTCCATTCCACTATTTCCTGTGCTGTATCCTGATTGACTTGCACTAGCCATGTGTTTATGGCGTTTTCTTTTATCATATTTCCGGTCGTTGAGTTTTGACTTGAGTATCGCCTGAGTCTTCTGCATATATTCTTTATCCTGATCGGTCCGTGTCCTTCCATCTCTTGGTGTTTTATTATTAGTCCCTCCTTCGGCAATTATTCTATTCACAGGTCTTTGTATTCCTGTCTCATCTATGTGTTTGATGTTGCTCCAATTCTGGTAGCTTTAATCCCTTCAGTTCTCGTTACTTTGCCTTTTTGCTATGTTGACTAAGGCTCATTTTTTTATTCCAAACTCCATCCTGATGTCCCAGAATACAAATCCTTAACCCCCAGTCCTGGATTATGGGTTATCTAGTTAATATCCGTTGATGCTCTTACCATACAGCTTGATGTCGTCCTTTATGAACACATCATGATGGGTTGATTTGTTTGCCTTTTTTTGTTGGTTGGTACCCTGCAATCCATCTTCTTGTAGTACTTTTTGTCATAGGAACTCATGGCAACTACGAAGAGTAGTGGGTGTGACAGGGTTAGTCGGCCCTGGAAGAGATTCCCATCCTCCTGATATTACCGCTCTGCTAGCTCTTATTCCCAGAGCTTCTGTAAGTATTGTATTCCAAGTTGTGCATTGTATTTTTGAGGAAGCTGATGGTGTTTTCCTCTGCCCCATTATATTTCAGGGCATTGTTATTAGCCATGGGTGTGGTGTATCCCATTCCCCCCCGTCGAATTGGCTTTCTTATAGTCTATCCACTGCCATGCTTAGGTTTGGTTTTCCTTCTCCTACTGTTCTTCATTACCATTTTGTCTATCAGGAGCTGTGCTTTTGTGGCCCCTACACTTCCTTTCTGCAGCCTTTCTGTTGGTGGAAGGATCTAGTAGCTGTATAGCCTCATTACTGATGATACCTGTTTAATAAACTTCCACATTATTGGTAGGCAGGTGATAGGCTGTAGTTACATTGGCTATATTTCCCTTACTCTTGTCTTTTTTGTTTACTAGGGATGTTCTTCCTGTGGTCATCCATTGGTTTTGGGGTGCATGGTGATTTGAGATAAGCAATGCTAGAGTTGTTCTGGCCCTTATTGTGGGTGTAATGCTTTGAAGTTTTTGCAGCCAGTATCCATAGCGAACTTATCATCGGGACCTGGGGCTTTCCAGGTTTGGCATTTTCTTTCGTTGGTGTCTGACTGTGTCTGTACGTGATCTCTGTGATCTTTGTTTGTTCTTCTCCCTGTTTCTTCTTTCCATTGAACTTTCCTGCAGCCATGTTTGCGTGTTTTGTTGTGATGAATTACCGGTGGTTGTCTTCCCCTCTTAGGTTTGGCTGTATAGTCTTTTCTGGTTGGTTCCGAATAATTTGTTGCTGTTGGTATCCCACTTAATTACCTGTTTCCATGTACCGTTGGCATTTCTTATGTGCTTTGGCCTTAAGCCTCTGTTTTAACGATCTTCTATTGTGTTTTTAGTCCCCTCTCTTGCTACTTTTGTATTTCCTCCGGTTGAGTTCCTCCCTTGTTTTTCTTGCTTCTTAGCCTTTTTTCTGTCATCTCCTTTTCAGTTTAACTCAACGTCAGATCCCCATCACCATGATTTCTGCTTTTTCCAGGCGCCTTTTCAAGGAGGTTGCTGTTTGGTTTCTGTTGGGCGGTTGGTTGTGCTGGTGGTGTTGGTGTTCCGAACTCCCCATCAGGTTCTTTTTTTCACTAACTAAATCTTGCCTTCCTGCATTTATTCCAAGTTGTGTTTCTGTGATACTGGTGGTTTGTGTACATCCCATTATTTGTAGACCTCCGTGTTTTCTCCTTAATTTCCTGGTGGTGTGTACTATGCCCATTATTTCATAGACCTCACTTGTTTTCTCCCTTAATTTTCTTGGTGTTTGTTGTTATTAATTATTATTATTATTATTATTAATTTTTTTTTTTTTTTTTTTTTTTTTTTTTTTTTTTTTTTTTGTTTTTTTTTTTTTTTTTTTGTTGCTCTATCACAGTCTCCAATTCGACGGGTGGGTGGTATTTATAGTGTGGGGTTCCGGGTTGCATCCTGCCTCCATTAGGAGTCCATCACTTTTCTTACTATGTGTGCCGTTTCTAGGATCCACTCTTCTGCATGAGTCCTAGAGCTACTTCAGCCTCTACGTTTTGCTAGTGATTTCCTTTCAGGGATCTTGGGATCGTGCCTAGTGCTCCTATGATTATGGGCCGGGTACGATTTCACTGGCAATATCCCAATCCTTCTTATTTCTATTTTCAGATCTTGATACTTATCCATTTTTCCCTCTCTTTCTCTTCAACTCTGGTGTACCCATGGTATTGCGACATCAATGAGTGATACTTTCTTCTTGACTTTGTCAATCAACGTCACGTCTGGTCTGTTTGCACGTATCACCCTATCCGTTCGTGATACCAATAGTCCCAGAGGATCTTTGCCTGATCGTTTCTATCACGCCTTCAGGTTGGTGCTCGTACCAATTATTACTGCAAGTTAGTGATGTTTCTTGCACAGGCTCCCCAGTGGAGGGCTTTTGCTACTGGATTATGCCTCTTTTTGTACGGTTCTGGTGCAAGTGCCGGGCATTCACTTGCTATGTGGTTTATGGTTCATTTTTTTCGTATTGCACTTCCTACATATAGGAGAGATGTTATTTCCGTCTATCGTTCTTTGAACATATCTGGTTCTAGGGTCTAATCTTGTGCCGCTGTTATCATTCCTTCAGTTTCCTTCATTTAGCTCTCCCTGTGTAGCCATTGCCAATTGTCATCGCTGGCTCAGTTCTTTAGTCTGTCTCATGTATTGTCCTGGCATTGGTTTGTTGTGCCAGTCCTCTGTTTCTGTCTGTCTTTCTCCTGTCTCTGTATATTTTTGGGTCTTCGTCTACTTTATTAGTCCTTCTTCCCACGCACTCTTTAGCCACTCGTCTTCACTGGTTTCAGATATGCCCAGTGCTCTGTTCTCGATGTTGACGCAGTCCTCTATACTTAGTAGTCCTCTCCTCCTTCCTTTCGTGTTATGTATAGTCGTCCGTATTGCTCTTGAGTGGTAGTGCTTTGTGTATTGTCATATGTTTCCTGGTTTTGTGATCTATGCTGCGGAGTTCTGCCTTCGTCCATTCCACTATTCCTGCGCTGTATCTGATTACTGGCACTGTCCATGTGTTTATGGCTTTTATCATATTTTCGGCGTTGAGTTTGACTTGAGGTATCGCCTTGAGTCTCTGCATATATTCTTTCCTGATCGTGTCCTTCATCTCTTGGTGTTTTATATCCCCTCCTTCCATTATTCACAGGTTATTTGTATCCTGTCTCATCTATGTGTGATGTTGCTCCCATCTGGTAGCTTTATCCCTTCAGTTTCTCGTTACTTTGCCTTTTTGTATGTTGACTAAGGCGCATTTTTTCTATTCCAAACTCCATCCTGATGTCCCCAGATACAATCCTTACAGTCTGGATTAGGGTATCTATTTCTTTGATGCTCTTACCATACAGCTTAATGTCGTGCCATGAACATCAGATGGTGATTCTGTTGCCTCTTTTGCTTGAGTTGGTAGCCGGCATCCATCTTCTGTAGTACTTTTGTCATGGGAATCATGGCTACTATGAAGAGTAGTGGGGACAATGAGTCGCCCTGGAAGATCCCTCTCCTGATATTAACCTCTGCTAGTCTTATTCCAGAGCTTGTAAGTATTGTATTCCAGTTGTGCATTGTATTTTTTGAGGAAGCTGATGGTGTTTTCCTCTGCCCCATATATTTTCAGGCATTCTATTAGCCATGTGTGTGGTATTATTATTATTATTATTATTATTATTATTATTATTATTATTATTATTATTATATTATTATTATTATCATTATTATTATTATTATTATTATTATATATTCTTTGTTGTTATTATGAAAGCATTCCCTCGCTATCAAATTGAAAATAATCCCACATACTCGTTCGCTTCGATCAATTCCCTTCGTTTTTCTTTTACTTTTCAGTATAAAATCTAATGTTTTTATGCTTCATAATAAAATAGTTTGTTCTCGTAATCCAGTACATTTCCATTTTTTTCTTTACACTGTTTCTCTTTTTATCGCTGTTTCTTCTGGGAGTACTTCATATTGCCTGTTAAATCACGATTTAACATCTATTTTTTAACTCCCCAATGTGGTGCGAGGCTCAAAACTTCTATCTAGCATCGCCCAGTTTCAGTTTCTAAACTCGCTTCTCTCTCTCTCTCTCTCTCTCTCTCTCTCTCTCTCTCTCTCTCTCTCTCTCTCTCAAAATACACTGCTCTTTCTAGGACTGACTTGAACCGAGCAAATGCTTCTACGTGTGAAATCCATCCTTGATTCTACTCTGGTTTTTAAATGCATGTCTCTCTCTCCGCCCCGAATAATGCCTTCTGTCAAGAATTACTTCACGGATCGTCATCAAGTGTAAATTCCGTAACTGCTTATATTTTCGAGTACATTACGTTAGTATTATGTCTACAGAATTTTTATGACTTCAAGGTTGTTATCAAGTATAAATTACGTAATTTCTTATATTTTCGAGGGAATTACGTCGGTATTATAGCTACAAAATTTCCTATGACTTCAAGGTTTGCCTTCAAGTGTAAATTACGTTAATTGCATTTTTTTTTCTCGCGTGAATTACGTCCGACTTCATTATTTTATCTTTGCTTGTGTCGAATTACGTCAAGCGATCCTTGGCTTGGCCCCTGCAGCAGTATTCCGGGATCGTTTCGCTCCGTTCCAGATAGAGAGCAGGCTAGTTTCTCCATCTGTGTTACTGATGTAGTGATCACCTAAAGAAATGGTTAGAATAGCTCTCTCTCTCTCTCTCTCTCTCTCTCTCTCTCTCACTCTCTCTCTCTCTCTCTCTTACGAAGTGGGTCACAGATTCTGCGAAAGCTTTGCAACCTTCCTTTGTACGTATTAAATAGTCCACGTGTGTCAAGGTCTGGAATCGAGCCAGTTCTTCCTCTGCACTGTCTGGCATCGCTTGGGCTGTCTACTGAGTCATCTTGAATTATTTAGAGAATATATATAGTAAAGTATATATATATATATATATTATATATATATATATATATATATATATATATATATATATATATATACTGTATGTGACTAACCTCATCACGAATTATATAAAAACGTGATACTATGTATAAATAAAGGTGACTCCATTTTCCTTCGTGGCATCACCTCTATTTATATATTGCATGCAAATATAAATAATATGTATATGTATATATACACAAATATATATAAAAATAAAAAATTATATGTAGTATTAAAAATCTTCTCTTCACATGTAAGACAGAGGAGTAAAGAGAAATTCTCTCTCTCTCTCTCTCTCTCTCTCTCTCTCTCTCTCTCTATCTATCTCCTTGTAAAATATTATCGCAGTGCGCTTTTCTGACAATTTCATTACGGCATTCAGCAAATAATGCGATTCCTTAGGTAACACCGTAACAAAAAAATGGAAACAATTAATGTCATTGAATTCGCCAATATCAAAGAGCAGGAACAACTGAAAATGCAACATAACAAAGAACAAAGATATCAGAAATCTCATTATCTTCCCTGACACATCTTATCTGCATCTCAATCTAATATTCATATGTTTTATTTTCATGAAACAAGTCTCGACACTGCGTGATATTATATTGAAAAGAAAAAACTTCACGCTCTCAGTTTATAATGATATTTCAACTGATAAAATACTAACTGCTCTGATATTTATATGATATTTCAACTGTGAAAATACCAGATGCTCTGACATTTTATAATGATATTTCAACTGTGAAAATACTACTGATCTGACATTTTATAATGATATTTCAATTGTGAAAATACTAGATGCTCTGAAATTTTATAATATTTCAATTATGAAAATACTAGATGCTCTGACATTTTATAAAAGATTTCAACTACCAAAATTTATTTTTTACGCTCAATATACAATGACATTTATTCGTGGAAATACCTTACTCTGACTTTTGTATAACATTTAACTGTATACTTTACTACTGATATTTTTATGACATTTAAATGTGAATATTTTATATAAAAAACTCTCTTAATGCTCTCTAAAGCATTTCAATTTCAGGTAATATGCTAGTAAGCTTCCTGTCCATACAAAATAGGGACAAAAATTATCTACCCAGGTGATCTAACATTATCCAACAGCTATTTTCACTTTTCGACTAAACAACAATTTTATGTTGCATTAAAGACAACATTTATCTGTAGAAAAACCAGGACTCAAAATCTTCTCTAGTCCATAATAATCCATCCAACCATTTTTCAGAGAAAGAAAAAGCATCATTCTTTTTAAATGTATGTTTTAATCCACCGGAAAAATCAAGCAGTTTGTCCCAACTATTTTCTGAAATAGATTATAGCTTAATCCCCTTTCTCGAGTAGAGGTTGCATAAAAGGAAGCAATATTTATTTATACCAGATATATAATTTTCTATTAGAACATCGTTACTTGATATACTGCCGGAGCTATTAGTCATAATATAATTATTCCTGGACATTTAATAATATTTTACGGAATCATACGCTAATTAACTTCGAGCAAATACTATATCTCTTAAGACATTGTCGTGTAGTCGTGAATTCCCTGGCGTGTATGTTTGCCTCCAAAAGATATAGACAATAAGAAATATGATGTAAATAGTGACAACATTTTCTATAATGAAAGTAATTTTATTTAATACAATGACTCAAGTCTCCAAATGAAACGTAAAAACTTCGGCGCAATCATGTTTTCTGTACAGCATATATTGCTGTATGAAACTGTGACACGCGGCCAAGGAAGCTCTCACCCGCTGCCCATGAAACTCTCAGTCACGGCCAGGTGACCTGTGTTATTGGCACCTATATCGGAGCCAGACGCACGATCATGGCTAAATTTAACCTTCAATAAAACATAAACCACTGAGGCTAGAGGGCTGCAACTTGGTATGTTTGATGATTGGAAGGTGGATGATCATCATACCAATTTGCAGCCCTCTAGCCTCAGGAGTTTCTAAGATCTGAGGGCGGACAGACAAACAGCCATTTCTAAAGGTTTCCTTTACAGAACACTAAAACGATTCTTTCGGAAACGAAGAAGATATAATTATTCTGAGTGAAGCTGAAATAGCTTCTTACATAACTACATAACATTAATGAGAACAGCAATGCCCTTCGGCATCAAGGTTATCAACCTGAAAAATCAGGACGGGAAAGGATACGGTAGAGTCAAGATACATCAAAAATTTTATAAGAGGGCTTTTTAATATTACTGACTGTATCCATTTTCTCTCTCTTTCAGTCATATATATATATATATATATATATATATATATATATATATATATATATATATACCCAGAAACTTAAAAATTTTCGTTTTCACAACTAAACAGATGTATAACAACAACGACAAAGAAAAAAACGCTTAACAAAGCGGAGTCTTCAAAGGAGAAATAAAACAAAGACATCCCTTTTGTTATCCTTGAATTTAAGTAATAAAAAAATACATATAAAAACGTCCTTCCTTTTAAACGACATGTCGCCTGAAGCCAGACGAACATCAGAAAAGACAAAGTGGAAGGTAGTTGGCCTTATGACATCTTCTGTACATTTCAGTGTCTGTTCAATTATGAATGGGTAAGTAAAATTATCATCACCATAACCTGTCCTATTTAAAAAAGTAATGTAGACATGTTAAAACCTACAACATATAATATATAACAAGTTAAAAAATGCCACAGAAGTTTCTTCGGCGCAATCGAGTTTTCTGTACAACTGCTACAGTGTATAATCATCGACATATATAGCATAATATAAAATAATAATAAAAACATATTATCACCACAAACAATATAAAAAATATAATGTAACCTTATCATTTCTTTATATATATAATATAGAGGAGACTTATCATCACCATATTCATTCTAACATAAAGAAATGATTTGACTTACTTATCACTATATACAGCATAATATAAGAAGACATGAACATAAATACAAACACCCACTATGATCAAACTTCATACGCTGTTATATTGTACTAATATTCAGGACGATTTCCCATTAATCTGCAATTCCCCTTTGAGGAATAACCTTTACAGATATTCCCCAAAGAATTTCTCTTTGTGAGCTCATCATGCAATGCAATATTCATAAGCTAATTCACGATATTTTATGAACCATAAAAAAGAATGATTTCCATATTATCATATTTCACGTGACACTAAAATAATTATTACAATTAATGAAAAGAAGTACTGCAATTTGAGTGTGATTCTAGAGTTTGGCTTTAAAGTCTCTACTGTCCTCTCTGACACCCCCTCCCCCCAACCTTTCTTCTGATTATCTTATTAACATTTTTGTTGAGGGTTTTGTAAAAAAAAAAATGATAGATAAATAAAAAAAAATTCTTGTCTTCTTGTTTTGCTTCTACCGCCTGAAAATAATTGAATGGAAGACAGATGATTCTGATAGTTGAATAGAAATCACTGAAAACAAATAAAATTACAAATGAAACAGATAAAGTCGATAACAGCAAAGCATTAACAGAAAATGTAAATTTAGCTGCTTTGTCGATTCCTTTCCCTTTCAGCTGTAAACACGAGCTGGTGGATCAAAGTATTTTTATTTCGAAGAACTGAAACAGCCTCAAACCTCAGTAGTCAAAGTGTTAACTGCTATTAGTGCTCTTTCAAATGGTTTAATTTGGATAAAAATGTACGATACATTCGTCACATCCCTATTTTTCTAAAAAATTAAATGCTATCAATGGTTCACTTCCAGACTTTAACATCGTATTGTCTCAAAAAAGATACTGTTTCTATTTCTGTTGCCTCTAATCACGTCCCTAGTCTACTGTCACTGGCGTCAGTGTAGTTATATTTGAAATATGGCTTTAGTTATCGAAAATAGTTATTAATAAAAAAATAATCTATATTCCATATTTCATAATTTATCATATTTTATATCAATTAATAAAAAATGACAATTCGGAAAAAACAAAAAAATAAAACGGTATGACGCCGTCCATAGGCAACATTTCAGTTGTGCAAAATCAAGTCATGAATGATATTGTGACGAGTGAAAAATAACTTTGGTTTGAGAACCCTACAGAAGGCGGCGGCCAACCGACGACCTCCGACCTTCCGAAGGAGTGAATGCTGTATTTTCACTTTCAAAGGAATCGCTGATCTCGAAATTACAATCCAAACTTAAGAGAAGACTCGTCCCAACGTCTCATTCTTAGCTATAAACCGCATCAAAGCTTAAACTCTTGTTTTGGTCTCTTGATCTCTCTCGAATTGTTTCAAGTGAATGAATTTCATTCGATCATAATTTGAAAGGGTTACTTTCTCACGGATGACAAAAAACTTTACGAAACAATTTAAGCGATCATATAGTGCTGGCTTGATATGAATCTAATACACGCCTGACCAATCGGCGTCTCTCTCTCTCTCTCTCTCTCTCTCTCTCTCTCTCTCTCTCTCTCTCTCTCTCTCTCTCTCACTATAATCCAACAGGATATGGAGCATGCATTGTTGGTGTTAATTTAAATAAGAAGGTAAACAGCCTTAAATAATGAGAGAATAATTTTCAACACAAAAAACTAAAAGAAATATTTCCAGATATAATTTCATAATTTATTATTGGACAGAAGAAGCAGATATCTCTTTGTCTGACTGCCTGTCTGCCTCTTACGCATTAATGATGATTTAAATCAATTAAAAGGATACATTGCATAGTGCCTGCCAAAGCCTAACCTTATGACAGTTATTAAAGCCGAAGCAGTTATATATAAACTAATATTGCTTTCAATTTAAAACAAGTAAAAAATGAGCCAAAGGTTAAGTTAGGTTCCTTTAGCGCAATCGAGTTTCCTGTACAGCATATAGTGCTGTATGAAACTCTTAGCTAATCTCAGTAGCTCCCCAGATACGTTCGAGTGAGAGTGAGTCGGCAACGCCTCTGTAAAGAGCTGCCAGACGCACGATCCATGGCTAAACTTACCTTTAAAAGAAATAAAAACTGCTGAGTCTAGAGGGCTGCAATTTGCTATGGTTGAACGTTGGAGGGTGGATGATCAACTTACCAATTTGCAGCACTCTAGCCTCAGTAGTTTTTAAGATCTGAGGGCGGACAGAAAAACTACGGATGGACGGACAAAGACATCTCAATAGATTTCTCTTACAGAAAACTAAAAATAAAAACCAAGGGATACAATATACCTTCCTTGAACAATTGTATCTACTCTGCCACTGGCTACAATGTTCATTATATTAATGAAATATGATAATACCTTGACGCGTAAATCATTATCAAACTCAGCTTCCATTTTAAAGCAACACTACTCCTACGATATCAGGAAAACATATTTTCCGTTAATGTTATGCAAATGTGATTTCTTCATCCTCCAGTTTTTATCTCTAGATAATGCAATTGACGACATTACGCTGTCAGGAAAACAAAACGTACTTTAAAACCACGGTAATTAAATGAATTACTCTATTCTTGCGAAAATGAATCATCCTGTTTTTGTGGATATGTATTATTCTCTTTTTTTTCTTTAACGAATTACCCCATCTTCGTGAAAACGATTTATCGCATCTGTGTGAATAGGTATTACATTATTCTTTGTGAAAATGAGTTACTCTGTTTTTGTAAAACGAATCAACCATGAATTACGCTATAAAGAAAATGTTAATTATCCTATTTTGAAACCTCCTTTCATGCTTCCATATGCTTTTTTTTCTTCAGTTATTTTATGCATTAAATGAAACCCACTTAGGATGCATTCAAACCAAATCTCGTACAACAAAAATAACTAGAATCCAAAAAATAATTTCCCCAATAAACTTCAGAGAGAAGATCCCTTTTACATCTCTTAACAAAAGGAGAATTCTAACTGCAGAAAAATAGAGACAGAAACTACGCGATCCAAGAAACTTTCACTCGCTGGAGAAAGGTCGCTGGAGAAAGCAGCCGAGAGAGAGATGTAGTAGAATACTCGTACAGAGAGAAAGCTGGTTCTCCAAAAGCGAGCAGAAAAAAAATGAGATTAAGTAACAGAATTCCCCTCTTGTTTTCTCTGGTACAAACGATGGGAAAACGATAGAGGCGAATGGAGTCCTTATTCAAACAAGAAAGCAGCCCTATTTCGTCGTCTTTTGTTTTCCAACAATACCCGTTGAATATGTCAACGATGATCGGATAAATATTCATGTTTATAAAAATGTTGGTCCTATAGATTGAGGGAAGGAGCAGAAATTCAAATAAAACATGCAAGAGAGAGAGAGAGAGATAGAGAGAGAGAGAGAAACGAATATTCTAACAGTTGACGGCCAGCAGATTTTATCAGGTAAATCTATACACACTTATCATGTTCTTCGAATTACTGCATCTTTATCTGAAGAAAAGTGAGAGAGAGAGAGAGAGAGAGAGAGAGAGAGAGAGAATGAGAGAGAGAGAAAGAGAGAGATTTCTAGGGCATCCTCCAGGAACCGCATGATGGAAAACAAGCTTTTAACGAATTCCAAGGAATTCATCTCATTCAGGAAAGAAAAAAATGTAATGGTTTATTATTCTTCCAGAAACATTTCTCTCTCATCAGTTAGAATATCAAGTTATCTATTATACAAGATAGAAAAGGGAAATGGCAACTGTGGAGCAATTATAGACTCTCTCTCTCTCTCTCTCTCTCTCTCTCTCTCTCTCTCTCTCTCTCTCTCTCTCTCTCTTGACCTTTGAAGATTCGAGGAAACTTGATGGCACATTTGTTACAAGGTTCTTACAGTTTTCTTTCTCAAAAAATAAATTAGAGTGAAACAGGACGGGATAATTCATTCACCTACATACAAAATATTACAAATATATTTCAAAAACGAATACATCCAACACCTAAGAAATTCATCCTTGAGGATAAATACCTTCGCTTTTAAATGACTACACTTTCAGTTTTCTGTAAAAGAAAACTATTGTGCCGACTTTGTCTAACAGTCCTCACTTTTTGCTGCCTGCAGTTTTTCTGTCCACCCTCAGATCTTAAACACTAACGAGGCTAGAGGGCTGCAGATTGGTATGTTGATCAGTACACCTTCAATCATCAAACATACCAAATTGCAGCCATCTAGCCTGAGTCGTTTTTATTTATGTAAGGTTAAGTTAAAGTTAACCATAATCGACTTCTGGCAGCGATTTAGGTACCAATAACATAAGCCACTACCAGGACGTGGTCCAAGGCGAAGAGCTTCATGGGCCGTGGCTGAGGCCACCGCTGGATAGAAAACTGATTTCCCACTTTTTACTTGTTATTTGTGATTCTCTCTAACCGTCTGCAATATCAACTGATTTACTTCCATGAAATGTTTTCAATTAGTTTTATGCCGCTCAGAAAACGACTTAGTCGCTCTTTCGTTCTCTAAACCTTTTTCCTTTGGTCTTACGTAACAGGAATTTTCAAGGAGAGATCCGACTTCCAGCTTACTCGAGGCGCCTGCTAAGATCTACGGTCATGTAGAGCGTTGTTTCACCAACGAAAATGAAAAAATAAATACGCTATATTATATTAGAAATGATTTTTTTGTACTGTTTAACAAGCACATCATTTATTTTTTACATTTTCATTCTAATAAATATATAATTAATATCCAATCAAGAAATTCAGGTACCTTTAACTCAACGCAAAACTCCCTTTTCAGACCTTTTTAAGTTTTTTCCATAGGTCTTTCCTACCCCAAACAAGAAGAAGAACGACAACAAAGTAGTTTGTAGGCTTACTCCCCGAGTAAGCGAAAAACTTAAGTCTTTATAGTTAAATATTAGAAACATCCGTCTGTCTTAGCCAATGTCTAAGAGTATTCTAAAAATATTCTTCGTAATATCTTTTTATCAATCAGCTGATTAAACTATCTAAATACGGTTTATTACGTTCTTAATTATATTGTTTTACCTCATAATTTAAATCCGTACATCCAACATTAAAACATATTATGGGGGAATATTTTAATGGCATAGCTAAATGACATTAAAAATATGTTACCTTCTACACTAAACACATTTGCTATTCCGTGGGAAAATTGTATGGCATTATAATCAGGAACTTCAAAAGAGACTTAGCATTATAAAGTGAAAGGCTGCATTAGAGAGCCAGCTTCGTTAGTAGCGGAGATAATAGTGGCTCGTTAAATCATGAAAAACAAATAAACTTTTTTCTTTTTTGTTTCACAAAAACTGCAGATGAATTCCAGTGAGACCTTGAACCTGTTTTTTCCTCAATGAAATGATTCTAAAAGTGAATCAGCCGCCGATGGAAAATGAATCTACAAAATTATTTAATTTCTTTTTATGCATTACAAAGTTAGACATGGAAAAACGCTACTTGAAGTATGCAAAACTTTCTCTCTAATTACAGCGTAATCATTCGGATTAAAATCCAGGAGCAGTCCTTACAGAGAGAGAGAGAGAGAGAGAGAGAGAGAGAGAGAGAGAGAGAGAGAGAGAGAGAGAGAGAAAGAGAATATTTTAAATTTAATAATACGTTCCTTCTCAGTAACAATGATTTGAAAATAAATCTCAAGTGTTATCCTTAGAGAGAGAGAGAGAGAGAGAACAATGCTCAAGGTAAGATTCTCCTCATTGCAAATAGTAATTTGCAATGAAATCTCAAGTACAACAGAGAGAGAGAGAGAGAGAGAGAGAGAGAGAGAGAGAGAGAGAGAGAGAGAGAGAGAGAGAGTATTTAAATTTAATAATACGTTCCCATCTCAGTAACAATGATTTGAATATGAATCTCAAGTGCTCCTAGAGAGAGAGAGAGAGAGAGAAAGAGAGAGAGAAGGGGGGAGGGGGAGGTTTCCAAAGACACGCATACTTATTTCTTTGGGAAGGTCATTTTTCAGAAATATTCTCGAAGAAAAACTCCCGCATAAAAAAACCGTCATATCGATTTTCTTTTATTCATGGTTAGACTCTAATGCATCTTCCTACACACACACACACCTCTCTCTCTCTCTCTCTCTCTCTCTTCAACTATCAAGGATATTTGATAAGAAAGAAAATGGGGAAATATAAATGTTAAGAAACTGGGATTTATTTTCTATATTAATCATTCAAAGGTCTTCTTCACCCCTTTCTCTCTCTCCTTATCTCATTCAATTCAGATGAAAGTAGATCAAAAGAGAAATAGAAATTTCAAATAATATTTCAAAGAAGAGAAAAAACTCCGAATAAAAATCTCATGAGAAAAATCCCAGATAAAAATTTTATCCAGAATAGATTTCCAAATAAAAATCCTAAGAGAAAAATCCTGAATAAAAATTCCATCAAGCGAAAAATACCAATCTATTTCATCTTCTTGAAGAGGTGTTTGTGTTGGGAAAGACCAAGCTAGCGGATCTGTCCTGCAATCTAGAAAAAAACAAGGCGTGATCGACCTCCAGCTTACTCAGTGAGACCCGATTTTTCACAGATGAAAATTAAAATACATACGCTATATTTTATCCGAAGATCGAGAATATTCGACTGCAAAGGCATCAGTTAGATAATTACAAATAATTCCTAAAAAACGATACACGAAATTACAATAAGACACCGTAGGAAAAATATGAGCCGTCACATTAATACTTATTGTCCATTTTACCGCCTGTGCCTGAAGCTACATGTAGCTCCTCTCTAAATATCCGAGTGAACTGCTAATAGGGGGAAGTGCCTCCGATACTTAAGAGAGCCCCACCACTCCTTAGAGGCGAATTCAGCCAAAACTGAAGAGAAATCATTCCGCGAAATGTTATATTCGCCCCTTAAGCCGAAAATACTGATACGATAAGAGACTGCAATCGACCTTTCCGGCGACGAAGAACTTCCAGGAACGTGTAAAATACGACTTGGATCTCTCTCTCTCTCTCTCTCTCTCTCTCTCTCTCTCTCTCTCTCTCTCGGAACACTTCGCAGAAGAGACGGAAGTTGGCGCGCCTGCACCGGATTTTTAGTTCCATGTACATTATTACTTGGGACAGTGGAAATTTA
>NC_061099.1:10155783-10171270 GCF_015104395.2 Macrobrachium nipponense
ACTTCGAAATAAATTCCCAGTCTCGGTCCAATCACAGTGCGGTCAGAAAATGATTATAAACAGTTTTCAATGTCGCCGTTCATAATCCCAGGTGTCTCATTCTCTTTATGGTTCAGTTATAGTCCCGTTCTCATGTTCCCTATCGTAACCAAGTACAGAGACCTTCCCTGAAAAAAGCGGGGCGCCACATCTTGAAAATTAAACCACAGGAGCTTCTTAATTCCCACACCCTTAATTACTTACCTGAACTAACCTAACCATCACATCATGCTCACATTACGAGTCTTCCATCAAGGTTGTACCACTGGGTTGTGGATCGGTCTCCCTGAGAAGGTTGTGCCAGCAGAACCTTAAAAATTCAAGGGGAGAATTTTCATTGCGCTTTAATCATTTATGTAGATTTTTATCTAATTACTCATTAGGGTTTTTTTATTTTTTGTTTGAAAAACTCACCTCCTCTTTCGGTATTCCTATCATCTGTAACTTTTTTTCGAACTGAACACCGAAATCTTTGGTGGCTTGGATTTCAAGTCAAAGGGCCCCTGTAGGGTTGTTCTGCATGAATAAGGTCCATCTCCTGAATAATATAATAATAATAATAATAATAATAATAATAATAATAATAATAATAATAATAATAATAATATAATAACAAACAGAGGCTTAAGGCCAAAGCACATAAAGATCCAACGGTACATGAACAGGAATAGGGATACCAACGAACAAACTATTCGCAACCAACCAGAAAAGACTATAGCCAAGCCAAGAGGGAAGACAAACCACCCAGAAATTCCTGAAGCCGAAACCAAGTAAGAGACTCTGGGAAAACATAAGGAGCAATCCGGTGTCACACAACAAACATGCAGTATGGCTCCAGGAAGTCAAGGAAGAAGAAACAGGGAGAGTAAAACAAAGATTCACAGAGATCACGACAGACACAGTCAGACACCAACTAAAGAAAATGCCAAACTGGAAAGAGCCCCAGGTCCGATGAAGTCCATGGATACTGGCTCAAAAACTTCAAGGCCTACACCCACGAATAGCAGAACAACTCCAGCATTGTATCTCAAATCACCATGCACCCAAATGGATGACCACAGGAAGGACATCCTTAGTACAAAAAGACAAGAGAAAGGGAAATATAGCCAGTAACTACAGGCTATCACCTGCCTACAATAATGTGGAGTTACTATAGGGTATAATCAGTGATAAGCATACATCTACCTAGAGGAGACAAACACCATCCCCCACCAACAGAAAGGCTGCAGAAGAAGTGTAGGGGCACAAAAGACCAGCTCCTGATAGACAAAATGGTAATGAAGAACAGTAGGAGAAGGAAAACCAACCTAAGCATGGCATGGATAGCTATAAGAAACCCTTCGACATGATACCACACACATGGCTAATAGAATGCCTGAAAATATAGGGGCAGAGGAAAACACCATCAGCTTCCTCAAAAATACGATGCGCAAACTGGAATACAATACTTACAACTCTGGAATAAGACAAGCAGAGGTTAATATCAGGAGAGGGATCTTCCAGGGCGACTCACGTCCCCACTACTCTTCGTAGGTAGCCATGATTCCCATGACAAAAGTACTACAGAAGATGGATGCCGGGTTACCAACTCCAAGAAAAGAGCAACAGAATCAACATACTGATGTTCATGGACGACATCAAGCTGTTATGGTAAGAGCATCAAGGAAATAGATACCCTAATCCAGACTGTAAGGATCGTATCTGGGGACAACAGGATGGAGTTTGGAATAGAAAAATGCGCCTTAGTCAACATACAAAAAGGCAAAGTAACGAGAACTGAAGGGATAAAGCTACCAGATGGGAGCAACATCAAACACATAGATGAGACGGGATACAAATACCTGGGAATAATGGAAGGAGGGGATATAAAACACCAAGAGATGAAGGACACGATCAGGAAAGAATATATGCAGAGACTCAATGCGATACTCAAGTCAAAACTCAACGCCGGAAATATGATAAAAGCCATAAACACATGGGCAGTGCCAGTAATCGATACAGCGCAGGAATAGTGGAATGGACGAAGGCAGACTCCGCACAGCATAGATCAGAAAACCAGGAAACATATGACAATACACAAAGCACTACACCCAAGAGCAAATACGGACATACTATAGATAGATAGATAGATAGATATTTTATTGACCATTCTCCACAGAAACATCAAATACAATATTATGAAATTACACAACGGTCCAAATACATAAACTCAAAATCATTTCACAAGTTACATTTCCTAAAAAGGAAAAAGAAAATTAAAAAGAACTGTATTCAAAACAAATGGCAACAATAATTAATATTAATTTTTTAAATAACACAAAAGAGATCATATCGAGAGCTGTTTAGAATATCCAATTCTATATCACATAGAAACAATAATATACAATACACTAATAAACATCACACATTCAGATTAGACTGGAAATGCGTTAAAATTGTAACACAAAATGAAGTCAGCTGGGCGAGGCACAATGAGAGAGTTTGCATCTTATTATTTGAAAACCCTTCAACATTAAGCTTGCGATATGACAAACATTGCATAGTCTGATCTTTCTACCATCAAGTCGCTCATTGATGAGATATCAAATTGGGTCCGAATCTGGTAGGTCCTGGGGCATGCTTCGATTACATGTTGCTCAGTTTGTATTTGGCCACACACACACACAACCTCTCCTCTACAGGTAACCGGCCCCTCCCTCTTCTGTTCCAACGGCCAACCTCAATAGCAAGAGAATGGGAACTCAGTCTTAATCCTGTCCACTCCATTCTCTCCAACTCATTTACATTGGTTTTTTTACTATAAATGTCATGAACGTTAAATTCTGAATTGATTTTTTTTATAGAAAGTTAATCTACCTGAGTTTGAGGTAGTTACTTCATGTTCAATCTTTCAAGATGCTAGCATTACATCGTCCAATATCATTATCTAACAAGTCTCTGATATAACGTGAGGTAGGGGTATTAAATTGCAAAATTAGATTAATTACATGGCCCAGGGGATCGTTTCCCATTGTACCACGGTCCACCCAAGCTTTAGCGAAAAACTGTCTCTGCTTTGACGGTTGACCTGGACCAGTGAACGAAAATCAACAAGACCAAGTTCGACTAAGCAAAGAGAATTTGTAGTGGTTTTCCTTACACCTAACAGTTGTTTTAAGCACATATATATTTTTAATTTTTTCCATGGGTGTCAAATCACGTTAATCCAAGATTCATTTCCATACATTAATGCTGGTAACAAAGCCGAATGAAAAACCCTTTTCTGATATAGAAAGGAACATCATTATTTTTATTTAAGAATGAAATAATTTTAAAACATGACACATTCTAGTTTGTGCTTCTGCTTTCACTGATGATGATATAGGGTCATCAGCAGTAAAAATACATCCTAAATATACATATTCCTCGCAGGGATCAACAACAATACTCCCTACAACCATTGGCTCGTTATCGCGTCCATTGCCATTTATCGCAAAAAATTTAGTCTTACTACTATTTATTTTCATTCCATGAGAGCTACAAAACTGATTGAGTAAATTTAACTTTTCCATCATACCACGCCTGGTTGTTGAGAGGAATATCGTTGTCATCCATAAGGACAAGGATGTGCAAACCAACTCAAAAACCATCAATACCACAATTATCTTAATTAATCTTATAAGATCGTCCACAAAAATGACAAACAATAGACATGAGGTTGGTGACCCCTGGCGAACACCAATTGTCGAAGCAATTAGAGTTGTCCCAACAATACTATTGGTAATTTTGTACATAGAAATAAGTGCTACTATCAATACAGATCCACAACCAGTCTTTTCTATATCAAAAATAAAGAAGTACGCCCTTGGTACTCTGTCATAAGCTTGTTGGAAATCAATAAATGTCACAAAAAGTTGGAATTTCTTCCTCTTGCAAGGTCAATCACAATCGTAAGGATATGATATGCTCCAAACACCCCCTTCTTCACTCTGCGACCCCGCCCGCTCCCTCCCTGCATGGAGTAAACCAAAGAGAGAGTCGGGCACACACACTGCATCATACAATTTAGCTATTGAGTTTATCACATTTATTGCCCGATAATTTTTAACCAATTACCTTGAACCACGTTTAAAGACAGTAAACAACTTTTCATTAATCCACGATACAGGATACAATGAGGACATAAATATATTGTTAAACAAGGCTACTATACATAAAATCCAAGACATATCTAACATTTTATATAATCCAGGGGGCACTTAATCAGGTCCGCTCGCTTTCCCACTCTTCAAACGCTTGATTGTGGATTGTACTTCATGGTATGAAATAGGATCATCCAAAATGGATACATATATATCAGTTTGTAAGCCATCAAGATTCTCAATCGTATCCCCCGAGTGGTCACACAGTTGTGTGAAGTGTTCAATAAATTCCTGATCTGATGGTGAAGAAGCATTACCAAAGTCAGTTGAATTGGCATTTAACTCTCCGCGCCAATTAATAGCACGCCAAATTGTAGCACTATCATTCTCACTTAAAAGGCGTTCCCACCTATTTACAGTAACATCACCACCAGGTGCGGGCCTCCTAACTACCGATTTACTTGCGCACTCGTAGAATATAGTACCTAGATTACCTTCAAAATTGTCAATACTTCCATCAAAAGTAGGTTCTCTATGTTTCGCCAACTCACTGACAAACAATTCTTGATTCATTTTTTCTGACATTATAGGCGGAGTCACATATTCATTAGTAGCTTTACTTTGCAACACGGCATGACCACCGAGCTGAGACGCTCTTTCTTGTATATGAGTTAAATCGAGGCCAGGGCATATAAAGGCTAAGGATAATAAGGGTGCATGATTAGAAGGTAATCTTAAATCCTGGATTACATCGAAACTCTTAACAATGTGTATGTACTCATGAGATATCAAACAAGAATCAAGCTCAGACACCCACTGTTGTCCCTGCCTATAAGTAAGACCTCCCTTGAATTGCCTGCAAGACGTTTGAAGATTGTTAACAACCAAAAGTTTTTCATCCACACAAATCCCGAGTGACATCCTCCCATTTTCACAGTGTGTTTATCTGCAACCAGGGCTGCCAACAAAAACCCTTACTTAGTTCGGTTTCAGGAATTTCTTGGTGGTTGTCTTCTCTTAGTTGGCTGTATAGTCTTTTCTGGTTGGTTCGAATAGTTTGTTCTGTTGGTATCCCTTATTCCTGTTCATGTACCGTTGGATCTTATGTGCTTGGCCTTAAGCCTCTGTTGTTATTATTATTATTATTATTATTATTATTATTATTATTATTATTATTATTATTCAGGAGATGGACCTTATTCATGTAGAACAACCCTACAGGGGCCTTGACTTGAAATCCAAGCCACCAAAGATTTCGGTGTTCAGTCGAAAAAAAAGTTACAGATGATAGGAATACCGAAAGAGGAGGTGAGTTTTCAAACTAAAAATAAAAAATATAAAAAAAAAAACCCTAATGAGTAATTAGATAAAAATCTATATAAATGATTAAAGCGCAATGAAAAATTCTCCCCTTGAATTTTTAAGGTTCTGCTGGCACAACCTTCTCAGGGAGACCGATCCACAACCCAGTGGTACAACCTTGATGGAAGACTCGTATGTGAGCATGATGTGATGGTTAGGTTAGTTCAGGTAAGTAATTAGGGTGTGGGAATTAAGAAGCTCCTATGGTTAATTTTCAAGATGTGGCGCCCGCTTTTGTTTTTTCAGGAAGGCTCTCTGTACTTGGTTACGTTAGGGAACATGAGAACGGGACATATAACTGAACCATAAAGAGAATGAGACACCTGGGATTATGAACGACGACATTGAAAACTGTTTATAATCATTTTCTGACCGCACTGTGATTGGACCGAGACTGGGAATTTATTTCGAAGTGGCCCGAAATATTCGACAAGTTGACTCGCCTATGTTACAAGAGGACCAGGTAAGGAATAGATTTTGATGTAAGCAAGAGAAATGTTTGAGTCCAAGACCCACGATCTTTCGAGACTGCATTTTGGCTTCTGGGAATTTGAATGTGTCCTGGAGCGAGAAAGTCGGGATTTTTATACTTCGTAATTTGAAGTGCAAGTGGATTTTCGGTCAAGTAGGATTCATTAATTTAAGGAAACCACTGAAACCACTTGAATTCTACTTTTTTTTTTTTTTAAGAAATTATGCCTAAGAGTGAGTTTATCTCTACGGTTTTAATGTAGTCATTTCGGGAGATTTTATCTGAAAAATATTTAATGAATGTATTGAGTTATTCGTTTATATCTAATCAAACTATTATAAAGTAGACGAGAACTTACCTCGACTCTCATACTAATTAGTAATTTGTCAGTGCAAGGGACGGAACATTTCTCCCTACATAAAACTAGTTATTTTTTTTTCTTTTTTTCCCTTTTTTTTTTACATATTTTAAAGGGGCTTTTCGGAATCATACGTCCGTGACTGGCGCCAATTAGACGTGTATGCTATCGTTGACTATTTATCTCTGAATACATAATTTAAACGAATATGTGCTTAATTGCAATTAGAGTTTTGAGTTCATAGGTCAGGAAACAATTAAGCGTTTTATATATATATATATATATATTATATATATATATATATATATATATATATATATATATATATAGATATATATAGATATATATGTATATATATATATATATAATATGATATATATATATATTATATATATATATATATATATATATATAATATATATATATATATATATATATATCATATATCATATATCATATATAATATATATATATATATACACACATATATATATATGTATATATATATATATATATTATATATATATATATATATATATATATATATATATATATATATATATACAGAGAGAGAGAGAGAGAGAGAGAGAGAGAGAGAGAGAGAGAGAGAGAAATTTCTTGTTGCTTTTGCCGCTTTGGACATAATCTAGATTTTATGAGCGCGGACGACAATTTTATACCTTTCCATGAAGGAGATACTCGATATTGACGAGTCTCCCCATCCTTGACGATTAAAGAAAACGGTGAAATCCGAGAATTTGGAAGTGGGTTTATATTTCGGCCCTACGGGAATTCTTTTCCGTATGCTTATTTGAGGTTACGTTATGCAGGTTAGATTTATAAAATAGCTATTTTTGCTGTATTTTTAAGTCCGTTTATTTATGATTAAATAATAGATTCTCTGAAGAGTGGAACATGGGACAGAAATATGTTTCTATATATCTATAAGAAAATCAGCGCAGGCTTGAATGCAGTCATATATTCAAGAGTGCTTTATAATTAGGACAATATATATATAAACAAACATTACTCATTATTCAACCTGCAGCTAATACTCACACAGTACACTGACGTTTATAAAAAGTATATCAGCAAACACAAACGTAATTATAATTTAAAACACAAGGCGTGATGCGACCTCCAGCTTAATCGGGACACTTGCAAGATTTTCCCCTCACGCACAAGTCGTCAACATTATACTCCCAACTTAACGTGAAGTGGTCTTCGTAATTAATTAAGGATACAAATTAAACATGTTCTTATACTCTCAGTTATAAGTGGAAACGCTAAATAATCGGCAGAAACATTGCCTAAATTCAGTACAGTTATTAATAAATTAAAATGTGCTGAACTCTACGGTCAATAGATCCTTGTTTCACCAACGAAAATTAAGATAAGCTATATTTCATTAGAAATCATTTTTCTGTACTGTTTAACATGCACATTATTAATTTTTTACATTCATTCTACAACATAAATCGTAAATATCTTAGCCTGAAATGTCTGTATCTTTAACTCAAAGCGAAAAACTTTTTTCAGACCTTTTTAGCCTTTTTCAAAGACCTCCCCCAACAAAAACAACAACACAGCAGTTTGTAGGTTTACTCCCCAAGTAAGCGAAGATAATTTTATAATTAGGAAAAGAAATAGATAAACAAATTTGACGCAAGACTGAACCGATAGCTAATACCCAAACAGCACATTGACGGAGGCTAACAATGAAAAAGTCCGCCTCATTATGAATCATTCTAATTATAGCCATTACAAAAAAAGCAAGTGTATTTTCCGTAGTTGGGGTGTATATAGGAGAGAGGCATTTCCATTTTATTCCGAACAATAAGGTCGGATACCGGAACCCATATGAAATTGGGCTTTCGATTCAAGAGCGCGATTCGCTCGTTGGGCGCCGATTATAATTAGATTACTGGTTATGGCTGTTGTATAGTGTGCTTGGAATGACGGATTACAACCGGAATTCGATTAGGAAATGTTGTTATTGTTATTGCTATTGCCGCTGCTGCTGCTGGTGATGTTATTGGATTAATTGCGTAATGCAAGGGAGCCGGGTGAGAGGGGGGAGGGGGTGTTATGATGGTGGTAGGAATTTTTACGTTTCATGGGAGTCTTAATTGGATTTTTATTATATATATATATATACATATATATATATATATATATATATATATATATATATATATATATATATATATATATATATAGTAAGAAATAGACTTTTGTAACAAGTACCGTGCGTGAGTTTCGTGAGGTTATGTATTTCTAATAATTATCGATGATACTTTTCAGAAAACTAGAAAAAATAAAATAATGATCTTTTAGGTAGAGAAAAAATTTCGAATTCCTTCGTCGTTCTTGTGTTATGATTTTTATATATGAATTTTTTTTTCGAAGTTTCAAAAGTTGGTTATTTGCAGCCCTAAATGAATTCAAATTTCTCCCCCATCAAACGACAGTGTTTGTTTTTGGAATCTCTCTCTCTCTCTCTCTCTCTCTCTCTCTCTCTCTCTCTCTCTATATATATATATATATATATATATATATATATATATATATATATATGATATATATATATATATATACATATATATAGGGACTATATAACATATAGAGATATATATATATATATATATATATATATATATATATATATATATATGTATATATATATATATATATATATATATATATATATAGATATATGTATATATATATATATATATGATATATATATATATATACATGTTAAACAGTACAGCACAATTATTTCTAATAAAATACAGTGTATTTATTTTAATTTTCGATGGTGAAACAAGGCTCCATTTGACAGTAGATTTGAGTTTTAATTTCCGCTAAAATTAGGAATATAATGTTCACAGTTACTTTATATACATATATATATATATATATATATATATATATATATGTACATGATATTACTATATATATAAATAATATATATATATATATATATAAATATATATATATATATATGTATATGTGATATAATATACTATATATATATATATATATAATATATATATATATATATGTATATAAAGTAACTCACACACTGACACACGAAGGACATTCAAAAAATCTAACGAAAAATTCCAAATGCTGTTGTCTTCCACACTAACTGGTACACCAAAACACAACTTACCGTATCTCTCTCATGTATGCAGCATTAATGTTTCGGACATGGAAAAGATATATATGATATATATATATATTATATATATATATATATATATATATATATATATATATATATATATATATATATTACGGGTGTAAGTCAGTTCTATTTACACACGATGAAAGTTATATATATATATATATATATATATATATATATATATATATATATATATATATATATATATATATATATATATATATATATATATATATATATATATATATATATATATATATATATATATATATATATGTATATAAAGTAACTCACACACTGACACACGAAGACATTCATAAAAAGTAACGAAAAATCCAAATGCTGTTGTCTTCCACACTAACTGGTACACCAAAACACAACTTACAGTATCTCTCTCTCATGTATGCAGCATTAATGTTTCGGACATGGAAAAGGGATATATATATATATATGTATATATATATACGAGTGTAAGTCAGTTCTATTTACACAAGATGAAAGTTATATATATATATATATATATATATATATATATATATATATATATATATATATATATATATATACATATATATATATATATATATATATATATATATATATATAATATATATATATATATATATATATATAACTTTCATCGTGTGTAATAGACTGACTTATACTCGTAATAGTGGTAGTATGTTAAAGTTTGTTATTTCATAAGGATAATAAATTGTAAACAAACTTGCGTTGTTATGTACGATTTTTTTTTTAGCCATAAGCTTCTTTCAACGAATACTTACTGTTTATTTCCACCTGGAATTTTTTATTTATTTTTTTTTTTTTTTTTTTTGCTACCGTTATCAACCTGATCGTTAATTAAATTATTATTTTTACAGATTGGAATCTTGATCGTATGGCACTTATATGTTTTCAGGTTCGAAAAAGTAATTATGTAAATAACTGTAAGCTTAAAAACATGTCGTCATACTTGCATATCCAAACATTACATCACAGTTGAACGTAACTCTACAGATATAACTAAACTTTAAAAATTACTTGAGTAAAAATGATCTTCGTCATTTTAAAACATCAGTGAAGTCTTAAATTCCACGCCTTGGAATATTTTGCTTGCTGTTTCGCTCGCGTTATCGCTTACTCAAGGATTAAGCCTACAGATTACTCTAAGTTGTTGTTCTTGCTGGGAGTGTAGGAAAGGTCTATGAAAGAACCTAAAGGGGTTTGACAAAAGTATTTTGTGTTGACTTGAAGATACAGGAATTTTATGATTTAATTTTTAGAATGAAATATATAAAAAAATATATAATGCGCATGTTAAACAGTACAGCACAATTATTTCCAATAAAATACAGTGATGTTTATTTTAATTTTCGATGGTGAAACAAGGCTCCATTTGACAGTAGATTTGAGCACGTTTTAATTTCCGCTAAATTAGGAATATAATGTTCTCAAGTTATGTGAGGGGGAAAATCTTGCACGAGTCAGCTGGGGTTCGTATCACGCCTTGGTTTATTTCATGACTGACGGTGCATTTCTGAAAATCATTTCATAATGATATATATATATATCTATATATATACTATATATATATATATATATACTATATATATATATATATATATACAGTTAAAACGTCAGGCTCACATTGCATCCCATTCATTAATTACAGATGATCAGGATGGTTTTTCTTGCTTTTCGTGAATTGTCTGTCCACCATTGATATTTCAATCATAGCGTGCTTGTAGTAGACTTTCATTCTTAGCAGGTGAGTTTATTTGAAATGTCGGACAAAATCATGTGAATTTTGTTATCGACTTACCCATATTTTCATTTTTGGGTCGGTGTGTTTAAAGTAGTACAGTTCGAGGGTAGGATTGTGGGAACAAAGAGGAAGGGAAGAGGAGGAAATTTTTTTTTTTTTAAATCAGCGTTACCAACGCTTTTCCTTATTCAGGTATACACCACTACTATGAGATTCAGGGTCTCTGTAACACGGTTTTTTGGACTTTGCTCCTTGTCAAGCATCGGATGTAGCTGAAAGTTGACATATGTATATTTTACAACCACACACAAATTTTGTCAGCATTATCAATCACCTAAACCCGATAGTTTTGATTTTTATAGAGTAAAAATGAACTTGCCGACGCCATGGCCAATGATTACGAGCCAAGAGTCGAAAAACATTCATTACGTAAGCAAGGTAAACAAACTCCTTTTGACTAAATGTTGCCCCGCCCATCCACCAGACAGAAATGCCATCGGCTCTGAAACCCAAAGACTTTATGAATGTCGGAACGATCCATAGATGTGGGTGGGGTATCAGTGCTAGCGTAGTAATACTGCTGTAGCAGTAGTGCCGCAACAGTATAGCAGTAATATACATGAATTAAACGTTTAGACCAACTACTGGGATCCTTGAGGATTCATTTTCAAGCACTTCTTACAACTACTACTCGAGAAATTAGTTTTTATAGCCAGAAGTTAAATTTTCTAATCCAACAATGCCCCTGATAGCCTTCAGTGTTATCCTGAATTATAACGAGACGAAAGTGGGTGGAGCCTCATGAAGTTACCCTTCTGACGATAATTATTGGTGAGGTTTAAAACCAATATACGGTACCGGCTATTTTTTTCAGTAAATAGGTAGATAGCCAATAAATAAAAATTGCTTGACATTGGATATAGCAGTTATCAAATCAAGCTTGTCTACTGTTTTTGGTAATTACCAACTATTCCCTACATCTGGTCAATCTGATTGTGACCTATAAAGTAGACTGTAATTTCTTTGGAAACTTATTTTGGGAGTTAGACTAAAAATCGAAATGTTTTGTATTTTATTAACATATTTTGTTGATTTGTTCATTATGACAATTATCAGTGGGGATGGCCAGATCCAGTCATAAAGGTGTACTGCTTTGCTTGTATTTAAATTTGTATGTCATTGTTGCCAGAGGTTTAGCCTTCGTTACGAATAGCCAATCATCTATCGAGAAAGAGGGAAGAAATGATGTCATAAGTTACGTAACGAGTGCGTTCGAAACCTTTTCTCTGAGTAAGTTGGACCCTCCCCGTCTTCCAAAAATCTTAAAAGGGCACTTTTAACCCTTATAACGGTACCAAATGTATTCAACCTACGTAGTGCAGAATACACTCAAAATTTATGTGTTGATATAATATGTATTCTGAATAAGCTTTATATTTATGAAATGCATAGATAAAAAGTTATTGCGAAAAAACGTGTTACAGAGGCCCTGAATCTCATAGTAGGCCCTTCTATATATAATATATATATATATATATATATATATATATATATATATATATATATATATATACTATATATATATATTGTGCTTGTACTTATACATATATATATGTATTTATTTATTTATATAAACTTAGTATATACAAATTTATATATGTATAAAATGTATATACATACAAATATCTAATAAAAGGAGCTCATAAAATCACCGAAATTTAGAGAGAAATACTATATTTAAGAGACTACTGTCTCTCTCTTTAGGTAGGTGAATGGAGAGACAGCAGTCTCTGAAATATAGTGTTTTCTCTCTATATTTTGGTGTTTTTATGAGCTCCTTATATTAGATGGGAATTCTGTTATAAAAAAATTTTTACCCAGTCATATATATATATATGTATATATATATATATATATATATATATATATAGATATATATATATGTGTGTGTGTGTGTGTGTGTATGTATATATATGATACATATATATCTATACATATATATATATATATATACACACATAAATAGTTTGATAGTAAAGGGAAAAATAGCAACACACGGCCCACAGGCCTTCTAAAGAAAATGTAAGATAGTACCTCAATTTACCGGTAATGTCAGAGGAGTTGAGGATGTGTGGTATAGACCGTAAATTGCTTGGAGGCGATAAAAACGTTTTACGATGTGAGTGAACCGCTGGTAATCTTTGCAGTGGAACCCAATAAAAAGAACAATGGATGTTGGTGCATAGTTGGGGGATAGAGGAGGCGGGTATGCGGAGTAGCTGATATTAGCTGATGATCCAGTTCGCAAGAGAAGTTCTTGGGGCTAAACTTGATCAAGAGGTAGGTTGTATGAGGCCAAATGGGAACAAGGAAGATCGAGCAGTGAATGTTAAACTGGATTGTGAGAGACTGGAACCAGCAAATTCCCTTTAGCATATGGGAGTCAAGATTACGAATGATAATATGAGAAAAAGTGTCATACAAACAAGAAACATAGCATGATACGTGTAAAAGATCACCAGGAATTGCGGAATTCATGTGAAAGCCAAGATTTGGAATATGTGAAGTAACTGTTGAGCCAACTTTCATGTATGGAAGTGAAGTGTGGGAGGTGAATGAAAATAGGAGAAAAAGTGTCATACAAACAAGAAACATACCATGATACGTGTAAAAGATCAGCAGGAATTGCGGAATTCATGTGAAAGCCAAGATTTGGAATATGTGAAGTAACTGTTGAGCCAACTTTCATGTATGGAAGTGAAGTGTGGGAGGTGAATGAAAATAGGAGAAAAAGTGTCATACAAACAAGAAACATAGCATGATACGTGTAAAAGATCAGCAGGAATTGCGGAATTCAATGTGAAAGCCAAGATTTGGAATATGCGAAGTAACTGTTGAGCCAACTTTCATGTATGGAAGTGAAGTGTGGGAGGTGAATGAAAATAGGAGAAAAAAGGTTACCGGGCGCCTATTATGACTTGATTCAAGCTGTAATTGAGTCCTGTGGGTGGCAGATGGTGGGGAGAGAATAAAAGAAAATGATCCAATATGCTCTCTCTCTCTCTCTCTCTCTCTCTCTCTCTCTCTCTCTCTCTCTCTCTCTCTATGTGATTGCATGCTTAGTAGTTCTTTATTTTATTTTTATTTTGTAGCTGTATAATTGATAGGGGTTCATTTTAGAGGTATGAATGATTTTATTCTCCAAATTGATACGTTATATGTATATAAACATATACGCAATGCATATACTGTGTACATATATAAATGTATACTTAAACACACACATATATATATTAGTATATATATATATATATATATATATATTATATATATATATGTATGTATGCATGCATGTATGTATGTTTGTATATGTGTGTAAACACAACCATACGTACACAAACCCAAGCACACTCACGCACAGAGAGCAAGCAAGCAGGGGATTCAATATTCCGTCATGCGATTTCAACGCGGAGTTATGCATCAGAAGCAGAGAGAGAGAGAGAGAGAGACGAGAGAGAGAGAGAGAGAGGGGGGGGGGGGGGGGTGTCGGGGAAGGGTATCTGGCGGAGTCGGTGAGATGTGAAGGCTGTGGTCGTTAGGGGCTAAAGGCTGGGAAGGTAGTTTGGTCGTCCTGGAGTTCGTTAGTGGTGGATGGCAGGCAGCCGTTGGCCAACTTTGGTTGCCTGCCGCGAAGCACTGACTTATCATAGACCGATATATTCATTCCAGTCAAGCGTTTCTCTACCTATTCCCTCCGTTTCTGCCCTCGGTAAGTTGGATCTCTCTCTCTCTCTCTCTCTCTCTCTCTCTCTCTCTCATAACACATGATGTTTATATTTGTTTTACAAGGGGTCTCTGTTCATGCAGCCATCTTGTAAACTGTCCATTGTGTTACCAAATACAAATACAACAGGAATTCATTGGAGAGAGAGAGAGAGGAGAGAGAGATTAAGAGAGGGATGGAGAGAGAGGAGAGACTGAACAATGTTGAATAATTCTGGACAATTTCAGAGAATTGTATCAAACGGACATTATTAGCTTTCATTTACAGATCAACTTCAAAAGGTTCAATTTTATGCACAGAGAGAGAGAGAGAGAGAGAGAGAGAGAGAGAGAGAGAGAGAGAGAGAGACTTCAAAGTTCTAATTGTTATTTGCGATGAAAGGCAAAAATATAA
>NC_061099.1:10171770-10208982 GCF_015104395.2 Macrobrachium nipponense
CAGAAAATATCATGGAACTAAAAAATATCAGAAAGAGCAAGCAGAGGTAGATAATAGTGGCCCAAACTATACCAGGAAAAAATAAGGAACAAAGCACAGGACATTAATCCACTACGCACAGCATCGATAATGCAGCGTCTATTCAATGCGTTGCCAGCTCATCTGAGGAATATATCAGGAGTGAGCGTAGATGTGTAAGAATAAGAAAAGCCTCGACAAATATCTGAAACTGCATCCCAGACCATCCAAGATTGGAGATGCAAAATATACCGGAAGATGTACTAGCAACTCTCTGGTTAGACATTAGATGCCTGCCACACTGAGGACCTGGGGCAACAACCCGAACAAGATGGTAAGGTCTGTAAGGTCTGTAAGGTCTCTCTTCTTTTTCTTCTTCTTCTTCTTCTCTCTCTCCTCTCTCTCTCTCTCTCTCTCTCTCTCTCTCTTCTTCTTCTTCTTCTTCTTCTTTCTTCTTCCTTCTTCTCTCTCTCTCTCTCTCTCTCTTCTTCTTCTTCTTCTTCTTCTTCTTCCTCTCTCTCTCTCTCTCTCTTCTTCTTCTTTCTCTCTCTCTCTCTCTCTCTTCTTCTTCTTCTTCTCTCTCTCTCTCTCTCTCTCTCTCTCTTTGTGAGAGGTAAGAAGAGGAGAAGAGGCTCGGGGAAGGTAGGGAGGTCCCACCCCTCCCTTTCTGCCCTCAGCTTCTTTCTCTCTCTCTCTCTCTCTCTCTCTCTCTCTCTCTCTCTCTCTTCTTCTTCTTCTTCTTCTTCTCTCTCTCTCTCTCTCTCTCTCTCTCTCTCTGTGTGAGAGGTAAGAAGAGGAGAAGAGGCTTGGGGAAGGTAGGGAGGTCCCACCCCTCCCTTTCTGCCCTCAGCTTTTTCTCTCTCTCTCTCTCTCTCTCTCTCTCTCTCTCTCTCTCTCTCTTCTTCTTTTCTTCTTCTTCTCTCTCTCTCTCTCTCTCTCTCTTCTCTCTCTCTCTGTGTGAGGTAGGAAGAGGAGAAGAGGCTTGGAGGAAGGTAGGCGGTCCCACTCCCTGCTCGCTTCTTCTCTCTCTCTCTCTCTCTCTCTTCTTCTTCTTTCTCTCTCTCTCTCTCTTCTCTCTTCTTCTCTCTCTCTCTCTCTCTCTCTCTCTCTCTCTCTCTCTCTCTTCTTCTTCTTCTTCCTCTCTCTCTCTCTCTTCTCTCTCTCTCTCTCTCTCTCTCTTCTTCTTCTCTTCTTCTTTTTTTCTCTCTCTCTCTCTCTCTCTCTCTCTCTCTTCTTCTTCTTCTTCTTCTTCTTCTTCTTCTTCTTCTTGTTCTTCAAATGACCATATTAAAGATACCTTATGAAAGAATAAATTATACACCAAAAGCGAGGAGAAGACTTTTAAGAAAATAATATTTTAATCAATTTGAAAAAACAAGTGTTCCATACGCATTGATATTAATACTTATGATATTTCGATTAATAGTCATCTTCTCCACACAATCAAAATCATCATCTTTTATTCCTCAAAGAACAGGTAATCTCTACAAATAAAACAAACATTAGCAACATTACTCTATAAGGCTTAGATTATTCTTTTAGGCCTATGAATAATTTTGCAACATATAGGCAGCTTAAACGCAGCCTAAAACTTCAACATTCAAAGAAAACTGGTTGTAATTCATATCCCTATTGTACTCGTCAAAAAAACAGATAATCTCTACAAATAAATTCATTAATAACAGATTATATCTCAGAAGGTTTAGATTATTCTTTTAGGCCTAATAAACATTTTGCAACATACAGGCAGCTTAAACACACCCGAAAGCTTCAACATTCAAAGAAAACTTGTTTTAATTCTTATTCCTACGTTGAAAATGTTGTTATGACTGTTGAGCTTATTAGGTCAACTGTCATAATGCAGCAGACGTAGTTATGTTGACCAGACCGTCCGAGGAGCATGTAAAGTGAGCTTTCATTGATGGCACAGCTAACCTTATCACACCGCACTTTGAACTTAGCAGCGTAAAAAACGAAAAACAAAATCAGTTCAAATCACACAGATTACGAATTATACCAATGCATAAAAGGGATCATATCTATATAACCATAAGGAAAATAGGGCTAGCTGTGAATTCACAAACTTTTCGATATGTATGACATTAGAAAAATAAGTGTAACACTACTTGGCTACATCACGTTGAGTCTGAGAATCTGAACGATACAAAATGAATCATGTCGCATGAGATGGCCAAACGAAGAATTGGCGTAGTTTCTTAATTCATTGTTCGTTATGGAAATATTACCATATGCAGGTGCCAGAATATTTACTTAACAATAATAACATTTCCTTTCAAAGGAGCTCTACTTGAAATAGATTATATTAGAAATGAGTAGACTTATTCAACATATTAAAGATAATTATTTTGCAAAGAAGGAAAAAATAAGGAAAATAAATACCGATGGTCCACGATTTCTAATTCTATTCTCAACTCTAGCTTTGTGACAGCATACCGAAGATTTTGAAGTTGGCTTTGCTGCCGCTCGAGTCTTGACTCAAGTATCATACTGCACTGGGGTGTTGTCAGTTCGTCTCCTACAGCCGATATATAATACATCAAGGCATTAACATTCTCTGAAAACGATGTTTTAATAAACTAATTTTGTCATTTGATCAATAAAATAATTTGCATGACTCATTAGTGGGCCTAAATTGGACTTCTGATTTTCCCATATGATTAGCCTAGGTCTATTTTCAGCATGTATACTCTCTCGATACGTAGTATTAAAGAATATTTTTAATCGACTATATATATATATATATATATATATATATATATATATATATTATATAATATATAGTCGATTTTAACTATTATATTAATATATATATATATATATATATCTATATATATATGTTATTTATCGACTATATATAGATATATATATATCGATTTAAATATATCAGACTATATATATATATATATATATATATTATATATATATATATATATTATATAGTCGTTTAAATATTCTTTAATACTACGTATCGAGAGAGTATACTGCTGAAAATAGACCTAGGCTAATCATGTGGGTGGGAAAATCAGAAGTCCAATTTAGGCCCACTAAATGTGTCATGCAAATTATTTTATTGATCAAATGACAAAATTAGTTTAATTAAACATCGTTTTCAAAGAATGTTATGCCTTGATGTATTATATATCGGCTGTAGGAGACGAAATGGCTACACCCCAGTGTAGTATGATACTTGAATCAAGACTCGAGCGGCAGCGATGCCAACTTCAAAATATATGTTATATATATATATATATATATCTATATATATTATATTATATATATATATAATATATATATATCCTATATATATTAATCTGCTTCATTTGATTATTCCCGTTATTCTTGTTTTATTAGCCATGTTCGCTTTTCTTCGTATCCTTTTCATAATTGCTTAACATAATTAACTCTGACTTAGCTATTCAAAGTTAAAAACAAATCATAAAAAAATCAAACGAATATAATTGTCTTATTTTTTTATCGAATTCCTTGCTTATCATCCTGTTTCATCTGGATCATGTTGGAAAGCTGTGGGAGTCAAAACTGACGAATACATTAAGAAAGGCTTATTTTCATTAAAGCTTTCTTAAGTTGATCTTTTCTGTAACTATTCATTTCTTCTAAATAGAAATTAATTCAAATTAGTTTTCACATGTGTACCTAGACCTACTACCATAAGCATATTATAAGTAGCTGAAAGGATAAGAAATATGAGAGGTGACGTTCTCGTTTAAGTCTATTTCATATGTTTTTTTTTTTTTCAAGAAAAACCTACTGCTTTAATCAAAGGTTGTTCTTTGACGGCTACAGGGTGTAACACGAGTGTATGCACATATTTTGTGGAATGAAAGATAAAGTTTCTTCCAACAGATGTTATAAACATGCATTTTAAGGCGTCCGTTGTTGGTGTGGGGATTTTAAAATAACCGTTATCATTAGTGATGCTTTCACGTGATGGAGTTCGTATCGAGAAGTCGGTTCGAGTCGCCTGAGATGTAGAGGAGAGCGGAGGTGGCGTATAGGAGTGATGGAAGGGTTAGGCCGATGCTAATAAAAGTATCTCCCAAAACCCAATAAAATGTATTCTTTAGGTTCTTTTGAAGAAAAAAATGCAATGCATCATTGAAACCGTTTCCCTCAATATCCGTGGTATTCACTGGCCACCGATAAAAACAAAACAAAAAGAGAAAGCCTAACTGAATCTCTCATCCATCAAAGATAAGTTTGCTTATTCATTGGACTTATTCATTAGACAACTATCAAAGACTTCAAGTGTAGATTTAAAAATCTCTTCCTCTCCATCTAAAGTATTCATCAGACACCAGTCATAAGCGTAGAGCTAGTATGATTCATTGGTTACAGCAATGTCGTGACGGGGCACTAGAATTCAAAGTTCACAAATGAATGTTGCTCAGCAACATTTACACTACTGTATTGTCTTGCTCTCTTGTGGTGATTCGAGGTGTTCCACCTCTAGGCCCATGTTCTAAATTTTGCCGTTCTTTAAACAATTTGATTCATCTATGTATGATTCTCTCCGGTTTATTAAGCTTTCTTGATATCTCTCCAACAGGAACTTGCACCGAATGCAGTGCAATAATTCTCTCGCTGACCGATAAATGACACATGGACATTAGATTCCGGTGCACATAACATCAAAAGCAATAGAGTGAGGTCGTCTTCTTCACACCGTTAGGATATCATTTTTTTTTCTTTTTTGTTTTCAAATTTGATAGCATTTTGTGAGATTCCTGTTTTCTGTAATTTAACAAATGGAATAGTTCAACTACCTTCAACTTGATACTGAAATGATAATTCAAGGACTATGTTTATGCGATACTACTAGTGATAGGTGTCTCCTATCTATTTGGTAATGTATATCTATGGTTGTGATATGACATTTTTTATCACGTCGTTTCGTTCACGTTAATTTTGCTATATGGAAAATAGTTTTACACAATAACATAACATAATGTTCTAAAGATATCAATGACTGTTTTTATCGTCATTACACATGATTTCTTCCATCTTTGAAAAGAAAAGAAAAATAGATAAATAAGGCATGAATCGTGCGTCAGGCAGGTGAACGAAAAATTATGAAAACTCTGCCACCAGTATTTTGGCCGACTGTACGCAGAGTTCTTTTCGAATAGTAAAGTGCTTCACGATAACACATCAAGTCTAGAATACATTACTTAGTTTAAACACCTGAGAATGTTATTGGCATGCAAGTATTATATATTCATATAAATTCGTGTATATGTGTATTGTAGTGTAGTGCAGTGTAGTACGAAATCAAACACCTTTTTTTTGCGACAACTTTATTATATGCAACTAACATGAGGAAACCCTGCAGTTAAAGGGAGTTCTATTATTGTATTGCATCACCAAAGAATTTCTAACAAGGTAAGCAGCACATTCCTGAGAAATGAAGGAATTGTTCGTCAACACATCAACAAAGTTGCCTAACAAAGAAGTTCTGAAATAACCATGAGTATTGATTCTATTGCCAAACTGAACTGTAACTCACTTAAATACCTTTTTTTTTTAGAGCCATCATAGATGTACCAGCAGTATACATAAAGAACAGTTTGAAATTGACGTAAGTTACCATAAAGTACTTACAAATGCAACTGAAGCCATTTGCTACATTGTGATCCATGCAGTACCTTAGCAGTAACCGAAGCTATGGGCGGATTAACTACTGGCATTCACTGGTTGGCAGTAAGGCTGAGTGAAAACATTTTTTTTTCACATGCAGTTACTAACCAAACAGTGACTAACGTATCACATATTGCGTATAACAATTAGCATATTGGCAATTTCAGCGAACAATTACTCATATGCTCATAATAATCGACAAGCTGTATCACCATTCAACCAAGAGCTACTTGCCTCGACTGACCAGTAATTTGAGGCCAGAACAGAAAATATTATCGTTAGAAGTCTCCTGATGTCTGAAAAAACCTCATGTGCTGCGTTCATTAGCTAATAAAACAAGTGAGTGAATGAATTAAGTTGGTACATTTGAGTGGCTTGAAATTGCGACTTTCTCAAGGCTATATCGAAACAACCCAGTGGTCTGAATTGCATTTGGCAATAACAACCGCATGAAAATTTATTCTTTCTCTGTCCTCGGATGCTAAAACACTGACTGCTTTTTACAACTCCTAGGCCACCTAATACTTTCAGGGAAGGTGCTTCCGTCATTATTGTCCGTATTTAGTTTCTTCATGAGTCTTATAGTAATAGCATTTGATAATTGAACTTTTTATACATTAGGCCTACATCAGTTCCCAGAAAAACCGAACATGAGTGATTTTAGCAAGTAGACATATTTAAGAAATGTTGATAAGTTATTTTTTCTTTTAGCATATGCAGTGATAGCAGAATATTGTGGGTGAGTTTACGAGGGGAAAAGGTTTAATTTCGTAGCCCTTGACACTGCCAAAGAGATGCTCTAGTCTGATGACTCCTGTGGCTTTTCACCCATTCAAAATACCCTCTGTTGTCGGTTAGAAATCTCTCTCTGTATTTCATGAAACTGCTAATTGGACACCTTATTGGTTTCCCATTCATTCTGATAGACTAGTTACTGTTGATAAAGGAATGCTCAAGATAAAATTGTGGTCTCTTCTGTTAATTGGTTGCTGCATCTCCTTATAGTTTCTTGTTAGTCCCTCTCAGAAAATTGCAAATGCCCTGGGAAGTTTCCACGAAAAGTCTGACTCAGTCAGGGGCATCACAATACTTCTGCTATCACTAGAAGGTCTTAAGGCTCTAGACTTAAGTAGCTGTCTAAAGGGCTTGATAAAGACTATGATTTCTTGGGATACTTTGTACTAGCTAGAGAAACATGGTTTGGCGACTCCCAGTTAGCTTTCGAAGAAACGAAGACTCTTAATTATTCTAATTAATAATCTGTGATTGTAGAATGGAAAATGTGTTACTGAAGAGAATTCGATATTTCTGATCTTACTAACTATTAAACTATGAGTCTAATGGCAGGCTACCTACAAGCTAAATCGACCGTTTGATCTCAGTCTGTGGATTGTCTAAACTGAATCATAAACTTTGAGAAGGATGTCAATAAGGCTATGACTCTTTAACGTATAGTACGTGGGAGACATGGCGTTATCTATTATAAGTAATGAATATATAGGCAGTAACCTATCACCATTTTCATTTAATAAGCTAAGCCGTGATTCGTCTGCTTGCAGCTAGCTAATGTAAAAGAAATACAAACAGACAACGGAATTCTAGTTGGAATTTTGAACTCGCCAGCTGATGTTGCTACTATCCTGTTTTTATATAAACCTGGGAATCTCGGCAATAGATAAAGCGAGTCAATAATTGCCATCGTTTTCTGAACATACTAACGGTAGTATACGTTCTGATAGTTTTGATAAGCTAGCGGCAAGACTACCGACTGTCTCTCTTTTGTTTTAGCGTCGTCAAGAAGTCTTATAGTACTATTCTGGCTGCGCTAGTCTATTCGTAACTGCTTCGGCAACCTTTAAACACAAAAAAAAAAAAAAAACAAAAAAAAAAAAAAAAAAAAAAAAAAAAAGGTTCATACGCCCCAAGATTTCAAGAAACTATTTTCAGAATAACTATGATATAACTAGATTTGACTAATTCTAACACCACAGCTTCCATATAGTCCCCCAAAACAAGAAGGGAATCAGCCACAAGATAAGTATAGGTGGCTGCGTAACTGACTACATTACCATGGTGGACGTTCTGACTATTTCTAAGTCTTTTTTTGACATACGTATATAGAGGAAGAAAGTGGAAGTTTGTGGCAGTACAGAGGAAAAAACAGTCCCACCATTCTAACTTAGCTGTTAGCTTTTAAAATTATGGCAGCAGATCTAATATACTGTTATCCTTACTTCAAAAATTGAAACAGGCAAATATAAACCTGTTAGATTATCAGGGTGGCGATATGAGTCACCATATCCTACATACCTAATCCAAAAGGGAAACTCCTACAATATCACTAAACAATCCATCTCTCAAATGGACTCACCAAGGAAAGGCACAAAATCACGTGAGATTATAATCTCTCATTTATATAAGCTACTTATATGTACTTAAGATGGTTGGCAGTGGTCACATGAATAACTATATTAAGAAGAGGCAACGTAGATGTCCTAACTAAATCTATGGTCAAATTCTCTTAAGATTACGGTCGGTTTTACAACCCTTTCACTGTCGCTACATAGCAATCAAGGTTACGTTTTCGGCACCCAGATAACATTGTCCCTCCACAAGATTTTCTGCACCAGAGCGTTGAGGGCGTCGTCTGAACTGCTCGGATTCTCTCGAAACACTTTTTCGCAGAGGCGTTTATACTTGTGGAGCTCGGCTACCAGGGTCTTGGTGTAGAGGGGTCCTTACTCGCGTGAACGTCGCTGCGTTGTAGGGAAATATCCTCACCCAGTCCCCACATCGAGCCGGACATCGCTGAGGACCTCGCCCGTCGCCGCGCCTCGACGACGGCGGCCGAGGTCGCCCGGAGAGGTCAAGAAATTGACCTCTACCCACTTTGCTCAGTGACATGAAATTTTTACCACCCTGGCTGTTGAGGAACTGGCGGCGGACCCTCTGGAAAGTTGTGTTGAAGGTCACGGGGACGAAAGTGTCCAGACTGAGCTCTTCGGGCACCATAGGGTCGTGAGTCGTCCCGGTAAAGGATGATATAGAACGGCGGCGACGGCTACCGACGCCGCGAGAGCTGCCCGACGTACTTAGGGCCTTGGAGGTGGAGGTTTTGAACGACTCTTTCTTGCTCTCCCGCAGATTCTCGACGCTAGAGCTCGCCGAGGACGAGAAGCGCGTTTTCGGAAGGGGGGACCTCGGTGATTCGTACGAGCTCTCCTCACAGTCCTCGCAGACTGCTTCTGGCGTTCCTTTTCTTTCTGCCCGTGGGTTTGTACATTTCAATGTTATCCATGAGTTTGTCATATTTATGCGAATCAAAGGCACTGAATACATCATTACTACTGATGACGGAAACCTCTTTGTCAGCATCTTTCTTGTTGTGGTTCTTGTCGCGGGTCAACAGAATGAGAACGGGGGGCTTGAGCGCCCTTCCGAGTGGCTCAGACACCTTGGGAGGACCCAGGAGGTCAAACAGATGATGCAGCATAGGTTTCTTCACTACTCTGTCGACATCACAGTCGTAGCTCAGCGATGGGCATCGATTCACTTCCAGTAGAGATGGCGTTAAGGTGTCATCAATCTGCAAGGAAAATAAAGTTAGTTTACGCAGCATAAAGACAACCACAACCCAAACTTGCTATTTTGTATCATGGGAAGTAGAATGCAGCTGCTAAAAAATGTGTGATTAAGAACGTTAAATATGAGACACAGAGTTTTATAAGTCAGTACGGCCTCTTGGTATTTTTCCTTTTGACCAAAATACCTACATACAGGGCCTTTTTCAAGTTAGCCTTACGCAAACTGAGCATTACTAACCAGAATATCAAATTCTACAGGGTGTCCGTAAAGTCCCACTACCACTCTGAGCAATCAATACCTTTGAATGTCCTGGGACTCTATGGACACCCTGTATATACAGGATCTTCAAGTCAGCTTACAGACTGAGCAATACCAACCAGAACATCGACCCTCCATACAGGATCTTTTTCATGTTAGCCTCACACGGGTTCGAGCATGACTCACCAGAATGTCAAAACCATAGAGCTCGAAGCAGTTGTGGTGATGGGGAACGTGACCAACTTGTGTTATGAGGGTTAAGGAGACCATCACACATACGCGTTGCCAGAGCAGCCAGTCTCGCTGGCCAGTGCTTTCCAAGTAACGCCGAAGTTCACGAACGGTCCATTTACAACCTGAGAAGGAGGGTGTAGATGTTACTATAGTAGATTCACATCAACCCTGCATTTGATGTCTAGGCCAGTCCCTTACGACGCTCCTGATTGGCTGTTGATAAGCCAATCACAGGGCTGGAAACTCTCAGTCTCTTGAGAGAGTTCTCATAAGCAGGAGGCATGTTCCACCTCTCCTGAGGGCTACGTCTTTTAAAAGTATCCCTCAGGAGAGGTGGAACATACATCCTGCCTATGTGAATTCTTTCTCGAGAGAGACTGAGTGTTTCAACAGCCAATCAGGAGCGTCGTAAGGGTCGGGCCTAGACATCAGATGCGCGGTTGATGTGAATCTACTATAGAATATCAGATACTGGGTATTTTCCTGTTTCGTGTTATCACGTACTAACAGTTTTAGTTCTCAATGTACGTGTCTTAAATTTCGATATATCTGATAGCTTTTAACGCATACTATGTTCTGTTGTACAGTATGCAGCAAAACTCGAGTGACCCGATTTCAGTGATTTTTTCGTTCAAAAAGTGACTAACTGGCAACTCTTACCTTCTTCACATTTCTAATGACACTGAATTGCAACGGCGAAACATTTTGGAACTTCGCTCATAAAAGATACAGTTCATTTAGCATGGTTTTATAGTATAATGTTATATATTTTTTATCAAAATATAGAACTAGGTCATTAGAAAAAACATTAACACCTTAGTTTTTTAATCATGGTAAATATGAAAAGACGTAAATATTAAACGAATTTTACATGTTAGCCAGCATAGTAATTTTATTTAATGTAATGAAAACGTAACGGAGATGTTGTTGTGGGCGTGGCCTAACATTACGTCAAACCTGTGGTCATTTGCCAAACATGGTTGGAGCAACCCGACAGCGACCGGAAACGTCCACCCCCAACAAGGCAGAGCTATAGTTGAGCTGCATCTCGCCAGATTTTCAAAAAAGACATAGCTAATCGTCTTAATATCAACAAGACAACTGTGTATAGATGGCTAAAACGATACAACGACGGAGAAGGATTGAAAAGCCACCCTAGATCTGGGAGCCCACCCCCCGCTGCACAACCGCAGAAGAAGACGAAGTGTTAATTAACTTTATAACCAAACACCCGTTTTCGTCATCATTTTCAGTGAAACGAGAAACAAAAAAATATACAAACATCAGTTGACACTGTAAGACGTCGGTTTCGAGAAGCTGGTCTTCTATGTAGGAAACCTGCGCTCAAGCCTCTACTTACACAGACGCATATGGACCATCGTCTCGGGTTGCGCTCGAATATCTGTCCAAGAGCGAGCAGTTTTGGGAAACTGTTATATTTTGTGACGAGAAGACTTTTTGCAACGACCAACAGGGAAGACTGCACTGCTGGCGTCCAGGAAAAAACCAGGTAATGAACATTTACTTATTTTGCCTTATATTTTTACGTGGTAGCCTAGGTGTGATATACTTTGTATTATAGCCTAGTCTGTATATATGCTAAAGCTTTAATGAATAGTAATTCCTCTTACACTGGTTTTTAAACTGCTGACAAATATCTTTAATGGAAGTTACGATGTAATCAGGAGAAATAATGCAAGAGAAGATATAAATTAATCTGACCTAGGGTGGGAGTTGGAATTGTCATTACTGAGGAAGCAGTTTAAATGTCTATAAAATCCCGCCTCCGCTTCGACGCCTGCGCTTCGAAGTGTTGCTTGGCGGGAAACCAGTCGCAGAGGAAGTTCGTGCTAGCTTTCCTTCGAGTCTCGTGAATGTTTGAATACACATTGCACTGACTTAAAAGTCGTTTAAGGTTACTATGCTATGACAACTTTCCTTATGCCTCTTTTCCGAATTCATAATATATACTATTAGGCCTACAACCAAAGATTTCTTTTAATTATTTCACTGTTAAAACTAAGTCTGGCAGAAAATACAACTGACGTAGCTGTTTCTAATATTTAAATAAAGTTTTGGTTAAATGCATATTAAAGAACTGTATATATATATATATATATATATATATATATATATATATATATATATATATATATATATATATATTATATATACATAGTTTTTATAGAATAACCTTATAGTGTTTTCTTAACAATGCACTTCAAGTCTTAAAGTTAAAAGTTCGGTGTTATAGCAATATTACTGAAAGTATGGCTTAATAAAAGCGCCAGTTCTTTTTTTTCTAATCCATAAGATCTATTGATGAGAGGAAGAACTGCAGTTAAAACAGTTTCTTTTATATTTAAAAGTAAGCCCACTGTCATTGTTTCCTCTCCGAATATCTGTAAATTTATATTTTCTCTAAATCCTTCTCTCTATTTTTTTCAGATTTGAGGATAAATATGTAGAACCAAATCGACGAAGTGGGAGGATAACCGCGGGCCTTGGGGTTGGATGGCGTCTTGCGGACCAGGTGCTTTAGTGCCAATCCATGAGCGATTAAATGGCAGGCAGTATGTTGACATTCTTGACGAGGTGCTGATTTCATCTGTTAGGATGCTACTGATTCCGGAACCGTTGCCATATTCTTGGCAATGGACAACTCCTCTGTTCATAATAGCATGCCAGTAAGAAAGTGGTTACAGCAGCATCCAGAAGTTATTCGGATCGACTGGCTGCAAAATCTCCCGGATCTCAATCCCCATTGAAAATTTATGGGCCATTATGACAAAGGAATGGGATGGCTCCGTTCTGAACAGTAAACAAGCCATCATAAGCCATTGCTTGTCAGTGTGGGAGTCATGCGTGGGGAAAATATTTGCAGTAGACTGGTTTGACAGTATTCCTAGACGCTTAATTCGTAATAGACAACCTAGGCTCACATACTAACTATTAATTAACCCTCTCTCTCTCTCTCCTCTCTCTCTCTCTCTCTCTCTCTCTCTCTCTCTCTCTCTCTTTCTCTCTCTTAATGTATGTATGTATGTGTAGCTATATATGTATGACGTGTTTTAAAAGACGAGGTTGTGTTTACTCTATTTGTTTTGCTGGAATTTGTATTTTATTTTTCACAGGGACCTATGTATTTCAAAGAATTATACGTATTTTTTAAAAATAATTATATTGGTATAACCATTTACTTAACCTATACCGTTTTTTATTATCAATCATATTCATTGTTTGCTACTTGTTATTAATGCCTTTACTAAGTACCGTTATTATTATCAATCATATTCATTATTTGCTGCTTGGTTTATTAATGCCTTTACTAAGTTACATTTATTGAGATCTACCTAAGATTTCATTAGACCCAACTGGTGAGGGTGCATAGTGGCCCGCCAATGGCTTAGCTTGCCTTACCCGTAGGCCAAGTGCACTTCGCGCTTCTCGATTATATCATTCTCATTAAGCCTATAGGCCTATGAAGAAATAATGACGGAAGTATACCACACCAAGACTGTGGAAGAATTTCACAAATCCTGCTTTATGGTCTTATAGACACCCTTCATAAGTTACAAAGATTTGATGCAACTTGTTGCTGTCTGGCATATAGCCCAGCAGTGTTATAAAGCCAATAGCATTGGCCTAGCCATTATTGTTTATAATACGTTTGCAGTTGTCATTCTGTAGAATCTGCACTCGACAGTTGTAGCTGATAATATCCGACCTGATTATAGTCTTCCATTCCTAAAGTAAAAGTAAAATAATATAAATTAGTTGTGTTTCTAATAGCGAAGATTACTCTTCACCTCGCTTATTTATTCAGTTATTTATTATTTACTTTTCTTCAAACTGAAGAAAACCCCTCGGGAGACTAGACTTATGTAGCACTAGCTATAACCTAAGCCTAAGCCTAATTTATTGCAAGTATCGAAAATCATGATCTCGACTAAACATTTGCTTTATACACAAAGCCACAAAAGCTAAAAGTAATAACTTCGAATTCATATCCCAAATGCACCCATTTTTATCATTAGACTATGCTCTGCTCAACTTTTCTCTTGCTCTCCATCGCGATGTCCTCTTTCACAGTGTCCAGACTGACGATTCCACACGACTCATGGAAGTCACGTGATCTGAAGTTTTCATGCTACAGTAACGTATTTAGTTTTCGTTCAGAAATATTGTAGCGTGAAATATTTTTGGTTTTCAGGTTCCAATATATTTCAATTATAAGATTCTATATAACAAGTGACCAACTTTTCCTCATATATACACGTTTATAAAATACGAGATTTAATACTAAGTGGCAACTTGACTTGAGACAACGCTTGTCCAGTACAAAAATAAAAAAGTCACACGAGTTTTGCTGCGTACTGTACAACGGTCACAGAATATACACGGCACGTGTAGGCCTACTGTATTTCAAAGGCTGTACTTTCGAAGGCAATTGTATTATGGCAATATTATTCTCTGATATGCTGTTGTGAAAGAAGAAACAAAGTGGAAAAAAGAGTCGATAGGACTTGCTAAATAATATTTCGTTCGTTCAGAAAGGTTCTCACCTGCTCCAACCCTCTCCTTCTCGTTCTGTAACCGGGAGCCGCTTGTTGAGAGACGTGTTGTAAGATGGCTGAAGATGTTGTCGAGGGAAGATAAGTTATATTTTTCTGTTCCAAATCTGGAAAAAATAGAGGTAAAGATTAATTGCAATTCAATTCAATTCAATCGTTTCCCCTCCATTTCTCGCTGTTTAGGTAACGAATTTGAATCGTTCTGAGAAGAAATGCGTTAAGTGTTGAAGGCGATATAGATTGTATACGAAAGTTAAATTTTAGGAGAAACTGACACCCAATCTAGCATCATTAAATGTATCCCTCGTTATTTAATTATCAAAAGCTGGCAACACTGCATTCTCAAATCCTCGACGAGTGGTCAATTTCGAGTTTTGTCAGACCAGGACCCAAGAGGTCAGACTACAGTCATTTGTTTTTTCTTTTTGAACGCAGACGCTTTGACTCTGATAAACAAAGGCAATTAATAATAACTATTTGGCGTTCATTTATGATGGATATTGTTGCTTGGGCAAATACAAAAGGGAAAAACAGTACCTAACGATGCCTTCGGTATACATGTAGACGGTAAGTGGAAGAAAGGAAGTGACCAAGACGTAGAGGCGAACATCGCCACTTGTAGCCTCCTACAAGAAGCGGGTTGCCGATGTAACGCTGCACGACAGCGCTCGATCCGTAGCTCAGTTCATGAAGATCCTACGGAAGAAGAAGAAAACTTTCATCTCCAGAAACATAATAGATATAGTTTGAACGAATTTGGAACGAGCCTCGTGTGATTTAGATAACTCATGATTCACCCCATGCCTTCACTGCTAACACATACAAATATTAACAAACTAATATTCCTCCACAAATAAAAGTTAGCATGACCAATCTCTGTATTTCTAATGGGATTTTGCAGGGGAGTACATTAGCTCCAGTAAAAGAAGCCAGATCTCCTACTAAGACAAAGAAGATAAAAATAAACAATTTGATGTAATATTAAATAAAGTAACGCTAAAGGCGTTAGAATTGTGAATAACAAGGGAATTCAGTGTCAGTTTAGATAATGTCATAACTGTCTGGCAAAGCTATGAAACCATAGACTGATCTTGCACTTTCCATTTCATCCCTTGAGGAAAACCTTTAGATTTATGTGTGTGTATTATCAAGAAGGAATAGCTCACCTGGAAAATAGTTTTATCCCCCGGCCCTGGGAGCTTCCAATAGGCTTGCAGATCCAAATGTTCTGGGGCGTGTTATCCACGGACATTTGTCCTGAGGGCAGGGCGGAGGAGGCGCCTAGGCCGACGTGCTGACCTAGTGCCATCTGATTTTTGGCACTCTGGTCTGCTTTGTTCTGGTGATACATGAGGCGCGTGGTACTCGGCAACCAGCTTTGTGTATTCGCAGGGAGGAGGTAAGTGGCCGGTCTGCAGGAATAAGATGATAACTGCATGAGAACTTTTCCTGTGCTACCTCGGTGATCTAATCTAATACGTCTAGTGATTGTACACCTAATGCTTGCATTTGCCGTTTAACGTCAATGCATTTTACCTCAACATGGATGAGTTTAGCCACAATTTTAAGATGTTCCCCGTATTTCTTTGTGTTCACAGAGCAGGATGTTCAGTCAAGGTGTCTTGTTTACTACGCGTGACTAACAACTACGTACTACACAGGTAAGGAATTCACCTAAGAATACGAATAAAGAAGTAAGGTGTCTTATCTGTCAGGGTGTAAATCACATTAAGAAAGGTCAAAGCGTCACTGAGTTGTAGCAATAAATTAGCTTCAAAGAGACTTGGATCCTAAGTTTATTATGTATATGTTTAGACCGATGACTGTGGAACGCTGTCAAGTTCTAACTAGTTTTAGATGCAGACATTCAACTCACCATGAAGTCGAATATAGACCCAAGACGTGCTTCATCTTCTGCAGGATCGTGCAAGTCTGTCCTTCTTGCAAGTCCGTTCGCTCTAGGATGTGGTTGATTACCTGGAAATGGTTGGCAGGAGGTTAGGTTAGGTTAAGTTTTTTTTTTATTGCAAGATGTAAACTCGTCTTTATGAACGATACATAACGGTCAAAAAATGCAAATAATAGTATATAACTGCAGAGTAAAAACCATAACAGAATACTCTAGAATTTGTCTGGTCATGGGCAAGTTTCTGATGTTTCTGAATCAAAATGCACTGTTGGCATGCAATGTTCCTGCACAAAGTTTGTAAGCTCCCTATAAATTTTTTTTATTTTTTTTTATTTTTTTTTTTTAGGAAGAAAATTCATCGACCCATTCAAAAAGGAAGCTCACAAAGTACAGTTGATTCTTATTACTATTCATAAATTTTGAAACAACGAACAAAATGATATAAGGCTATAAATGTTAGCTGGTCGTGTGAGATTTAGAAAAAGCTGATTAAAGCTTTCCAATAGCCAATGAACTTCCGAGCAATGTCACGTTCATAAGGACGCAGATAAATGCTGGTCAGATATATCTTTAAGGGAAGACATAATGAGCCATGCGTGGATTTACATTAAAGCGAAATTGTCATGTGAATGTTCACCGAGGATTAAGGAAAATTTGTCCCAGCTAACCATAATTAGAAGTTACATCATCGGCAATAACCGGCGACGAGGTTATAGTCTAATGTTGCCGGTGCTTTTGCTGATGACTTGTGGCGCAATTGTTTCTTAGCTCACCATTAAGGTCTCCAGTCATCACGCGTTTAGACTTTATTTGTCACGAGGAGGTGCAGCTTAAGGCTGATGAAACTCCACTTGCCACATCCAATAAGCAATAAACCTCTGCTGGCTCTCAGTGCAACCAAACATTGCGTGTTATGTGGCCGGCTTAATATTACAGCTCATGGTTCTTAATACAGCTAGGCAGGTGCTCTTTTAGAACCTTGTTCCAGTCTCGGTTTAATAACCAACGGAGACAATAATCATAAATGGAATGAGGTTGTCGTATCTCTCATGTCATGATGACAAATTCATTTCATGACACAATTAACTCGTCTGGAAAATAACCTGGTAGGGCTTGAGCCTCCTGTAGACGCCCGGAGGAAACCCGTGCCGCCACCACACGTGCCAAGAAGGTCCGGATCCGTTCCAGTCGTCGCCTTCGATGGCGCCTTCCCACACCCGCCATCCGCGTTCCACACAGACCTTGGAAAAAATATAAATACAAGGGAAGGAGAATAAAAATAGTAATGAAACAATAAACACAGGTAAATAAGATTCAAAATAGTAACGAACAAACCACTCAGTGTAAACATGCCTCCGCAAAGGCCGCTCACATGAATAACGAATTTGGTGCGTTCGAAATGCCGAGAATTCCTGTCATGTTTGTGAGGTTGAAGAACGGTTTGAGCAAAAACTCGTTTAAGCTCGGGGCATATAGTCCTTTTGGCGTCCTTCTAGGCCTAGAGTTGATTAAACTCGGAGAAACGGGTTCACAGCTGAAATTGCTTCCCTGAAAACAAAACGTTAACGGCCAACAATCTTTTCCCAAAGCCAAAAGTTTTATCAGCTGGAGGTCACAGTCACACAAACAATCTATTTACTAAGTTTCATTAGTCTCCCTTCTCTTGCCTGCTAGATAGTCTGCTACCACAGACAGGACAAACAGTCACTGGGTGAAACCATAATCCAATTCCATAAGGTGGAGATAATAACTGACCTTTTTTTTTTACGCGGGAGAAGAGACTAATCTGGCGCTCTTCGACAAGAAAAACGAATAAGGATTTAAAATTGCGTACAAATGTTATTGTGACATATAAAAGGAAAAGTGTAATGAAGTTCTCGTGACTCACGTGACAACGAGTTGTGTTTATTTTATAATAAGGGCCGCACGCTACCTAGTAACTACAATGGGCAAAGCATTGAGTTTAAATCTCGAGAGTGGAAGGAATTAGATAAGCATGAAAGTTTGATGTCGGATTGTCCTACGCGGCTCCGTGCGGTGTTATGCTTTATGTCATGATTGTCTTTTGTTGCAGCATTGTAGTATGAGTATTCTGAATATATATGCCATTATTGAAGACAGCCTTCATTTTTTTATTTATTTATTATTGTTCTAGATGATTAAACACTCATAATGCCTATGTCTATTGCCCTCTTTACGAATTGTCACGTCTTGATATGCATGGATATTATAATATATATATATATATATATATATATATATATATATACATCTATTTATTACATATACATACACATATATACATGAATATCTTTCATTGTAATCGATCAGTGGCACCATGAAGATAGATAGGCTTATAAATGCACCATAGACACGTTGCAACCATTTATTTCAAATACTTCTGTATTCCTGATCACTCGAATACAGATGTATTCGACCTCTCTCTCTCTTATATACACACTTCCACTTCTCCCCAACTTACCTGCATTGGTGGGTTCCGTGGTATTAGCTGTGTTAATCTTTAAAACCGCATCTGTCTTTTATTCGTACCTTTCTTTTGTCCTTCCACTTTTCTTGTTCCAAGAATTATCTCGCATTCATTTCACCATGAACTTTTTCTACCGTCTCGTAATGTCACAGTCTCTCTCTCTCTCTCTCTCTCTCTCTCATTATGACGACATTGTAACACATGTGAGGTTTGTGAAGTGTTGGAGTTAAATGCCTAATCCCCACTCTCTCTCTCTCTATATATATATACACACACACTTATATATTATATACTACTACACATATATATACACACATATATATGTTTATTTATGATAAAATGTAAGTTAAACATATCCTAACACACGAACGCCTCACGTTCGTAATAAAAAGAGATCCTGAAAAATAAGGTATAGAAAACATCCAAATAAATTAGGATTAGCATCAAGACAAATAACAAGAGACGTTAATATTATACATGTCATCTCATCCAGCATTTAGCCTCAAGCAATGCCATTTCTTGGAAACGGATACTGCAGAGGTTGACAGTTTATCGTCAGCGGCATGACTCTTAACCCTTTCTCGATCTTTGTTAACCGTTACCTTTGACAGATAACGGGTAGTATCTAGTGCATTCTTAAGTTGGCGATTGAAAGGTAAATGGACAGTCCACTTTGTCAAATATTCCAGCTTCCTGAAGACACACAGGATTATGGAAAAGGAAGATGAACAGACAGTCAACTTTGTCAAATATTCCAGTATCCTAAAACACACAGGGTTAAGGATTAGGAAGATGAATATTGACAGTCAACTTGTCAAATATTCCAGCTTCCTGAAGACACACAGGATTATGGATTCAGGATGCATGATAGAATACTTTATCCTCTTTTTCTGCCCTTTACTTAGCAACCGAATTGTGTGACCTATAGCTCGGTGACAACGAACTTCATTATAGGCATTTTGCTCTATCGTTGAGATACAGACCTACAGGATAAGAGATGGCTCTCTCTCTCTCTCTCTCTCTCTCTCTCTCTCTCTCTCACCAATCGCATTCGAAGGCAGCGTCTTAATCACGATCTAGCAATTAAACTTTTATTGGCCAAATCCTCATCCTAGACGCCCAGGACAGGACAGGGGAGACAGACGGACAAGTTTTCGTGCTTCAGCAACGGCCCCTGTCCCGCTTCGTCCCGCCGGGACCAGCGAGAGGGGTCCAGTTTGGCACTAGTCCCAGCGACATGCAAAGTCATCACACCGGATAACTGGTAATCAGAGTCACCAGCGTACCACTTTCCTGACTTGCAATTGCTCTGGGGTGGGCGGAGGAGTAGGAGGGTGGGCGGGAGGAGGAGGAGGAGGGGGTGGTAGTATTAAATACGACCTTTTACTGGCGTCATTTGAGGGTAATTACCGAGTTCAGGTGTTTAAGGGGGGTTACGACCATTGCAGGGTCCATAAACAGCCTCCATTGAGCCATTTGGCGCCCGTTTTTCATTTGTTTCAGATTTATGGCGCGCGTTTTTCTTTAACCCTCCTCGGAGCTTTTAGTGAAATGGGGTGAGAGACCTGGAAGGGGAGATGACTGGATAGTCTCATGATTCTGGCACTTGGTGTGACCTTGTGTGTTTGCTTAATGCAAAGATATTTGCTTTATTCTCGCCATTTCTTTTCCTCTTTGTGGTTCATGGAGACAATAACATGCACGCTGTTGCTAACTTAATATTGACGCTTTGCGTATCGCGTAACTTTTCTCCCTGAAAAAAAAACACCAGTTGAGTTATAAAACGTAATTAAGAGGTTTTATGCTTATTAATTAACTGTAAGTGGCGTGGTCGGCTTGGTCTTGGCCTGCCACCTCGGTGGCCGCAAGTTCGATTCTCGGGCATTCCATTGAGGAGTGAGAGATGTGTATTTCTGGTGATGGAAGTTCACTCTCGACGTGGTTGGGAAGTCACGTAAAGCCTGTTGCTGAACTTACCACTGGTTCCATGTACGTAAAAACACCATACAAACAAACAAATAAAAAAAAACTGTAGCAATTATCCAAAGGGAAAGGTTGTGCATAGTTATAAACGAGTACCTAAGTCTTAAGAACACTGGCTGTGATTAAGCGTTTCTCTCAAAACAATATTGTCAGGACTTGGAGATAATCAGAAAGAAGCTATAGGTGACTTACATAGCAATAATGAAAGCACATCAAAGTGTTGCAGTGCAATATGGAGGGAGCAGAGGATTTATAGTGTAGGTACCAAGATAATATTTTTTTAAAAATTAATCAGAACCTGAGTTTTTATAAAATAACAAAGCGTGATCCGTCCTCCATCTTACTCTGGGCGCGTGCTAAAATCTGTGGTCAAATAGCGTGCTGTTTCGCCAACGAAAGTTTAAAATTAAAATAAATGCGTTATATTTTATCAGAAGCATTGTTCTGTACAGTTTAACATGCTCATTATATATATATATATATATATATATATATATATATATATATATATATATATATAAATTTTTTTTTTACATTTTCATTCTAATAAATAAATCATAAACATCCTATCCTAAAATTCCTGTATCTTTTAACTCAACGCAAAACACCTTTTTCAGACCTTTCTAGGCTTTTCTATAGACCTTTCCTAACCCGCCAACAAAAACAACAACAACAAAGTGATTTGTTGGCTTACTTCCCGGGTAAGTGAAGATATAAAATTATATACAAAAAACAGGCTACGAAAGAATTTGCTGTTACTGATTATATCGTGGTAAGTCTGATTACCAGGAGGCAGAAGAGAGCAGTTTCCTGTGATCACAAGAAGGATAAAAACGCGACCATTCAGAATGTGCCTGAAAGAGATTAAATACATTTAGGAGTTTTAGCATGATGAAACCGGCCGGAAAACGTATCATTTCCATGAAACGAAATTCGTCTAAAACAATGAATTATTTCCCGGCGATAAATCACCCACACAAACGACACGAATACGGCTGGAGAGAACGGAGCCGCCCATGACCAGATCCCATTCGAAGTTCTCCTTTCGGCCGCATTGGCGTGACAGTCGTCCGTCTTTCCCTATGGTGGGATATTTAATCCATTAGCTGAAAAGACCGTTATACCAAAGCCTAAAAGCCTAATCAGATAAATTATCCAGGAAATGGGAAAGTTTATTTAGCTTACGTGTCACTCCCGCAGAGATATTGGACACTCGGCTTTATAGCGTGAGACTCCAAGTGGCGTTTAACGAATTAGGGGCAACTCATTAGCATCAAGATCAGTTAGGCTGATGTGTAATGATGCATGCACCATTTTTGAAGCTAAAACTTATTTGATTGGATTATCATTGCATAAGGGTGTATGTAATAACTGTTAATTTCAACATCAGAAATCATGATCAGCATGCATATCATAACTGTCTAATTAATATCATCACCAGCACCATAGCTATCAGTTTTACTTACGTTAACTTCAATCTGTTGAGCATACGACTGTATCTCTCTCTCTCTCTCTACTCTCTCTCTCTCTCTCTCGTCTCTCACTCTCATACCTGCTCTCTCTCTCCTCTCATAAACCTACATTTCATTTTGGATAGAAACCGTGTCCCACGAGTTAACAGTTGCAAAATATCTTCATCCACAAGGAACAAAAAATGCTCACGTATGAATAAAGGAAAATATGTCTAATAGGTGAGTATGTAATATGAGATCAACAAGAATTTAGGTCTAAATGAAGGATAGAGATACATTGGTAAGCCAGTAACGACGATTACGCGGGCACCGTTATCAATTTTAGTAATCTAGACAGACGATGAAACAATATATACAAGTGATTTCGATGCACTGGAAAAAAAAAAATGGAGCAGCTAACACAGACATATCAAAGCTACAGTAAGTAGGGTAACCTATAGGCCTAGCAGTCACCTATATCGTCAGTTATCAGTTTCTTGTTTTATTTTTTTTTTCCTTTAATTTATGATTCAGGTACACTTTTTGCCGTTGTTCTATTTATGAGTGTTTTCTTGAATCGGAAATAAATGTTCAGCGAATACTACATGATCAGGTGTGTAAATAAGTTTTCCCTGCATGTTGTTTCTAATAAACGTGCTAAGGAGAAACGTTTACGGTTTTCGGATGATTTACGTGCTACTAAATGTTTCCTTGTACAACCGTTTTGACATTAGCAAAGGAATCAATAAAAGTAAATGATATTATTGTTACCACGGTAAATAATCGAATTTAAGCAACCTTTTAAAATAAACATCACTTAATTTTGGTATTATGGGAGAAGCACTACCTTTCCCATTGGCTGGCCTGACCAACCCCTCCCCTGACATCCCCTCCCCAGTCCCCCGCCGCCAGTCCTCAAGAAGTTGTTGAAGTGAAGTGAAGTACACATTCATGGCTCCTCTTGATCACCTACTGACAGTGATATTTTGGGGCGTGCTGTTTCAGCAGGCGTAAATTTAATAAGATATAGTGGTGGTATTTCTACAGAAGCAATCCGCGGTGGCGTAGACTATGGCAATTGACTGATTCCTATGTTATTTGAGTTACTGTACAAGATTTAAAAGTAATATCCATTCGGGGCGGCTGTAATTAAGCAGTAATTGACCTTTGAAAGTTACATAATAGCCGCACCAAACTCAAAGGTATATTAAAGTTTAGTTCCAACCAAACGAACAAAATATTCCTTACAACCCTTGTAAAGCAACTAAAATAACATAGAAAAGGTCAATTGCCATAGTCTAAGTCACCGAAGAACGGTCCTATAGGAAGGTACCAAGTATTCGTTACGGTGAAGGCAATGTAAACACAGCTGCCATGTTTAAATTCCCAACCACCACGGAGCCATATGTTCACTAAGGGGGGGGGGGGTGGTAACGCACAGAGGGTGGGCGGGGTAAGGTGGAAGGTACGAGTTGTCTTTGAATAGTAAACATACCTTGACGCAACTTTCGGCGAAAAAGCCTAACACTCACTTTCCTAAAACATAATAATTAAGAATAATGTTTGGACCTTACCTTAAAGGGGTGGAGGGTACACAGCAGCAGCTGCTTTTAAGAATGCGTGGAGGCGGGTCTTGGGTTCCTCAAAATGCAGCTTGAATAAGCAACAGCCAAGTACCCGACGAAGTTATACATTCTCCTCCCGTATCTTGGAGTCGACTGAATGGGGGCAAAAAGACCTGCTTTCTCAGGAGGCCATGGTCCTGGCAAAAAACCGATTAGTCGATCATAATTACCTGAGTAAAAGGCAGAAAAATCTTTGTAACTCATGTAACAATTGTTACATGAAGTTGGCAAAGAGTTCCTGGTGAGGGGCGTGGGGGCCCAGGGTTGCCAAGTTTGGCAACTTTGGTGCCAAAATCATGAAAGTTGGCAACTTTCTGAGGTGGTTGGCAACAGAATTTTGTGGTTGGCAACTACTACCGAAATTGGCAACTTGTTGGCAACTTTCGTTATCAACAATATATTGTTGCTTTTCTGAACGATTGTTGCAAAATTTCTACTGCAAAGTCCACAATTATGCTTTGCCGCTTACCATCACAGCCAGAATAGTTTTGAAATTAATTTCTTTGCCAATACAAAGGTCAAACCTCCACTTTGACCTGAGTAATCAAGAATTAAGAACGACGTTTTTGCCGCCACAGCCACGTTGTTGTGGTTGTGTTGGAGAGTTGCTGTGATATTTTGCTTGATTTCATAGAGTTATAAGTGATATTTATACGATTTATTGTTGTGTCTGTGTGTATAGTATCTCCTTTCTCGATAACACGATCATAAAAATTTACGTAGACCGATAAGGGAGTATGCCTTTTTGTCGGTTTACGCATCTTATGACGTTTGAATTATAGGCCTATCTTATATTCAACTGTTTTATTTTGGTTCTTGTGTTTATTCTTGTTTTTGTTGCTGCTGTTATAGTGCTTGTAGTGTCTTCCAAAATTTTGCATATGGTATCCTAACATTGCAGAATAAACATAGGCCTATTCATAAATATTGGCGCAAAGAATTATCCGCCTACTCTTAACTTGAAATTTAGTAATGCTTCAATCAAAAGTAATCGAGATCTTTATGAATATTGTCTGCGCTAGAATATTCTCCTAACAACAAAGAGAGAGAGAGAGAGAGAGAGAGAGAGAGAGAGAGAGAGAGAGAGAGAGAGAGAGACTGACTCAATAAGAATGCCCCAAAACCAAATGAATCATGGGCTACTCGCAGTCGCAGACTGGTTTGGATCATCTCATACATAACTTTCAGCTGTCATACATTTTTCTAATTCTAATCTTATGATGCCTTCCTACCATAGCCTTCATTCTCATAGAAACACTACAGCAGCCTTATATTTACTCGTCACAGCAATATAATTTATCCCTTTAGTAAATATATTTTCAGTATAGTTCATTGAAAGCAGTTTGATAGTTGGTGTAAGGCTGAGACAGTCCTAAGATTGGCCATCCACGCATATGTGTATGTTAATTCTTTATAAGTGTACATTCCACTGTATACTTATACATTTATATATCGTGGAGTTGAAAGTTTCAACTTGAAACTACTATATTAATACAAGATATACTACCCTATTCCAAACAGATACGTTAGAAAACCATTTGCAATAAGAAATTGACGTGTAGGCCCATGCCCTGTCATTGTCTCAAAATATAAGAATTTTATGTATAGGTCTATTGCCTTGACATTGTCTCAAAATATAAGAATTTTATGTGTAGGTCTATGCCTTGACATTGCCTCAAAATATAAGAATTTGATGTGTAGGCCTATCCCGTCATTGCCTCAAAATATATGAATTTGGCGTGTAGGGTTATGCCCTATCATTGGCTCAAAATATGTGAATTTCACGTGTAGGCTTATGCCCTGTCATTTTCTCAAAATATAAGAATTTGATGTGTAGGCTTATGCCCTGTCATTGCCTCAAAATATAAGAATTTGACGTGTAGGCCTATGCCTGTCATTGCCTCAAAATATAAGAATTTGACGTGTAGGCCTAAGCCCTGTCATTGACACAAAAGGTATTTCAACAAAATCCATAGACTCCCACTACTGTTTATTTATCTCATCCTCACTGGTAGCTAATAGATAGATAGGTAAACTTAATGTGATAACACATTTGAATTTTGGCAGGAATAATGGAAAATCAGCTGTTGTTACTTATTGGGGCTTGGGGCGTGAAGGGGTGGGGGGACAGTTGCCCCCCCCCCCTAAATGACACCCCTTACTGAGATAATAAATGCAAATCGAAAACTACTATTTGTATCAGTACAAAAATTTCAACACAACGATTTATGATACCTTGTGAAATTCAAGTTTCTCTCATTTTATGGCAAATGCACAGGTAACTAGAGAAAAATGCATTAAGGAAGGATGTTTTTGGCTAAATTAATCAAGGGTTATTAGTGGAAAAAGGGAGGTTGGCAACTTTTGGCAACTTTTCTAGCAATCATTGGCAAACTTTTAGCCTTGAAAATCTGGCAACCCTGCCTGGGGCGAGCGTGAAGTAGATGCAGCAGTGGATGTCATGCGGCAGATTCAACAGTGTTGGAGTTCTACAGTTAGGAGGGTGGCAGGAGGCCAGACCGTACAAAACAGGGTAGGATGGTGGGGTGGAGTAGTAAAAAATGCTTTGATGCTATTGGTTGAGGGCAGTGGGGGGGCTGAGGTAAATGAACAAGCACTTAACAAGATAAGTTGGCAATGTTAAGGGTAATAAAAGTATGGGTAGTTAAGGGAACTAAATGTAAATGTGGGATGGGTTCAAAATATGAAATAATACAAATACATATATAACGGGCCCAGGGGGGGGTGGGATTTAAGTCCTGGTGGTAAATGTGTAATAGGGCCTATAGTTGTTTTAATAAATACAAAAGACCAAATTAAACATAGGTTAGCATATAACAAAACTAATTAAAACTTGTAGGGATGTTGCCTGACCAGGGGAGGGGTGGGGTTGGGGCCTGCGGTAACCCCCCTTAAAGAACCAAACCAACCTAACATAACCTAACCTAGCAGGGGATGTAACCTTACCTAGTAGGGAACTTAACCTAGTAGGCAATGTTGCCTGACCAGGGGGAATTTGCCCCCCGTACCCCCCCTTAAAGGCCTAAACCTAACCTAGTAAGGAATGTAACCTAACCTAACCTAGTAGGGAATATTGCCTGACCAGGGGGCTTCGCCCCCCGTACCCCCCCTTAAAGGCCTAACCTACCTAAACCTAACCTAGTAGGGAACATTGCCTGACGTCCAGGGGGCTTCGCACGCCCCCCCGTACCCCCCACCCCCCTTAAAGGCCTAACCTAACCTAGTAAGGAACGTAACCTACCTAACCTAACCTAGTAGGGAATAAATACTAGGCCTAACCTAACCAAGTAAGGAATGTAACCTAACCAACCTAACCTAACCTAACCTAGTAGGGAATATTGCCTGCAATCAGGGGGGCTTTCGCGTTACACCCCCCCTTAAAGGCCTAACCTAACCTAGTAAGAACGTAACCTAACCTAACCTAGTAGGGAATACCTAGGCTAAACGTACCTAGTAACGGGAATGTAAGGCCTAACCAACCAATAACCTAACCTAACCTAGTAGGGAATATTGCCTGACCAGGGGGGCTTCGCCCCACCCCCCGTACCCCCCCTTAAAGGCCTAACCTAACCTAGTAAGGAAGTAACCTAACCAACCTAACCTAACCTAACCTAGTAGGGAATATTGCCTGAGGGGGGTTCCGTACCCCCCCATAAAGGCCTAACTAGTAAGACGAAATCCTACCTAGTAGGGAAATCAGGCCTAACCGTAACCTAGTAAAGGAACGTAACCTAACCAACCTAACCTAACCAACCTAGTAGGGAATATTGCCTGACCAGGGGGGCTTCGCCGTACCCCCCCTTTTAAGGCCTAACCTAACCTAGTAAGGAATGTAACCTAACCAAACCTAACCTAACCTACCTAGTAGGGAACATTGCCTGACCAGGGGGCTTCGCCCCCCCATACCCCCCCTTAAAGGCCTAACCTAACCTAGTAAGGAACGTAACCTAACCTAAACCAAGTAGGGAAATACTAGGCCTAATGTAACCTAGTAAGGAATGTAACCTAACCAACCTAAACTACCTAGTAGGGAACATTGCCTGACCATGGGGGCTTCGCCCCCCCACCCCACCCCCTTAAAAGGCCTAACCTAACCTAGTAAGGAACGCAACCTAACCTAACCTAGTAGGGAAATAACTAGGCCTAACGTAACCTAGTAAGGAATGTAACCTAACCTAACCTAACCTAGTAGGGAATATTGCCTGACCAGGGGGGCTTCGCCCCCCGTACCCCCTTAAAGGCCTAACCTAACCTAGTAAGGAATGTAACCTAACCAACCTAACCTAACCCTCTAGTAGGGGAATATTGCCTGACCATGGGGGCTTCGCCCCCCGTACCCCCCCTTAAAGGCCTAACCTAACCTAGTAAGGAATGTAACCTAATCCAACCAACCTACCCCCCCTAGTAGGTAACCAAGTAGGGAATGTAACCTAACCAACCCCCCCCCCCCCCCCGCCCCCCCTGCATCCAACCCTTGAAGAACCTAACCAACCTAGCTAACCGGGTAACCTTCAAGGAAGTAAAATTAGTAGGTAAACCAACATAACAAACTAACCCTAAGGGTATGTTGCCTAACCGGGGGATGGGATTCGGCCCCCCAGTAGGTAAAATGACATATAAACCTAACTTTGATGGGTGTGGAAGTGTAAAATGTAAAAAGTAACCATACATAACTGCTATAGTAAGGAACTGGAAGGAGGTGTAAATTGTAATGTCTGTAAAAGTGTATAATGGAATATATTTAATTGTAGGTTTTATAAAAATAATGGCAAACTTTAATCTAGATATTGGTATCAGTGAGAAATGGCATTGTAAATGGTGTAACGTAAAGAGCCAGTCGTGAATACTGGAAAGGGGAGGGATTGACTTGTGTATAAATGATAGGGAGTGTGTATGTAATATGCAACGCAATGTGCAATTTCACGTAACAGGTAGGTATCGAAACGTCCTAAAACTGAGTTCTATATCAACACGTAGGCATTTTTAGGTGTCTGTCCTCAATTATAACATAATATTTCAAGTTATATATGGTGAAATGATTAGGTAGGGATATTTCAAAACAGTTATTATACAAATACTATGGAAAAATGAAAAGGAATAAACACTAGAATCACATAACATGTTTAATAAACAAATTAGGTAAATGCTTTTTATGTAACTCAACGTATGGTTACCAGCCAGGGTTCCCAGATGACACCACTACCAACCAGCCAAAGTCTACCATGAAACCAGCCAAAATCCCGCCAAATGGAAATCCAAACCAACCCAAATAACCGGCAAATATATGTGCGTTATATTTATCTTATAAATGTATATATCATATATATGCTTGTATAGCGGCATCATAGTTTTAGTTAGATAATATAAACTAATATAAGAATACAGGAAAAAAAACGAGAATGAATTGAAATTTTGAAATGAGGCTCGTTCTCTGAGAATCCGGCGGCCTGTTTGTGGTCGTCTGGTGTGTGTGTGATTTTTATTTTAATTCCATCTACATATTTTTGCTGAAATGTTACCAAGTTTTTACTGAAAACCTATTCAAATTCCCCAGATTTTCCTGAAAACCTTCAAAAATTCCCAATCTGGGAGTTATTCCTCAAACGTGGGATCAGTGTTTTAGCTCAAATAGAAAGATTTGAAAACCAGCCAAAATACCACTAACCAGCCAAAGTGAATTTTTACCCACCAAATTAGGAAAAAAGCCAAAATTTGGTGAGAAACTGCCAAATCTGGGAACCCTGTACCACCCAATCCTTCACTCAGTCCGGTAGCAACGTAGGGGTCATACTGTAAACGTGTTTGGCTAAATACATGTATCCCTCCCGTCCCCCAAACCCCATTTCTTTCTCACTAAGCAGTCTGAGTTTAGGCCAAAAGCTCCCTTACAGTTAGCGCATGCGTAGTAGGATTCAGTGTTGTGGTAGTAGTAGTAGTAGACGAATATGGATGTGGAACGGCTCCACTATCGCTAGTTTTGTTATCTCTTATTTCCGCCTGTATTCGTGTTTTTTGAAAGTGATAAATGTGGGAAATACCACAATAACACGGCAAAAAAATCAAAAATCACCCCCAAGTGGTTTCTCCCCACCCAAAAACCCCGGTTCCCCCACTGGGGGTCCCCCTTACCGTAGGATAGAGTTAGGGTTTTGTCCCCACCCAAAACCCCGGTTCCCAATGGGAATCCCCTTTAACCGTAGGATAGAGTTCAAAGGTAAATTAGAGTCGTCCGAATAAATATTACTTCATTTTCTTGTTCAGGGGTAAAACTGCATAGAAAAACCGCAACTGCCATACTCTGGGGCCGCGCGGATAGGTACACTAGATCTACCAAGTAGGTGTATTCTAATACCAGATATGTGCTTTTGCCGTCTAGAGTCCCAAAGAATGTGAATGGAGTAAGAAAGCAGCCTAGTTCGAAAAGATTTTGGTTCGTGAAAGGTACCTAGTAATACATAATGTACACACTTTGTTTACGGATTCAGCTTGTTAACGGGGTGGGATTTGTGTCGATATTATTTTAGTTTATTGACCAGTTCTCAATATTAGAACTTTTATTGTTTTAAAGCCAAGTATCCTCACTACGTAAAGCATGCTAAAATCTATGTTTATTTACCGTGATGCAGTGTATAGACCGTCTATGTTTACCTTCCATGATCATACCCGTGGGGCTGGTAGCGTGATGCAAATAGGCCTATAGTATTTAAACAAACATTTACCTTTTGTTATACAGCAATATTAATCACAATGACAGCATTGCAAATTATTAACGATAAAAATCGGTTGACGATTCCTAGGCTACACCAAATACCTAGCCGGATAATTTTGCGAGGACTTTACATAAAAAAAAAGAGGTTTACCTAACTTGTTCTGTTATAAGACAGGGGGCAAAGTAAACATTTGAACATGATAAGCGCATTGAATTGTAGTGGTAGTGTAGCTATCCATCGTGAAAGAAGAAAAAAGGGTTATGGCAGGGTAGGTTAATCGACTCGAGTATGGCTAAGTAGGTACAGTGATGCTCAAAAACTCATGTGACATGACTCCTTAGGATTTCGTTCAAAATTCACTAACTGGCAAACAGTCTATGGTCCATATATCATTTATTTCAATGCGAAAACGCGATTATTGCATACAATAAGGCCATAATATGTTTCTTAAGAGTGAAATCTGTCATATATTTAAAAATTGTAAGAAAATGTCACGTGTAGCCAAATTTAGAAAAACTCTTACGAAACATTTTCAAAACTTTCGTCACACATCGCTGAAGCATTTTACCAGGACGCAAGTCGTCTTCAAACTCAGTTCAAATGAAAAATAAACTAAAAAAAAAAAAAAAAACAAAAAAAAAAAAAAAAAAAAAAAATTGTCATAACATTAAAAACAGTTCCAAAGCAAGCATAAGATTTGAAATAGTCCTATTCAATTGCTTTGCACTCAACGTAGACAAAAAAATTTATATATGGTCATACAAAAGTAGAATGTGCCCATTGATATCAACGTGTGAGGGGTAGCATGTGACGCTGTGACGCACCTTTAGTGTCGGTGCAACAACCATCACCTCGTGTAACAAAGTAGGTCTACAATGAGTAGCGACAATGCAATTATCTTGAACACATTTACTTTATATGTGTTAAAGGAAATATTTGGATTTTCATATATAATTATTTGTTATATTTCTTAAATACAAAAATGATGGCATACTAGCATATTCGCCTTTGCAATTATTCCAGACCTAGGTGTTAGATTTTTTTTACTTTACACTTAACATTCACGTCTCTCTATTAACAATTTCTGGCCAGATAGCAAAGAGGTTATCTACACATAGCCTACTTGCACTTCAAGTTTACACTTTATGAAAGAATAAATTATACACCAAAAGCGAGCTGAAGGACTTTCAAGAAAATAATACTTTAAACCAGTTGAAAAACAAGTGTTCCAGGACGCATTGATATTAATACCTATGATATTTTCGATAATAGCTATCTTCTCCATATAATTAAAATCATCATCATCTTTTATTCCTCAAAGAACAGTTTATCTCTACAAATAAAAACATTAGTAATAGATTACATCTCGGAAGGCTTAGATTAATTTTTTAGGCCTATAAAACATTTTGCAACATACAGGCTGCTTAAACATAGCCTAAAACTTCAACATTCAAAGAAAACTGGTTGTAATTCATATTTCTATTGTATTCGTCAAAGAACAGGTAATCTCTACAAATGAATTCATTAGTAACAGATTACATCTCAGAAGGCTTAGATTAATTGTTTAGGCCTATAAAACTATTGTAACATAAAGGCAGCTGAAACACAGGCGAAAGCTTCAACACAAAGAAAACTTGTTTTTAATTCATATTCCTATTTTTGAAAAATGTTATGACTGTTGAGCTTATTAGGTCTATTGTCATAATGCAGCAGACGTAGTTATGTTGACCAGTCCGAGGAGCATGTTAAGTGTGCTTTCATTGATGGTACCGCTCACCTTATCACACCACACTTTGAACTAAAGCAGCATAAAAAAAGAAAAGAAAAATCGGTTTAAATCACACACATTATGAAGTACACCAATACATAAAAGGGATCATATCTATATAACAATAAGGCAAATAGGGCTAACTGTGAATTCACAAACTTTTCGACATGTATGACATTAGAAGAAAAAGTATAACACTACTTGGCAACGTCACGTTGAGTCTGAGAATCTGGACTATACACAAAGAATGAAGTCGCATGAAGATTTGAGCACTACTGTACATTATATACTAGGTAGACTGACAATTTCAGTTTTGTACGTGATTCTGGAAACGGCAATTCATTTTATAATTTCCATTCGGAATGCTTTTCAGAACAATGTTCATGCTTGTTCATATTCACTTAATTTAACGGACGAAGGTATATTTGATAACCACAGATCTCTGACTACGAGTACGAGCATCGGTCTAGCTTCAGCAAGACACCTCAACTCCTGGGACCTAAAATTCAATATAAACAGACAGTTCCTCATTTTAATAGCATGTCATTCAAGGCCTGATGTTTTAGCTTGCGTTTCACCTGGCCTAGGCAATAATTATTTCTACATAAAGCCATTAGCCCTAGGGTCGAATTAACTCAAGAATTAGCCTTACTGTTGTGGGAGTGGATACTTAGTGTTTAGTATATATCACAGATTGACTAACATGTAAGTGGGAGGGGTCGGGCTCATGACATTGCTGATTGTTTTTTCCTATCGTGTACTTTATCCTTCACAATGCAACCACCATAGGTTGGGGATATAAGAGGTGGATTTTAACTCGACAGGTAGACAAGATTGAAAGTGCGCACGGGTTGCAGCCCCAAGATTTTCAAGAACTTTCGAACATTATCAGAGTTCGAATGGATCACCTCGTCATAGTTTATATATTTCTATTTTTAACGATTGAATTTTCCCAAATCGTAAGACTATTTTTTTTTTGGTACTTATTAAAATAATGTTTGACCAGAAGCAAAACTGCAGGATAGTAACGAAATAAATAAGAAGGGAAGACGAGAGAGAGAGAGAAGAGATGAGAGAGAGAGAGAGAGAGAAGAGAGAGAGAGAGAGAGAGAGAGAGTCGAGGGTAATTTTAGGTTTGGATGTAAAGGCGTTACTTTGCAAATTATCCTAAACCAGAAGTAACGGTGGAAGATTCATCGGCAAATGGAGTTTAGTACTAGTACCAGACATGCGTGCTGTCAGATGCTACAATTTAACCTCAATGAAGCGAGTATTTTGCATGAATGTCGAACGTTAATAATGTTGATAATGGAATGAGAAAAGCAGAGTGAATGAACGTAGTTTCATTTGAGAGTGGTAACGGAATTGCCATCAATTTGACGGGATTATCAAGGAGTTACTGCCGTACGGTGGTGACGTTAGTTGTCAGGCAACCATATTTGTATGGGATGTGTTGGACGTTGTTGTTGTACGGTTAAAAACATATGTAGGGGATGTTTTTAGTGTTAATGTTGGAAAAGAACGTTGACAGGAAAAATTTTTCATTTGTATGATATGGAAAGTGACAAGAGAAAAAGGACGAATGCAGGTAAAGAGGTATAAAGGATACTGGTATTCGAAGCTAACTTTTGAAAGTTGGATGGGTACTGAATGAGGTCATGTGAGAGATGTCTAGAGTTAGTCAAGAAGGAGACTTCGCAGTATTAAGGCCAACAAAATAGACCTATCGGTTAGCCTGAAATAACGAAGAAGGGAGGAAGGGAAGCCATAGATTAATTACTATTATATATTTTTCTGCTGTGTCTACCCAGTAAAAATTCTGTCAAATGTAATTGAAATATTGAGTAAGGCACTAGGCAAGTCAAGTAGCAATTGGTGATAGAATGATATCGACTCGTAATTGTTATAGGTTCAGAATCTTTATATATTTATACTTTATCCTACAGAAAACGACCAAACGTGATATCGAAACACGTTTTTTTCCTTTTCGAAATTATTTTCAATTCATGACATTATAATTTACATTTACTCAGAATGCTGTTAATTGAAGATATCTACACACACATTTTTACATATTGTCATAAAATTGAAAAGTTTCCGTGATTTCTGACAGTAACTTTTTTTTCCCCATCTTGAACGCCGATATAGATAGACCACGAATCACCCCTGCTCTCTGCACTCGGAATTCTCAACCAGTCGTGAAATTTCTCCCTCTCAGTAGAGAGAGAGAGAGAGAGACGGCGTCTGAAACATACTACAATATACATCTCTCGAGGCGGCTGACACACCAAAGTAAGTTAGTTTACCGAATTACAATACGCACATTAATTTAATTCCATTATGACTTTCTGTTGAATGCGTTTCCATTGTAATGTCGCCGCGGTAATTGAAAGCCTCGGGAACACGCACCACGTAAACAGGGTATCTGGCAACTGCGGCAGTAGTGTGGTTGGGGGGTGGGGGGGAAGGGAGAGAATAGGAGCCGTTTTCAAAGGCATATCCCGCCTACTACTACTAATGTTGCAGATAAGACTGATAATAACGAGCTTTTCCATCAGACGCTGGTGAGACGAGGCTTGTTGTTCGGAACCTAAATTCCATATCATTACAGGGGTTTTATTTACAGTACATGCAGTCTTTTAATTTATGTATCAAGATATGATTTAATTTGGTTGATGATGGATACAGCCACAGTTAGTTGCTGAGCAAAGTCTGCTGTTCCGTTCGTTTGTTCATTTTGGGACTAAGCAGAGAGAGAGAGAGAAGGGGGTGGGGGGGGGGGAGGAAAATTATATTTTAGCCTACTCGGGGAGTAAGCCTACAAACCACCTTGTTGTTGTTCTTGTTGGTGAGGGAGTAGGAAAGCCACATGGAAAAGTCTAAAAGGTCTGAAAAAGGTGTTTTGCGTAGAGTTAGAGATACAGGAGTTTTAGGATACGATATTTATGATTTATTTATTAGAATGAAAATGTAAAAAAAATAAAAAAAAATAATGTGCATGTTAAACAGTACAGAAAATATTTCTAATAAAATATTGCGTATATGAGATGCTCCACCAGTATAGCGTTAGCGTCATGAAATACCATTCAGATGTCGCGGGTTTGCGATGAAAAATCACTGGTTCTGTATCATGCTCAGCTGCTGCAGTGTGTGGTCTTTGCAGGTGGGAAATTTTGAAACCAACATTCTTTGGAAACTGAATTTCAAGTCAGTGGTGTGCTTGTTCCATATGAATAGGTCTCATCTTCCGAATAATAATAATAATAATAATAATCTTTGGAAGCTTGAATTTCAAGTCAGTGGCCCCTTTCGTGTGCTTGTCCTATTGAATAATCTCATCTTCCGAATAATAATAATAATAATAATAATAATAATAATAATAATAATAATAATAATAATATTCTTTGGAAGCTTGAATATCAGGTCATTGGCCCCTTTGGCAGGCTTGTTCCATGTGAATCGATTTCACCTTCCGAATGATAATGATCATAATAATGATAATAATCATATTAACTGTTGCTCAGAAGCGTCCAGGTACTCGTAGGCATAGAAGTAAAAAGCACGATCGTAGTATCATTTTGGGCCCCGGCAATAGCCTGAGGGGGAAGACGGAATCCTGACATGTCTCGGGCGATCGCTGTCACGAGATATCATCGTCTCGGCTGCGGTGTCTCCTTCACAAGAGAAAAATGGGAAAATAAATGATATAAAAAAACAAAAAAAGGAAAGCATGCGGAGGAAAAATAGAGGCGACGTCGTGTGACAGACCGTAATACAATTTCGTGTAAAAAAAATTTAGTTGTAATTAGATGGCAAATGGTTAGTAAGATTAACTGTCATTTGATATATACATTAGTTTACGTATTCCATGCAAGGAAGGAGGAGAAATTCAATTGCAGTGCACCATCAAACGTTTTAGTTCCCAGTTAAGTGAGATATACATTACGTATTCCTTGCAAGGAAGGAGGAGAAATGTAAATGCTTGCAGTGCACCGTCAAACGTATTAGTTCACAGTTAAGTGAGATATACATTACGATATTTCTTGCATAGAAGGAGGAGAAATTCAATTGATTGCAATGCACGATGAAACATTCTGAGTCCCAGTAGGCAATAGATCATTAGTTTATGTACTTCTTGCAAGGCAGGAAAAGACTATCAAAATCGCTTGCAGTGCACCATCAAACGTTTCAGTTCCCTGTTAAGTGATATATATACATTATCCTTTGTACATTTCCCGTGCAATTTCCGAGTGTCATAGACTTGAAATAAAAGGGCCATTGTAAATATATACCCATGACTGCGCATTTGCCGCCTTCCTAAACATAGCGTAGCGTGTATCCCCACGCTCTGCTTGCTGAAAGCACAACCTACGTAAACATTGATGACCTCATGGCAGAGAAAACAAGATGAACCCGTATTTAAGAACATCGTGACCTTAGGTTGAAGTTGGAAAAAAAAGAGGGCAAGGGGGAGGGGTGGGTGGGCGGGGGGGGGGAGAGATTAATACCATATCATCAGACGATACCCTGCTATTCCTCTTGGCTACTCGCATGCGAACTAACCTCTCCCCATTAATGCGTAATGATCCCAAACTGCTTTATCAATCATGGGAGGAGAGAGAGAGAGAGAGACGAACTGAAGCGAGTTCAGAAAGATAAGGATGGGGATGGGGAGGAGATTGATTCATTTCCTAAGGGTTTTTGTGTTGTTAATGAACTGGACAAAAATGGATAATGACAAGGGTTTGAAAAATAAGAATAAAGATTTTTTTTCCTACGGGTTGCTTTATGAGCAGAGCCCTTGCTGGCATAAGGCCAGCTTAATCTTCAACAACACAGAATGCAGAAATTTAAATATGCCAGAGGCCAAGCACTGGGATCTATGAAGTCATTCAGCGCTGAAACGGAAATT
>NC_061099.1:10209482-10226747 GCF_015104395.2 Macrobrachium nipponense
CACAATAAAACAACATTTTGTTGCCTATATTAGTGAAAGTATGAAACTTGTTATTCCGGGGTTATGGTTGGAACTGAATTCATTCTTACCTTGTAATCAGTGGTTTTTATCCTTACTGCCATCACAACTGAAACTCCACAGTGCTTATTTGATTGTAATTATACACATTTTGGTCTTAATTCACTCCACAGTGCACTCGAACCACATTGCTGTTCGTGTTTCCTAAGCACTCACTCCGTAAACAAAGTTACGAGCAGCAGACGACAACACTGATTATGAGATGCAAAGCTTTATTCCCTTAATTGTTTACTTTACTCAATATTTAGTTTAACTCTACTTCAAAATGTTTATTTAATTCATGTCCATTATCCCTTTTTTGCAACCAAATTAACCCCCAATCCCCCCAAAATTACAAATGTTTCGGGATGTATACTTACGAGCAGACGACGTGAGGAAAAATGGCTCATCGTTGCCAATCTAGTGGAGCGTCACACATACGCCGATGCATTTACAAAACTGTTTCGATGAATTCTAGTTGTCATAGTAATGCAGTAATGATAAAATTGCTCTAATATGTATATATACTACAAATAGATACGCTAATTTCAACTTATTTCCCGGTTTTGTGTAAGTCTTATACCTAGTTTGGAGGGTAAACACATACCAATTGACAACACTGATAAACAATTGAAGAGCGCAAAACGCCGCAAAGAATGCCGTAGTCCCTTGAATAAGTACGAATAAGTGCTGGTAAGAGGTGGGTTTACGATTGTTGTGATGAAAGTGCCCCAGCGTCTATGGGTACAAGTGGTGTGCAGATTTAGCACATGAAATGGGAAGTTTGTTGACACAAGCAACTCCGTAAACATCAAGATAGCGTCAATCTTCGAAACATTTTTAGTTGTAAGTAAAAATTTGTTCCGACACGGCATACAAACCTTCGGTCCTTTTACAATAGGAAGGTACTAGCGGCAGCTGGATAGGTCGTAAGCTTTCGAACAAGGGGTTCGGTAGTTAACTGCTTGTCCGACAGGCGCGCGCGCGCGACTGGGAGGTAAACAAATCACTTTTGCTTTCGGCCTCACAGCGAGTAGACGTGTGTGTTCGACGCTCTCTGCCGCTTCTCGTCGTTTGCTTTCCTTGAGTATGGTGTGTTTGTGTATGAAAGAATCATTGTAAGTACAATCATTTCTCTTTACAGTAAGTCTCGGGTTACGCTGGTCTCGACTTACGATGTTTCGTGGTTACGAACGCGCCCCCATAAAAATATAAAAAATAATATTTTGCGTCGTTCCGTCTTACGCAGTTTAGCGTCGTAAGCAACGTAAACAAACGCGAACTAGTTCCGGGCGCACGGCGGAAGAATACGCTTTGTGGGGGAGAGGACGGCGTCGCTTCGCTACGCTCATCCTCGCCCATACGCCATTTTGGTTGTTTACACTGCCTCTCTCTCCCTCGTGTTGTATCGTTTTTGTAACTTTTTTGCTCTTTGTTATGGCTCCCAAGCGCAAGGCGGACTCTTCTGATGGTAGTGCATCGAAGAAAAGAAAGGCCATCACATGGAAATTAAAGTGGACATTATAAAGCGATCTGAGAAGGGAGAAACGCCAACAAACATTGGCCGCTCGCTTGGCCTTAGCCGTTCGACGTTGCTACCATTATCAAAGATAAAGAGCGCATCGTTGAACATGTGAAAGGATCTGCTCCTATGAAAGCGACAGTGATAACTAAGCAGCGTAGTGGTTCTAATAATTGAATCACCTGCCTCAGCATCTCCAGCAACTTCTGGAGGTTCTTTTTCTCTTCACTAACCTCCCCAGTCTCTCCAGCACCGCAGCTTCCTCTCCAGTGTGCAAGCCAATCAAACTAATAAAGGTAAGGAATTGTTCTCTCGTTGTTATTGATAGGTATTTACATTAAATCATGTGGTATTTTTCAATGTTCCGACTTACGCTGAAAATCGTGTTACGACGCATCGTAAGAACGGATCAACATCGTAACTCGAGGACCCCCTGTATTCATTTAATTGTGATTTTTTGGTCAATTATGGAATCTCCTCGTCCTCGCTACCCCACGGAGACTATGCCCGGGTACCGAAGGGCGTAAATGCGGAAAGTTCCGCTCATTCCCGGAAATTGACCCACATATTTTGTGCGCTCGGTGTCGGGGGCGCGAATGCACCCGAGCCGAGCCATGTGAATGTGTAATAATTGGTCGGAGGCGCAGTGGACTTTGTATGAGGGCAGGAAGAAGCGAAGGCCTGCAAAGGAGTCGTCGGAAAGCTCTCCCGCGACTCCTTTGGTTACGGACACTGTCTTCTTTCCTGCCGCCCGCATCAGCTTCCACGTTTGGCGCCTTCCCCTTCGGGGGGGGTTTCTAGGTCCTTCTCCTCACCTGACTTGTCGAGTGTGGGAGGAGGGCGCTAGATACCCTGACGTCGAGTTGTACTCTGGGTCCTCTATCCGTTCGTCTTCGCGCGACGCGGGTAGAGGATCCTGCTAATCACCCGACTTTTGCTTCCTCAGGTGCGGTTGCCGCGAAGGATGACCTCGGAGGGCAGGTGTGGGCATCGTTGGGGGCTGCAGGGCGTGCGAGGGTCCAGGGGCTGCCTATCCATCTCGCTGGCTCCGTGGCGGTCACCCATGCGACGGTTACGACCACCACCACGACACTTACAACACCTGGCTACGCTTCACCTCCTCACCTGGTGTACACCCCGCACGCGGTCTCTGTAACACCTACTACATCGGTGCAGGGGCCAGTCGCCGTACCACGGGGAGTGTGATGCCGCCACCTGGGTTTGCCGTGCTGCCGCGACCGGACTTCGTGTGCCCGAAGAGCTCGCCCCTGGACCTCCCACCAGTACCAAGGATGGTCTGTGCCGCTGGTCCGTCCAACTGGACAGCCTGCACAGCCTGCCGTACCTGCCGTACCTGCCCAGCCGCCGTTCACGGACGTGACGTTGATGACCACTGCTGCCGTTACTGTACCTGCTCCTGCCGTCTCTACTGCTGTTCCTGTGATGCCTGCACCTGCTGACGTTTGTTCCTGTTCCTGGCTCCGCTGCTCCCGATGCTGATCTGTTCGGACAGGTGCGTCCGGGCCCTGTTGCTTCGGCAAAAGCAGCCGGCGCTCCGCTCTGGATGACAGATCTGACGTCGGTCCTGAGGAGGTTTGACGAAGAAGAAGAAGAAGAGGAGGAAGGTGTCGTCGTCGTCTTCATCGTCTTCTTCGTCTTGTCGTCGTCGTCTGCCGCTCTTCCCCTTCTTCTTCTAAGGCTCCCCCGCCGAAGAAGAAGAGGTCGCCTCCCCCCCCCTAAGAAGTCTCCTTCGGGAACTTCTAAGGGCCCGTCTCGCTCTGGTTGAGACGGGGGGTTCTTCCGCTGGTCACCCTGCTCCTTCGGGGGCAGACCCGTCTCTTCTTCCGCAAGGAAGGAAGAACGACTACGGGGACCAGAGGAGTGCCGGCTAACACCAGCACTTCCTCACCTGCTGTTAGTGGTTCGGCCACGGCAGCAGGATCCGTCTCGGCCTCTCGGTTCGCGAGAGGTACCGAGTGTACGGTCGCCTAACAGCGACCGGGCAGCCAGGAACCAGACCTCTGAGTCCGCTCAGCGTCAGGTTCACGGCACGGAGCGGAAGGACTGGTGACAGCCGCTCACGCGACTCTCACCAGACCAGCTCTCGCTCTCGCGGCGAGCAGCTGGCTTACCTGGGCGGACGTGACGGTCCATGACCGGCCACGGCTGAGGCTGGGAAGAGGTCCCCCCGTTCGCCGGCACCAGCCACGGCTGGTACCAGCGAACTGACGCGCCGTGAGGATACGCACCAGTCTCACCGTGACAGTGGAGCTCGCCGGTCGCCTGACCGTCACTCTCACAGAGAGCGATCGGGTACGGCGACCAGCACCAGCTCCTCTGACACACGAGACCGGGGCCGCTGTTCTTCGGTCCAGCCATTCTCCACAGCGAGACGGCTCGACTAGGTCTGCAGCTCGATCGCCACCGCGGGTTGACGATCGCCTGCAGTCTTCCAAGCCCACTGGTTCTGCCAGCGAGCGAAGGAGGAGCGTCAGGTCTGCCTCTCCCATACCTTCAACCTCCTCGGGTTTACACCGGAGGGGGCGAGGTATTGAGGAGTGATCGTGAGGGGTGCGCCCCTCAGGATCCCACCACGTCGTCGTACGTACCAGGCACGGTTCTCGGACCAGCCAGGTCGTACGCACAAGTGGTTGGAGGAGACCGAGAGGGGTCTGTCGCTGTTCCACCCCTGAGGGAGGAGTGTCTCGGGAGATGCTCCTGTTTGAGGGACTGATGGTCCGACTCCGCAGGACGCAGTCATCCTGAGATCCAGAGGAACTTTGCCGAGGTTATTGCGCTGATTCGTCAGCACAACGACCTCGGGGAAGGATCGCCGCTCCCACCATCCGAGCCCACGTCCCGGCTCGAGTCGATTCTGGGGCCCGAAGAGGGAACCCAGACCGACGGTGGGTTCCGCCGCGTTCCGAGCTTGCAGACTCAGTGCTGGACCAGGTTGAATCGCTTGTCTCCGGACAAGACGGTTCGCTCAAGTCTGGCAGGTCGAGCAAGCTGCTTCCACCTCCTCTGCTGCGACAGCGGCGTTTTTACGTGCCATCTGAAGACCCGATGCCGCCCAAACAGGTGAACCCGGAGTTAGCCAGGCTGACTCCGGGTGTGTCTCTGCAGCAGCTCCTGTCCGAGAACCTATGGTTCTCGCAGCAAGAGGCACTCGGCCTGGAATCTACCGCCATGGCAGCTTTCCAGGCCGTCTCCTGGTTAGATCTGTGGTCCCTCACAGTATCTAAGGTCGCAGCCAACTCCGGGGGAATTTCTCCCGAAGATGACTCGGCCTTTAGGAGACTTTGCCAGTCTGGAGGAAGAGCCATCTCCTTCCTTGCCCACCAGACGGTGAACCTGTGGGCCAACCTGGTTCTCCGACGAAGGGACGCCGTCCTTACTCGGGTTTCCAGGGCGGGCCGCCGGGCGTGAAGCGGCGTTGGGACTTCGCAACGGACCTTTACGGAGTTCCACGTCTCTTCCCAGGAGAGATGGTGGACGCTGCGGTGGACAGACGGCGCACTGATGACAGTGACCGTCTGGTTCACCAGGCAGTCTCGAAGGCTTCTGGGCAGCCTCGGACTGCGGCCAAGTCTAAGAGCTCGGCTAGCGCTTCCTCGGTGGCTAAGACGGTAGCTGCGTCGAAGCCCCGGGGAAAGACTGTCTTCTTCGACTTCTACCAAGGGGAGCCGTAACCAGCCCTCCTCCCAGCCCTCCTCCTCCCGTGGAGGCTCTGGGAAGAAGTCGAAGAAAGGGGGGAAACGCTAGGGACGGCGTTCCCCCTCACCTGCTGCCGGAAGTGGGGGGGGTGCCTGGCCAGCCATTGGGCGACTTGGCAGCGCTACGGCGCCGAGACCTGGATTGTAGATGTCCTTCAGGAGGGATATCTATTACCCTTCGAATCTCGGACCACCCCTCACCTCCAACCCGGTCCAACAGCAGTCGTACGTTCCAGGGTCATCGAAGGACGTAGCATTGAGACAGGAGATCAAGACCATGCTGAGCAAGAGAGCTGTAGAAATCGTCACGGATCAGTCACCGGGCTTTTACAGTCGACTCTTCCTGGTGGAAAAGTCTACGGGAGGCTGGCGCCCGGTGATAGATCTCTCTCCTCTGAACCGGTTTGTTCGCCAGACCCGGTTCACGATGGAGACGGCACGCTCAGTGCTCGACTCCATCAGGGAGAACGATTTCATGCTTTCGGTGGACTTGAAGGATGCGTATTTCCAAATACCCATTCATCAGTTCCTCCAGAAAGTACCTCCGCTTCATCCTGGACGGACGGTGTACCAGTTCAGGGCACTTTGCTTCGGTCTCTCAACCGCCCCACAGGTGTTCACGCGAGTGTTCACTCTGGTGTCTGCTTGGGCCCATTCGCACGGGATACGTCTGATGAGGTATCTCGACGATTGGTTAGTCCTGGCGAGCTCCCGCTCGCAGTTGCTACAGGACAGGGATCGACTGCTCGAGTTTCTGTCGCGATCTGGGGATCGTTGTGAACTTCGAAAAGTCCGATCTCTAGCCCAAGCAGAGGATGAAGTACCTGGGTATGCTGATCGACACGGTAGCAGGGCGAGTCTTCTTCCCCGCAGACTCGCGGATCAGCAGATTCAGGGAGGCAGCCAACCAGTTCCTGTCTCGGCAGGAACAGGTAGCTCAGCGATGGCAAGTCGTGATCGGACACCTGTCGTCACTCGAGAAGTTAGTCCCTCACGGGCGTCTTCACCTGCGGTCTCTTCAGTGGAGGCTAAGGAGAGTTGGTCACAGGCGACGGATCCCCAAGCTTTCCAGTGTCACTGACACCGGAGGTGAGGCAGGACCTAGCCTGGTGGCTGGACGACAGGAACCTCTTAAGAGGAGTGCCTCTGCGCACTCCCCCCCCGGACATGCAGCTGTTCTCAGACGCATCGACCGAGGGATGGGGCGCACACCTGGAGGAGTTGCTGACTTCAGGAGTGTGGGACGAGAAGCAAGCACCTTCACATCAATGTACTGGAACTCAAGGCAGCGTTCCTCGCTCTCAAGAGTTCCAGGACCGCTTGATGGGACACTCATGGTGTTGATGTGCGACAACACCACGGTAGTGGGCCTACGTCAACAAACAGGGGGGCCTAGTGTCTCTCCCGTTGTACCAGTTGACTCGGCAGGTGCACGAGTGGGCCGGCCGAGGCACACTCAATAGAGCTGTCGGCACGCTACATTCCAGGGAAGAGGAATGTAGTAGCAGACACGCTCAGCCGTCGGGATCAGGTGATAGGGACTGAATGGTCTCTACACCAGGACGTGGCGGAAAGGCTCTTCGACCTGTGGGGGCGACCAGTCGTGGATCTGTTCGCCACCCGGCACAACAGGAAGCTCCAGGTGTTCTTCTCGGCCGTGCCGGACCCATGGCAGCTGCAGAGGACGCTCTTCAACACCCGTGGGACAACCTCTTCGTCTATGCCTTTCCCCCGTTCAGCCTGATTCGCAAGGTGATCAGTCGAGCACCTGGTCACCCGAATCTCAGGATGATCCTGGTGGCTCCCAAATGGCCACAGGCCATTTGGTATCCGACCTGCTGGCTCTTCTCGCAGGAGAACCGAGAGAGATTCCCCCTTGGCACAACCTTCTCGCCCAGCCACACGTCGAGCTGGTACCACCGAGCAGTCCCAGTCCCTACGTCTTCACGGCTGGCTGTTATCCACCATCTCTTGCGAACGAGAGGCTTTTCTCGTAGCGCAGCAACAGAGATGGCTGGAAAACGTCCGTCAGTCCTCTGCAGCTGTGTACCAGGGGAAGTGTGGCCGTCTTCTGTGGTTGGTGTCGTAGACGGGGTCTATCTCCTCTCAGAGCCACTCTTCAGCAGGTAGCGGATTTCCTCGTTTTTCTTCGCCGAGAGAAGCTCCTCTCAGTCCCCACAGTCAAAGGATACAGAGCCGCCTTGGCGCTCGTCCTGAAACTGAGGGGATTGGACATCTCGAACTCGTTCGAGATCTCCTTGCTTATGAGGAGCTTCGAAAGGTCTTGCCCACCCAGGGAACTCAGGACCCCCTGCGTGGGATGTGACTCTCGTCCTTAGGAGTTTGACTCGAACGCCGTTCGAGCCACTCCGAGAGTCGTCAGACAGGGATCTGACCCTCAAGACCCTCTTCTTGCTGGCCCTGGCATCGGCGAAGAGAGTAGGGGAACTTCATGTCTTTCCTATGATGTACGACATTCCAGGGGATGGGGATCTGTGACGCTCGATTTCGTCCCGAACTTCGTTGCGAAGACTCAGAAACCGTCGATCCCTGACGACAGGTTCGAGTCATTCACGATTCCCTCCCTAATGGACTTTACCGATAATGATGCGGATGAGATGCTGCTTTGTCCTGTGAGGGCGCTCACGGCACTATCTGAAGAAAACTCGACACCTCAGGCCTGAGTGTCGACGCCTCTTCGTTAGCACCGGGGTAACCAAGAAAGAAGTATCCAAGAACACTCTTTCATTCTGGCTGCGTGAGGTCATCAGGAGGGCGTATGAGGCTGATGGTAGTGACGACATCCGTACGTCCCGTCCGAGAGCTCACGAAGTCAGAAGTATTGGCCCCTCGTTGGCGTTTCGTAAGAACTTCTCCGTGGCGCAGGTCTTGAAGGCAGGGGTCTGGTCTAACCAGACTACCTTTACGTCCTTCTACCTTCGGGATATTGCCCACAGGTCCTTGGATACCTTTTCCTTGGGACCCGTGGTGGCTGCTCAACAAGTTGTGTAGCTAACCCAGACCCTCGCAGGCTGAAACAGCATCGAGTCCTGGTGTGACTGTGTTGGATGGATGTGTGAATGAGTGAGTGACTGGCTCCCTCTTCCCGTCTTTTCCTCCTCCTCTACCTGTGGGCAGAGGGCCACGGTCGTCCACTACGCTGGATGAGGACGAGATGCAGGTGAGCTATATCACAGAGCCCCATCCTATCCCTTTCACTAGGGATATGAGCAGAATATCCACCACTTCCTCCTACAAGGGGGGGGAAGTGGATGCCTACAAGAGTCAAACCCATGACTTTATATTTGCTCCTGTACAGGAAACAAGTTCTTACATTGCTGGTACGAAGAGATACGCTTGCCTCTCTCTTAGTACTCGGTCCAGAGGTCTGACCATTGATCCTGCGGTGCACACCCCGATCAATCGGACAGAGGCTTGGATCCCTCCCTCGCTCTTACGACCAGGGAGGCTTCCAAGGTTGGGCGAACACCAGTCTGTTCACAAAAGACTCAGATTCCTCCCACCAAGAAGTGAGTCTTCCTATTGTAAAAGGACCGAAGGTTTGTATGCCGTGTCGGAACAAATGACAATTTGTCCAAAATTGCATTTTTCCTAACTATACAAACCTGAGGTCCTTTTACACATAGCCCCACCTCATGCCACCCCTCACTCTGCAGTTTTTGCTTGGGCCAAAAGCAAAAGTGATTTGTTTACCTCCCAGTCGCGCATCGCGCCGCTGCCTGTCGGACAGCAGTTAACTACCGAACCCCTTGTTCGAAAGCTTACGACCTATCCAGCTGCCGCTAGTACCTTCCTATTGTAAAAGGACCTCAGGTTTGTATAGTTAGGAAAATGACATTTTGGACAAATTGTCATTTCTAAAGCGTTTTGGTGAGATTTCCACTGCAGTAGGCCACCCTTTTCAGTACCCTCTGTTTAAATCTTAAATTTGGCCTTAATTTCTAACTTGGAGAAAATACTTACTTCGAAAGGAGAGTAGAGGTCTTTAGCTCCGTTTTTCACCAACAAGAAGTCGCGACTGATGCCCATCTCGGTGTCAGGGCGCGTTATAATGTACTTTTTCGGAGGGTGGCTAGGTGTTGATTGTAGGTGGCCTGCTTGGCCTGCTGTGATATTCTACCTAGTAGGTAGAACATTTACCTGCTTTGAAATTCGAAGGTAGCTAGCCTACATGATCTAAAGCATACCTAGGCTAGCTAGCTAGCTAGGTATACCTATGTGGTTTTCGTGTGTGGCTACCTACCTATAATCCTAGGCCTATAGGTAATGAACCTTTCAACAAACTATACCCAGGTAAGGGCCAAACATATGGCAATGGGAAGGATAGAAAAAGGTGAAGCAGTAAAACTTTATTTTAATAGCGCAGCTTACTTAGGATATCCCGTAAATATGCAGTACCTAGATAGCTACATGAATTATAGTAGGTAGTATACCTATAGTAGGTATGCGGAAGGCCTGCAACAAACGGCATATTTCTATCTAAGCATTCCGCATCATTCGTCCCCGCGATTACGAAAGCCACCAGGAATTGGAGCGTCAAATGTATTTCACCATGTTTAGTACGAGCCCCTGGGGGTAAATTACAGTCGTCCGAATAGATATTAGGTATACTTAAAATTCTTGTTGAGGAGGTAAAAACTGAATAGAAAAACCGCAACTGCCATAGTGTAGGCCACCGCGTAATAGTAATATAAATCTACCCAAATGGCAAGGTGGACCTTGTTGGGAGACTGGGGATTTAGGGTGGGGAGAATGGACACAACAGTATAGGTATGCCGCTAGGAAATCAACGAAAACGGTTGTTTTGGTATTTTCATTTTTTCGTAAAACGTGGGGTAAACTATGCAGCAGTTAGTGTAGGTCTAGCCTACTTGCTAATTTAGCCTATCCTTGAATGTAGGTTCTTACGTTGTCGTTGGGGCTGCTTAGTGCCGCAGGTTTTCACGAATGATAGGTAGGCAATCAATCCTAACCTCTGGTTTTAGAGTGAACTGCTCGTATGCATTGGAGCCTTACCTAACCCAGGGTTCATGACCCCACCACTGCTTGCGTCCCCTCTCCCGCTTGAATCCCCAGCCTAACCTGACCTAGTGTGTCAAAAATTGTATCCTACCTGAAATTAACTTAACCTGAAACGCAGGTCAAGGGGTGTTTCACCCGTCCCCACTCCTCCTCCCACCTTCAAGTGTGGGCATTAGAAGACTGGCTTACAGTTCATCCTTAGAGGGGAAAGTGTAGGGCCTAGTATTTCTCTCAGCTTGTTTGGGAATGGGTATCCAATTATGGTTCCAGATGGAATTAATGCCCCTTTTCATCTCTCTTGTGCTAAGCCATTCTTACTGCTTAGGTAATGTGTAGAAACAGACAATCTTTTATAGTTTAGACATTGTATAGTCAAATGGGTTAGGCCTTACTCAACGGTTCTTCAAAAAGCTTTTACGTTCATATTCCTTAAAAATTCGCTCACTATTGGCATTTCGTGTACTCAAGGTAGGCATTGTTGAGCTGAATAAATTAGGCTGTGAAAACTGGGCGTAAAGTGAAAACTTCTAGGTGCCTAACTTTGCGAATTTAGGAAATTTTAACTTGATATAAAAAATAAACTTACTAAGTAAGACATTAGATCATTAGAACTTATGCCAAATTAGTGTAGGAGTTAGTGAAGTGGTGTCTACAATAAGGTGTTAATTGAAGAAAGCCCAAACCCTTGCTGTTTTATCCAGTAAATCTATATGTATATACCACATACATTGATAACATTCCTTATTCATTTCATGAGGAAGAACTCCCAGACTGACCATCATTCTACCATTTGTGATAGCTGATTAGTCTAATAGTTGGTAGAAATGAAACCCATAAAAAATATTGGCAAGAAAAGTATTATAACTTTGGTACCTATGGTATACCTTTGCGTTGGCAGTCATATAGCTAATTACAGAAACAATTGACTTCCACCAACTGTAGCCTATAGTTATTTATCATTTCAGCATATACTATTGCAAAGGGGTGTGATACGAATTCTTTCACTTGTTTGCAGTATTTTAAGACAAGGTGCAGAGCATCCACTAAACTTTTGTTATCAGTATTGTGTAGTGTATCTTGATACCAGTTCAGCATGATATAGTATTGCCAATAATGCTGAATTGACAAAATAGACGACAGTTTCTCCATGCTTAATAAGTGCCCCAGTTGTAGCAGATAATTGGCTTGACAACTCCATTCTTTGTCTATCAGTACTGTATACTCAATAGGACATCTACAAGTTGAGGTGTGGCACCACACCTAGATACGTGAAAGGATGAGGCTGTTTCTCCAACTTGAGTTGTTTATAAACTTCAGTGTTCCATCAGTAACAAAATTATCAATAGATTTTGTGGGAATAGTTTTGTATTTTAGTCATAGTTATGAAATAATTTGTACTCGAGAAATAGCTTTTATGAAATTGAATGTATAATTTATTTTTTTATTTTTTACAGACCACTAAACCAGGAAAGCAAGGCACAAAAGGCCAGAAGCAGATTCTTCAGGAAAATACTGAAACATTGAATTTCTATCGGTACATGATGCTCGGTGCAGCTGGTATCTACTTCATACTTGGGATGATATTCTTTGCTGAGTTTCCTACACTAGATTTGGTATTGCTGAGTTTTTTTTTTAATCATATTTCATTCATATTTCTTTCTGTGTACCAAACAAAGTTTTGCTTGTATGTATACTGTGTACAGTATTAAGATAGATTGGAGTTTAGCTTAATTTTAAGATGGATTTTGGCTGATCATGAAGTTCTCACATTTTTCTTAATTGACCTGGCAGTATAAGATGGTGTATATTGCTAATTTAGTATAAGTTGGTGTATATTGCTAGATTTGAAAGATGATACTCAAAGATTAGGTAATGTTTTGAATGAGCTCTTGTAATCTGTTGTGACAAATTTTAGTTATAACTTTGTAGCTTGATCTTTCTTTTTTATTAGTTTTATGTCCATATTGCTTTTTAGCTAGTAGTAGTTGTGAGTGTAATGCAAAATAAACATACAATCATTATTTCAGGTACTTATGGGTTTTGCTGGCATGGTGTGGTTTGCCTGCTTCCGTTTTATGTCATCTATGGCCACACCCAAACTTGCAGCAGATGGTTCTATCCTGGATGAAGGGTGTGATTTGAATATGGAAGGTGGATTAGCAGAGTAAGTAATAATGCAACATGTGTGTTGTTGCTATGACACCTTCTTTGGGCTTGTTTTGAAGTTGGTGAGCCCCATTGAACCTTGTCATTCATATTAAGAACTAATCTTTGCCTTACTGGAACCTATCATAGTAATGTTGTTACTCCAAAGGCTGACTGACTCTTATTTATCAAAATTTTTGTCTCCTTGGATGAAAGGTTCTGTCCAGTGGGAGTATGCCTTCATTTTGGGGGCCACTGCCCCCCGTCTTGTTGGAAAAATGTAGATAATAATAATCCCTCATGTAAGTTTTTTTATGCCTTTATTTGCGACGAATCTTACCTACTGTTAAAGTTAGCTATACGTATCTCCCCGCTGATTAGGCGAGTCGGCATTGAAAAAAAAATCTAATGGCTGCCCAGATGACTGTCTAGTTTACCTGTTCTCCACCAGGTGTGTTTCGAATGTTTTAGCTCTTTTCAGAATTCTCCTTGCTGCCATTGTGGTTAGGCGATTGTTGGTGTTCTATGAAGTTTGACTGTTTTACACCTGTTTGCAGTATTGCAATTTCATTTTCCTAGGATATCTTCCACCGGGTGGAAGCAAAACCAATAACATCAGGCTATGTAGGAATGTTTTTGGTGTAACCAGGATGTTGAAATTGGAAGTTGATGAACATTCGGTTTGTACTTGTAAGGGTACCAGAGTGTGATCTTGGAACTACTAGATGTGAGGAATGTAAGGAATTGTTCTGAGAAATTTATGCCTGAACATGTCAGGCTATCCCTACTCTGACTAGGCGTTTTGATAGTGCTAGTATTGACTTCCTTTGTAGCTCTGCCTTCTGCTCCCCATTCAGTTCAGGAAAGCGTAACAAGAAGTTAGAACATAACATTAAACTTATTTTTAGATCTAATACAAGTTGAACTGAGTTCGTGACGGGAGCGTTCCGAATCCCTCCATAGAAGTAGAACTGCCCTGCGACAGTTAGTAATGTCCGCTGCCAGGGAACCAGTTTGGTTCTCGGGACGATGGGTTTTTTTGGGTGCCCTCCAATACCTACTTCACTCTTTTCAGGTCTGAATCTTGTTTAAAGCATTTGCCAAAGGACTGTTAAAGCAATCGCCTAAGGACCTTTAAAGTGTTCGCATAAGGACTGTTTCGGTAAGCGTTAATGCCCGCTCCATAGGCGTATTCTCTCGTTTTGAACACCTAGTTTGAGGTGTTAGCTTGCATAAGTTTAATAATATATAATATAGGTATAGACATTTTATCGAGATGATAATGTATCTGTAGCGAGTTTTATACATTTAGATATGTCAACTCAGTCGACTGTTTATCTCTCTCATGTTTTGGTTATTCTAAATTCTCGTCTGCCAGCATATCCCTTTTTCTTTGTAATGCTTGTGTTCGTTCTTTGCCTGCCTTCTCTTTGACTATCAGCAAATCTCTTACTACTGCCTCAAGCCTCAATTAATGTTTCTCTTTCAAGTCTACACTGTCTGTAGTATCTAAGTTCTTACCAAGTTAGATATTATTCTAGCTTCAGAGTTATCTAAGGAAGTTTCATATAGAAATATTTTCAAGTATGTACGTTCGCTTTCAGATGAGGCGGGAGAGTCATTGTAACTCCTCTCCCACCACCTCCCACTTCTGGCGCCTTGTTTCCTTCAGTTGACTCATGCGGACTTGGTAAAGTCCTGAGTCGCTTAAAACCATCTTTGTCTCATTGAGTCGCGGTGGATGCGATACAGCACTCAGCTGCTGTCACCTCTTATTGATAAGTGTCACTTTTTGTTGCCAGGGGTTGCGGAGAAAGAGCAATCCTTTAAGCTGTTTTGTTTACCTCCTGTCGGCACCTGTCTCCTCCCGTTGCCCACTGGCGGAAGAAGAGTTTGAATGGAGTGGGAGGAACTCGTTCAGGCTGGTCGGCGTTTGTTGCAACATTACGCCTTGCTGCATCCTCATTTTGTTGAGGAAAGAGGCCACGTAGAGAATGTCTTAATTGTCTCAGCATATTTCTGAGCGCTCTAGATATTGGAGAAGAAAACCAACACTTTTTCCTATTAGAGAGCATTTTGTAACTTTTCTCATCCTTGGACGCACAAATCTCTCTTTGGGTCTGTCTTGTCTTGTCGTCTTCTGTCTTTTAAAGTCGCGGAAGAGCCGAAAACCGCCTCTTGCTGTACAAACGCTTATTGGTCCTTTAACCGTCTTTAGTAAGAGGTTCGCTTTCTTTATCTTTCCTGTGGGGAAATGAACTCGAGACTGACAGACATGCTGATGGAGTTTCAATCTAGCTTGTTGAGTTATTACCTTTTACTTAGCTACGTTGTCTCGTCTCTGTGACTGCTTAGAGAGGTGGAGACGCCAACCCAGCGAGCTTGTGAAGCCAGCTTTAAGATTTGTCATCAGCGGGAGTTTTTAGTGAGGAAGACAAGTAACTCATTTCTGATGCTGCAGGGTACTGTCCTCATGCTTATACTCACTCTGTTTAGAAGAAGTGAGAACACTTTCGCTTCCTGTCTGATTATGCGGCTCGGTTTAAGGCAATAAGGGATTATCTATTGGTTCTTGTTTTATACCTTTTGGGGATAAGTGCAGACTCAGGTTCTGGGATATGGACATTTGCAACCTCCTAACATGCATGGAGACGGTGAAGGGCAGTTGTGATTCTTTTTTGGTTGTCCTCCACTGGTTTAATCTCCCTCTTATAGCTTCCATTGTCTTTCTGTTTATAGATAATAAGACTTTTCACTGTACTTCCAAAGTTATCGTTCCATACATACTTTTTCTCGGTATTTCATCAAAGTACTTTTACGTCTTGCCGAGGACCAGCACTGTAAGGTGTTGAGATAGAAGCCCCTTCATCTTTATGTCAGTCTCTCTCTGGAGTTTAGATGCGGGTCTAAACTTTATCTGAATTTACTGTAAAACCTTTTATTTAGTGCTAGCAGTAGTTAATAAGTAAATTTCTTGTCAGCACCCTTCTTTAGGCTGATGTAAAAGGAATGCTATTTTTAGCTTTCTGTCTTAGAGCTGAGGTGATGTAAGTCTATGCTTTACAGTGCCTGTAAGAATTACAATGTAATTTAAAGGTTAAACCTTGAACATCTTCAAAGGTAAAAGCTGGAAGAGGCAAAGTAACCTTTGGTTTTGTCGTTTTAAGAAAACATAGATGTTGTTATCAAAGGTTAAGCCGGGAAGAGGCAAAAATCAACACCTATGTTGTGGTTTTAGAAAACCTAGCCGTCTTTGCCAATGGTTAAGCTGAAAGGCAAAGTTAACTTTTTGTCTTGTTATTTAGAAAAACCTAGAATGTATTGTGAAGGTTTTTTAAGCTTGGAAGAGGCAAAAGTTAACCTTTTGTGTTGTGATTTTTAGAAACTTAAAACGTTTTTGTCAAGGAACACAAGGTCCTCTGACATATTGGATAGGCTAGTGCATGAAAACTAGTCCCACCTTGGCCGAGTGCAGTTCACGCTCGGCTACCATTCCGGTGGTCCGAAGTTCGATTCTTGGCTCTGCCAACGCGGAACCAGAGGAATTTATTTCTGGTGATAGAAATTCATTTCTCGATACAAGGTGGTTCGTATCCCACAATAAGCTGTAGGTCCCGTTGCTAGATAACCAACTGGTTCCTAGGATTGATGTGGCACAGTAGAAGTACAATTCGATTTTTACCGGCGCACTGCCTTAAGTATACAGAATTGTGTTTGAAAACAGTAAAGCCCTAAATCCACTACTAGTAGTAGTGGGTAGTCTTTCAGTTCACTAGTGGGTAGTCTTTTCCTGAACTGAAAAAAGAGCAATTCTTTAGGGTCTTTTGTTTAAATCCTGGGTTTTAATATTTTGGGAAGCGTGAAGGTACAAATTTTGTATAGGAGCGTACCTTTTATATCGTGAAGGTATTTTATTTCAAGTGGCTGTTATATTATAGGGCTTTTGGACCCAGGGGTCCATCATGCCGCTTGCATTTCATTCTGGCTGAATGGAACCCAACTTCTGGTGGTAGTAAAGTCACCAAGAATTCCAGATCAGGTGAGAATGTTTGGGTTTTGTGCAAGAAACCTTTAGCTGGAATGGCTGAGCGGAATTGTGTTTAGCTGCACTACCCACCATCCTTTTGTTAATGTGGGAATCAGGTAATTTAATGTATGACACTTACCTGGCAGGTATATATATAGCTATATTCTCTGTTCACCTGGCAGAAATTTCAAATCTCGCGGCAAACGCTAGTAACCTATTAGTAGTTCAGGATACCACCACCCCGTTACCGTGGCGCTAGCGCCAGGAACTGTTCCCACTCGAACCAGATTTTTTCTGCCAGCCAAACCGGCAACATTGTTGGTGGTTCCCTGCTAGGATTTTCTTCTCGTTGCTGACTTTCATGGATTTTTTGGTATCGTACTTGGAAACGTTAGCTTGGCATTCGCTTTGGATTGTTCTTGGAAGATGTCTGACACTGGTAGTATGTTTAGAGTTTGTGTGAAAAGAGGGATGTAAGGTAAGGTTGCTGAAGGCTTCGGTCGACCCTCATACCATTTGCAAGAAGTGTAGAGAGAATGTGTGTACTTGGGAGAGTAGGTGTGTTGAGTGTGAGAATTTGTCAGAGAAGGAGTGGAAGATATTTATGAAATATGTTGAAAGGCTTGAGAAAGATCGTGTAAGGAGATCTGTTTCTCGTAGTGAGAGGTCGAATACTTCTAGTAAAAGGAGTGAATGTGTTTCCTCTCCAGCTCCTTCTAACGTAGAGTTGGTAGTCCTTCCCCCCAGGTATCTCC